>NC_092048.1:125416644-125727575 GCF_003086295.3 Arachis hypogaea
TCCATTGGTTGTATCAATGATCTCTACATGTTCCAAGGAGAGAACTCTGTTGATAGTGAAGACCTTAGGTAACTGAGATGGTACAGTTGGGAGATTAGGGGGGATATCTAGAAGTAAGCTGAGATCACTTTATCTCCTGGAGAGAAGTCTTCCGTAGTGATCTTCTTGTTCCTCCACCCCTTGGTACTTCTTCTTTGTCCCTTTGATGTTGCCTTGCTCTTGTCACTTCTTCTTCTAAGGGAATTTTGTTGTTGTCTTCACATGTCTCTGGTGGTTTAGGTTCCTCCAGCTTTTCCTTGAGTTGTGACAACTGTTTATTTCCTTGTTCATCAACCAAGGGCTTTCCAGATGGGCTGGTTGTGCTTCAGTGCTTGCTTCCTCTGTCAGCATCTCATTATGATCTTTGCTTGGTTCTTTGTTCTCTTGATCTGCTTCTTGTGAAGTTGGAAGACATTAAGCTGAGTCGTTCATCATGGATCCTCAATATTAGCTCCCCTTGCTCCACATCTATGAGTGCTCTGGCTGTAGCTAGGAATGGTCTTCCCAATATGATTGGGTGAGTGTGACTTTCTTCCATGTCCAGGATGACAAAGTCTGTTGGGAGGAAGTATTTCCCAACCTTTAACAACACATTTTCACCACCCCTATTGCTTGTTTTTGAGTTTTGTCAGCCAGCCTGATGACTACATCTGTGGGCATTATCTCATTGATCTGCAGCCTCTTCACCAGGGAAAGGGCATTAAGTTGATGCTTGCTCCCAAATCGCAGAGTGCTCTATCAAACATTGTTTCCCCTATGCATAGGGGACATGAAAACTCCCTGGATCTTTTCTTTTTGCAGGCAACTGCGATTGAATGAGGGCCTGCACTCCTTGTTCATCACTATAGTTTGGCCTCCCTTGAGTGAGCTTTTCCTGGGAAGAAGTTCCTTCATATACTTGATGTATGCAGGCATTTGTTGGATGGCCTTGATGAATGGTATGTTTACATGCAGAGATGCAAACAAATCTAGAAACCTTGAGTATATTCTCTTCTCCACAGTACCATTGAGCAGTTGGGGAAAGGGTGCATAGAGTCTCAACAGCTCTTGTTGTCAGATCTCTGGTTCTTGATGATCTTTTTCCTTTTCTCTACTGAGGTATCTTCAGGTTGTTCTGACAGCTTGCTTGGCTTGTCCTCAGTCTCCTTATCACTTATAGTGACCATCTTGCAATCTTCCCATCTTACTTTCTTTGTTTCACCTCTCGAATTCTTCTCTGTGTCACTTGGGAACCCATCTGTGGGTTGGGAATTTGCTCAGAGAGATACCCCACTTGGGATTCCAACCTCTTGATGTGTCTCCTGGTGCTTGAAACTGGCTCGCACTTCCTCCTTGAACAACTTGTTGTCTTAAATCTCCTTGCCTATGCCTTCAAGTAGATTCTCAATCCTTGAGAGTCTGTCATCAAATGATGATAGGTTGGGACTAGAGGTGGAAGGATGAGGTAAGTTATTTTGGTTTTGATATGAATGTGGAGAGGTGTTGTTATGAGGGTGTTGATATGGTCTAGATGTGAAATGTTGGTGGGCTGCATTGTTGGGATTTGGCCGTCTTTGATCAAGGCTTTGGTCTTGTTGATTTTCCCACCCAAAGTTTGGGTGATTCCTCCATCCAGGGTTGTAGGTCTTGGAGTATGGATCATGGTTCTGCCTAGGTGAATTCCCAATGTAGTTGGCTTGCTCCTGACTACCCTCTGCTTCTTCATTCACTCCTTCTTAGGTTGTTGATGAAGTGGTGATTGCTGCTACTTGGTTCCTCTCCATCTTCTTGGTGAGGTCAGCCAGCTGCTGGGTAATGAGCTTGTTTTGGGCCAGCAGAGCATCTACATTGTTTAGCTCCATTACTCCTCTCGTGTTCCCTCTTTCGGAAGCATAGAAGTAGTCATTCTCTGCTACAGTTTCAATGACATCTATGGCCTCTTCAATGGTCTTCTTCTTGTTCAAAGATCCTCCGGATGAATGGTCTATGGCCTTCTTTGACTCATAAGAGAGCCCTTCATAGAAAATGTGCAGCTGCACCCATTCATTGAACATATCTGGTGGGCACCTCCTTGTTAGGTCTTTAAACCTCTCCCATGCTTCATACAGAGTCTCACCATCTTGTTGCCTGAAAGTTTAGACCTCAGCTCTCAGCCTATTGATTCGTTGAGGAGGGTAAAATCTTGCTAAGAATTTGTTCACCACATCTTCCCAAGTTGTCAAGCTCTCCTTTGGGAAAAACTCCAGCCACTTGGCTGCCTTATCCTTGAGTGAGAATGGAAATAAGAGCAGTCTATAGGCGTCAGGATGAACACCATTAGACTTCACTGTGTCACATATTCTCAGGAAGGTGGTTAGATATTGATTGGGGTCTTCTTGGACACCTCCTCCGAACGAACAGTTATTCTGAACAAGGGTGATGAGCTGTGGTTTTAGTTCAAAATTGTTGGCATGGATGGTTGGCTTTTGAATGCTACTTCCACAGTTTCCTGGGTTTGGATTGATGTAAGAGCCTAAAACTCTTCTATCCTCCCCAGCATGATTTGCTCGTCCTCGATGGTTGTGAGCTTCTTCTTCACGATGGTTTTCCATGTTTTCTTCCATGTTTGGTTCAAAGTATTCCTCAAAGTGTTCCTCCTCTTCTTCAGCACCAACTACACGTTTTTCTCTTGCCTCCCTCCTTAGTCTAAGGAAGGTTCTCTCAGGTTCAGAATCAAAAGAAGTTGAAGCCCCACTTCTTCTCCCTGTCATACAACCAACAAGTACAAGCAAGAGAATAGGTGCAGAAAGTATATCTATCAGAAGTACTGTTAGTGTGAATGATGCAATATATCAAACAGTTAATGGGTTAGTGAAATGAATGGTAAATAACAAAGAAAAAGTAGGGGGAAGGGAAGAAATTAACTAAAACAGAAAGTAAATGACTCAAACAGAAAATTAAATCAAACAAAAATAAAATGCTCAATCTAGTTATCCTCCAATTTAATCATTGTTGATGCACAATCAATCCCCGGCAACGGCGCCATAAACTTGATGCACGGAAAACTTGTCTCATAACAAATTTCCCTTCGACAAGTATACTGAATTTGACGTCAAGTAAAAACTCACAATAGAGTGAGGTCGAATCCCACAGGGATTGATTGATCAAGCAACTTTAATTAGAGGAATGTTCTAGTTGAGCGAATCAGAATTTGAGTTGAGAATTGCAGAAAATTAAATGGCTGAAAAGTAAATAACAGAAAAGTAAATGCTAGAAATAAAAAGCTGAATGTAAATGACGGAAAGTAAATTGCAGAATCTTAAATGGGAATGGGGTAATTGCTCATAAAAGTAAATGACAGAAATTAAAGAGAATGGGTAAGATCAGAAATGGGGAGTTCATTGGGCTCAGGAGATGTTGCATTCTCCGGATCAATTTCATTTTCATCTCTTCCTCAATCAATGCACTCATTGATCTCTTTGGCAATCTTAAGTGATTGAATTACAATTCCTTGTAATTCAATCTCTCAAATCTTGATCAATAGTCAATTCCTTGGTCAATTGCTCATGAGAAGAGATGAAGTATGGTCACTGATTATACCACATGCATTTCCCAAATCAAGTGTTGAGAGGATTATAGTCACATATCCATCCAAACCTAATTTGGTCCAGCATGAGAAAGCATTTCTAGCATGATCTCTTCATTCCTCTTTCAAGGTTCAGAAGAGATCCAAGTTTGAATAGCTTCTTTTCCAAGATAACTACCCAATTGGATGAAGATCGAAAGCTTTCAAGTAAAATCAAGAGAAAAGATAGAAGAAGAATAATGAAAACTAGTATTGATCCATCAAATTACAACAGAGCTCCCTAACCCAATGAAAGGGGTTTAGTTGTTCATAGCTCTGGAAAATGAAAACAAAGATGGAGAATACATGATGAAACTAGAAGTGCAGAGAAAGTAAAATACAGAGAGTAGTTCTATGCCAAGAGGCTCCCTATAATTTCCAACTCCTCAAAATAATTCAAAGCTACTCCTATATGTACTACTCTTCTGATCTTCTAGTTGCATCTTCAAGTCTTGGGTATGGGCCTTTGGATCTTGAGTTTGAAGCAGTTATCTTCTTCATTGGGCTTGGCTTTACTTGCAGAGAGAAAGTGTGAAGTGGGCAGAGACTTTAGCTCGGGACGTTAGTGATGTTAACGTTCAGTGAAAATATGGGTTCGAGAACGTTAGTGACAATCACCTTTTTCACTAACGTTCCTCACCCAAGTAAGAGCCACGTTATCTTCAACGTTAGTGGCACAAACGTTGCCACTAACGTTGCCTCTTTGTCCTTCGCATACGTTATTGGGACTTGCCTTTCCCAATAACGTTGAGTAGTCTCCCCCTTCCCTACGTTAGAGTCCACGTTAACTTAGTTAACGTGGCTCTTTTAATGTAGGCTTACCAACCTTCGAGAACGTTAGTGACACTTACCATTGTCACTAACGTTCCAATGTGCCCCTATTTCTCACGTTAGAGTCCACGTTAACTAGGTTAACGTGGCTTCTAACGTGGCCATGCTAGCCATCTCCAACGTTAGTGACAAAGTTGAGTGTCACTAACGTTGGCTCATCATTCCCTTATCCATGTTAGCTTCCACGTTAACTAAGTTAACGTGGGAGTTAACGTGGCTCATAGTGGCTTGTGTGGGCTCATTCCAACGTTAGTGACAATGTTGGGTGTCACTAACGTTGGCGATCACCTTCCTTTTTCGCGTTAACTTCCACGTTAACTAGGTTAACGTGGGAGTTAACGTGGCTTATTGGGGCTTTTGTGGGTTCCTTCCAACGTTAGTGACAATGTTTGGTGTCACTAACGTTGTCGACCACCTTGTTTCTTCACGTTAGCTTCCACGTTAACTAGGTTAACGTGGGAGTTAACGTGGCTTATTGTGACTTGGCCAACGTTAGTGATAAAGTTGAATGTCACTAACGTTGGCTTCCTCTTTACTTCTTAACGTTAGAGGCCACGTTAACTAAGTTAACGTGGCAACTAACGTTGCCACTTATGAGCTTGGTCCAACGTTAGTGATAATGTTAAGTGTCACTAACGTTGGCTCCATTTCCTTTCTTCCACGTTAGAGTTCACGTTAACTTAGTTAACGTGACTCTTAACGTGGGCAATGATGGCTTCGAGAGCGTTATTGGCAATTACTTTTCTCATTAACTTTGCAAGTTACTCCCATTCCACGTTAGTGCATCAAAGTTCTAGTCCAAGTCATGGGAAATGCAACATCCAATTTGTCATTAAATTCATGCAAAATCCTCATGAAATCATGTAAAGTGCACAATGTATGCTTGAATCAAGATGTAAGTGAATATCTACCCAAAACTAGCTTATTTCCTAAGGAAATGCATGAAACTACCCTAAAAACAGTAAAGAAAAGGTCAGTAAAACTGGCCAAAATGCCCTGGCATCACAACACCAAACTTAAAACTTGCTTGTCCCTAAGCAAGTACTGGAACAAGAGAATGATGAATGGAATGCCAAGAGAAATGAGTCATTCTTGTGGAGGTCATGTCCCCTGGTTTTATGGTGGTTTCATGCATAGCAACTTAGGTTCATTCCTGGCTTTCAGACCTTTATCATGTCCTAGAATACTCACTGTGATTGCATCCCATGAGACTTTTATTCATTGATCCTTTTGTTGTCATTTCAGGGCTTATTTTTGTTCTTAGGCTAAGTGCTCTGTAAGGGGACAACTCTTTAAAATAAGCTTTCAGCCAACACTCCCGAACCAGTTGGTTCAAGGTGCTAAGTGTTGAAGCACCCCTAAGGACTTACTTGCTCAAGTCTCTCCCCCATACATACACACCACACGCATATAGTTTATTTATTTTCTTTTCTTGAGACTTTGGTGTCCAGCACCTCTTTGGGTTACTAAATGCTCTGTAGTGAGGGTTACTCTTGATAGTGGACTTTCAGCTGATAATCCCGAGTTAGTTAACCCAAGTTACCAAGTGATAAGAAACCCCTAAGAGCTTATTCATCCAAGTAGATCCCTCACACAGGAGCACCACAGACACATGCCTCAAGATTAAAACCATTGGTGCCTAGCCTTATTGCTTACTCTTTTTCTTTTATTTTTCAACCTTTATTGTTCTTTCCCTTTTTCTTATTAGGATCTTCTTATTTAGCTAGTCTCATGGGGTGTGTCTCAAGCATAGTATTCATGACAGATAGTTGTCCTCCCACCTTGTGGTTGAACCAACTTAGCTAACTTATGATCACACCATAAACTCATGAACTTACTCCATAGTATGAACTCCACTCTGGTCTTTTGTAAAACACTCATTCTCTTTTTCATTTGATTCAAAGGGACAAGCATACAAATAAGCAAAGTAAGGATGCAGTGACATAAAGACTAGCAAACATAGACCTCTTCAACACAAAAACTTAAAAGACAAAATTTAAAAAGGTTTAAACTAACATGGAAGCAAGTTCTATTTCATACAAGATCTTCCTTATTTAAAGCACAGAGAAAGATGGACCAAAGAAGGAACTCCACCACCTTTTACTCTTGTGGATGCCCATGCTTTCCTCCTTGTTTGTCTTCTTTGTGTCCTCTTGCATTCCCTCACATCCGTGCCAATCTTGCTTGCTTCCAATCCTCAAGTGCCTTCCTCACTGATTCATGACTCTCTTCCACCCTTTGTCTTTCTTCTCGTGCTAATTCATCCCTCATTTCTTCATACCTTGTGACTCCTGGATGCAATATAGGCAGCTGTCCTACCAAGTAACCAAGCCTGGCTTGAGTATTTATATGATGCCCAGTCTCGCTCAGGTAAACTCCTTCTGCGAATGCCCTTTGCTCGTCCAATAGTTCTGCCTGCTCTATTTGTCTTCGATGCATCTCATGTATATGTGCACCTTGATGTGCTTGGATGTTGATTAGCCTTTGGATGGATTTTTGTTGCTCATTTTGCCTTTGTTCCATCCTGTGGAATGTTTCACTCCATTGTTGTCCTTGACTCAGTTGCTGATCCATCATTTGCTTTTGCCACTCCCCTTGTTGAGTCATCCATCTTGAGAGTGACTCCTCTTGCTGCCCCATCATCTGTAGTTGAAGTTCTCTCTCTGCTCCTTGGCTTTCCAAATATTGTCGAGATATCCCATCAATGGCCTCCTACAATTGGTGCATATCCAAGGTGGCTGGTGCTTGCCCTTCTACGACTTGTCCTTCTACTACTTGAGAGGCTGGCCTCTTCCTTTGCTTCCGTTGAGGCAGGGGGGATGCGGTAGCATGCATTCATTGAACGGTTATTGGAATGCCCTCTTTTATCCACACGGGGTCCTCATCTTCAAACACCACCCCAGCTTTCTTGCACAGTCGGTAGATAATGCTGGGGTAACCTAACGTTCCCCTTGAGTCACTTTTCTCTGCCATTTTTCTAATGCCTTCTGCTATGAGTTCATAAACCTTGATCTCTCCTCCTTTGAGTATACAGTGCACCAGTATGGCTCTCTTGAGATTCACCTCCGAATTGTTCGCTGCTAGGAGGATGAACCTCCTTACACTGTTGGGTGTCACTAACGTTGGCGATCACCTCCCTTTTTCACGTTAACTTCCACGTTAACTAGGTTAATGTGGGAGTTAACGTGGCTTATTGGGGCTTGTGTGAGTTCCTTCCAACGTTAGTGACAATGTTTGGTGTCACTAACGTTGTCGACCACCTTGTTTCTTCACGTTAGCTTCCACGTTAACTAGGTTAACGTGGGAGTTAATGTGGCTTATTGTGACTTGGCCAACGTTAGTGATAAAGTTGAATGTCACTAACGTTGGCTTCCCCTTTACTTCTTAATGTTAGAGGCCACGTTAACTAAGTTAACGTGGCAACTAACGTGGCCACTTATGAGCTTGGTCCAACGTTAGTGATAATGTTAAGTGTCACTAACGTGGGCAATGATGGCTTCGAGAGCGTTATTGGCAATTACTTTTCTCATTAACTTTGCAAGTTACTCCCATTCCACGTTAGTGTTAACGTTAGTGTAACTAACGTAGCCACTAATGTGGTTCTTCTTTGCTTCCTTTGTCCTGAAATCAAGCAATAAAGTGCATCAAAGTTCTAGTCCAAGTCATGGGAAATGCAACATCCAATTTATCATTAAATTCATGCAAAATCCTCATGAAATCATGTAAAGTGCACAATGTATGCTTGAATCAAGATGTAAGTGAATATCTACCCAAAACTAGCTTATTTCCTAAGGAAATGCATGAAACTACCCTAAAAACAGTAAAGAAAAGGTCAGTAAAACTGGCCAAAATGCCCTGGCATCAGTCTTCATGCATGTTTTCACTGTTGTATGTTTGATTTTATTGCATTTGCCTTGAGAAGCTTGAGTCTTTCTTGTAAGAGATTGTCTCTTGTGCCTGGTCGATGTTGTGATTTTCTTTACTGCTCCTGTTTGGGGAAGATGTGCGCCTTTTAGGTTTCTTGGTGGTTTTTGCTTCGTAGAGCCTTTTGCTTTTGTTTGACGTGAGCTTTTTAGTCATGTTCCAACAACTTTTTAGGTAGTGTTCCAAGGGGAACCTTTTCTTTGTAGTTTGTTTGGACAACTTTTTAGCTCTATTTCGTCTTGTGCTTTTGCTTTTTAAGTAGTGTCTTTTTTCAAGACTTTGTACCTTTCAGCAAAACACTTCTGGCCTTTCTTTGGCTTTTGTGAGATGTCTTTGTCCCTTTTTAGTGATCCTTTCACTGGTCCGACTTCTCTGTCGGGTCTTCTTAAGTTATTTTTAGTAATCTATTTTTAGTCAGACCTCGTCAGGTCGCTTTTTATGGATTACTTTTTATAACTTCTTGCATTAATCTTGCTTATACGCTTTCACCTTGCCGACCTTCTTGTAATCGGACGATGAATTTGGTTTTCACCTTGCTGACCTCTTTGTAATCGGTCGATGAATTTGTTTTTCACCTTGCCGACCTCTTTGTAACCGGTCGATGAATTTGTGCATTTTTATGAGCTTAGATTAATGCGTCTTGGTAGAAAACTTTTTAGAGAATTTGAAAATTTTATTCAAAAATAGAAGATAGAAATATAAAAAGGAGTATATACATATGAGTGCTTATCCTTCTAAGTCGGTAGATCTTGGCCTGGCGCCTCATTAAAAAACCTTTTCAGGAAAAAGAGTGCACCTTGACCTTAGATCTTTACTATTTTCTAACTATAGTACCTTCTTAGGTTACAGGCATGCCATGACCTTGGTAGATCTCGTCCCTCGAGGTCGGACACCTTGTAGTAACCTTTTCCCAGTACCTTTGTTACTCGGTATGGTCCTTTCCAGTTAGCTGCTAGCTTCTCTTCTCCTGACTGTCCTGCTCCTATATCATTTCGAATTAAGATGAGATCATTGGTGATAAAGCTTCGCTGGACGACCTTCCGATTATACCTCAGAGCCATTCGATGCTTTAGGGCTTCCTCTTTAATCCGAACTTGTTCCAAGGGTTACCTGAAACTGTAGGTCGATCTCGGACGAGATCTTTTGTACTGGTCAGAGATGACGTACCCGGCTGGTGGGTGGCGGCTGGAGCTGTCGTGTCCGACTTGTTGGACTGGCTGCGCTGCTGATCCTTGGTCACCGGAGGGTGGTGGTACCTGCAAGGGACTCTGATGCTTAAGTTAGCAAGGGTATTAAACAGGTTTCTTGTAGAATCAGAGTATGAGTTATACCTGGGTGCTCTAGTGTATATATAATGGTGTGGAGTGACCTTTTTAGATAAGATAAGTTAGTTATCTTATCTTATCTTATCTTATCTTATCTTATCTTATCTTTGGGTGAGGTCATCTTATCTTCAAGGGAACCGCCCTTCTTTCTGTAGGCTTGGGCTGCCTTTGGATTTGGATCGTGTTCCTTGATTTTGGGCCCTCTTTGGGCTTTCCTGTCGATTTGGTCGAGCTCTTTGGGAAGAGGTCGGATGGTTTGACCTAAAGAGATCGGTCGCTTTGTCGCTAATCATCCCGGGTCGAACAACTCGACCCAAGGTATGAACAAAACTCTTTCTCGGACTTCTGGAAGTAGGTCGAGCTCTTCCCTTTGAGCCTGGGAGTTGGTATCTTCATTATAGAGGATCATTTTGAGAGATCCTTCTTCTATCTCTACGGGAATCATTGCCTCAATTCCGTAAGCAAGTCGGAATGGTGATTCTCCAGTAATTGAGTGTGGTGTTGTCCAATATGCCCATAGAACTTGTGGGAGCTCTTCAGCCCAAGCTCCCTTGGCGTCCTGTAACCTCCGTTTTAACCCGGCCAATATGACTTTGTTGGCAGCTTCTACTTGTCCATTGGCTTGTGGGTGCTCTACAGAGGTGAACTGGTGCTTAATTTTTAGATCAGCTACCAGATTTCTAAAGCCTGTGTCGGTGAATTAAGTATCGTTATCTGTGGTGACGGAGCATGGGACCCCAAACCTTGTGATAATATTTCTGTATAGAAATTTTCGACTTCTTTGGGCTGTGGAATTAGCTAATAGCTCTGCTTCAATCCACTTTGTGAAGTAGTCTATACCTACAATGAGAAACTTGACTTGTCCGGACCCCTGGGGGAAGGGTCCAAGGAGGTCGAGCCCCCACTTCGCGAATGGCCAGGGTGAAGTAACGCAGATGAGCTCCTCAGGTGGAGCTATGTGGAAGTTGGCATGCTTCTGGCAAGGTGGGCATGTCTTGACGAACTCTATTGCTTCCCCTTTGCAAGGTCAGCCAGTAGAAACCAGCTCGGAGAACCTTTTTGGCAAGGGCTCGTGCCCCAAGGTGATTGCCGCACATGCTACTGTAGACTTCTTCGAGAACTTCCCTTGTAGCGGAGGTCGGGACGCATTTTAGGAGAGGTGTAGAGATTCCTCTCTTATATAGGACGTCTTGTATTATGGTGTAGTATTGTGCTTCTCGTACTAGCCTTTTTGCCTCCCTTTTGTCTGTGGGAAGTATTTTTGACTTGAGATAGTTGATTATGGGAGTCATCCATCCTTGATTCTGTCCTGATATGGCTAGGATATTTTCTGCCTCCAGGGTTGATGGATTTTGGAATGTTTCTTGGATGAGACTTCTATTGTTGCCCCCTGGTTTGGTGCTGGCTAGTTTTGAGAGTGCATCAGCTCGGGCATTCTGCTCTTGGGGAATGTGTCGGACCTCATATCACTTGAATTGTCCAAGCTGTTCTTTGGTTTTGTCAAGATATTTTTTCATAGTGGGATCCTTAGCTTGATAGCTCCCCTCTATTTGCGAAGTGACTACTTGGAAGTCACTAAAGATGGTAAGCCTTTGAGCTCCCACTTTCCTAGCCAGCTTCAAACCAGCCAGTAGTGCTTCATATTCAGCTTGATTATTTGAGGTAGGAAACTCGAACTTTAAGGAGAGCTTGATTTGGGTTCCCTGATCGCTTTCTAAAATGACGCCTGCGCCACTCCTGGCTTTGTTTGAGGAGCCACCTACATAAAGGCTCCACTTTGTGGGGGTGCCCGGGGTGTCAGTATACTCTGCGATGAAGTCGGCCAGGTACTGGGATTTGATAGTTGTCCGAGCTTCATACTTGATATCGAATTCGGATAACTCGACAGCCCATTGTAGGATTCTTCCTGCTAAGTCTGTTTTCTGCAAGACCCCCTTTATGGGTTGATTGGTCCGTACTCTGATGGTGTAAGCTTAAAAGTATGGTCGGAGTCATCGGGAAGTGAGTATGAGGACGTAGGCAAATTTTTCTATCTTTTGATAGTTTAATTCAGCCCCTTGTAAAGCCATACTGATGAAGTAGATAGGTTGTTGCCCACTTTCGTCTTCTTTGACTAGTGCTGATGCTATTGCCCGACTTCCTACAGCGATGTATAGTATGAGCTCTTCACCTTCCCGAGGTCGAGTAAGGACAAGTGGTTGCCCTAGAAATTTTTTGAAATCTTGGAAGGCTTGTTCGCATTCTGGGGTCTACTCGAACCTCTTTCCCTTCCTTAATGTTGCGTAGAAGGGGAGAGATCTTAAGGCTGATCCAGCTAGGAACCTAGACAAAGCTGCTAGTCTTCCATTGAGCTACTGGACTTCTTTGACACATGTCGGACTTTTCATGTGAAGTATGGCCTGACACTTATCTGGGTTTGCTTCGATTCCTCTTTGGGTGAGCATGAAGCCTAGGAGTTTGCCAGTCTCTATCGCAAAGGTGCACTTTGCGGGGTTAAGTCGCATACCATGCTTTCTTATGGTGTCGAACACTTTGGTGAGATCGGCTATCAACGATTCCTCCCTTTGTGTTTTTACCAGCATGTCGTCCACGTACACCTCCAATAGCTTTCTGATGTGGTCGGCGAAGACTTTGTTCATCAGTCTTTGATAGGTGGCCCCCTGTGTTCTTGAGTCTGAAGGGCATAACTATATAGCAATAGTTTGCCTTTAGGGTTAGGAACGATGTCTTCTCTTGGTCGGGTTGATACATTGGGATTCGGTTGTATCTTGAGTAAGCATCCATAAAGGAGAGGTATTGATAGCCTGACGAAGCGTCGACTAGTGTGTCGATGTTTGGGAGTGGGTAGAGATCTTTTGGGCAGGCTTTGTTGATGTCGGTGTAATCGGTGCACATCCACCACTTCCCGTTTGACTTTTTGACCAACACCACATTGGCTAACCATAGTGGGTATTTTACCTCCTTTATGAACTCTGCTTCCAGCAAAGCCTGTACCTGTTCCTCTACAGCTTGCGATCTTTCTGGGCTGAGCTTCCTACGTTTTTGTTGTATTGGCCGAGACCCTGGATATACGGCTAACTTGTGGCACATTAGTCCGGGATCAATACCAGGCATGTCGGCGGCCTTCCATGCGAAGAGGTTGGAATTATCTCTTAGGAGATTTATTAGCAATTTATTTAAGTCTTCTCTCAGATTTGCTCCTATATTTGTTGTTTTGTTTGAATTGTCTCCAATTTGAACTTCTTGAGTTTCAACTTCTGGCTGAGGGTGGAGTTTTTCGCAAGCTCGAATTCCCCCGAGTTCTATAGTGTTGGCTTCTTTTCCTCTGGGGTCTCCTTTAAGGTTTAGACTTTCATTGTAACAACATCGCGCGAGTTTTTGGTCTCCTTTTATGGTAGCGATCCTCTCTGGAGTGGGGAACTTCATGCATAGGTGTGGAGTGGAGACCGCAGCGGCGAGATGGTTTAACGTTGTCCGACCTATTAACGTGTTGTAGGCCGAGCTCACGTCGACTACAATATAGTCTATGCTCAACGTCCTGGACCGATTTTCTTTTCCAAAGGTTGTATACAAGGAGATGTATCCTAGTGGTTGAATCGGGGTGTCTCCAAGTCCGAACAAGCTATTCGGATACGCTTTGAGCTCTTTTTCTTGTAGGCCGAGCTTGTCGAAGGCGGATTTGAACAAGATGTCCGTGGAACTTCCCTGGTTGATTAGTGTTCTATGGAGGTTGGCATTGGCAAGTATTATGGTAATGACTATGGGGTCATCATGCCCTGGGATGATACCCGCAGCGTCTTCTTTTGCGTGACGACTTAGAGATCCCTCCTCCTGCAAATCCTCCATTGATCATGTGGACATGCCTTTCAGGGGTGCGATTGGGACGTTTAGCTCGTCCGATCTCTTCATCCCTTCTTCTTTTCCTTGGCTCGTCTGCTTTATTAGCTAGGAACCGATCTAGTCGCCCTTCTCGCGCCAGTTTTTCAATGACATTCTTTAGATCAAAGCAGTCGTTGGTAGAATGTCCATAGATTCGGTGATATTCGCAATACTCTGTCCGATTTCTTCCTCCTCTTTTATGTTTAATCAGACGAGGGGCGGGATCTTTTCAGTGTTGCATATCTCTCTGTATACATCCACAAAGGACACTCTGAGCGGACTGTAGCTATGGTACTTTCGAGGCTTCTCAGCAGGTTGATCCTCCTTTTTCCTAGACTCTTTATCCTTATCTCGAGGCAGGTAGGAGAATCCGGATTTTGAGGTTTCTCCTAATCGAGAATTCTCCTCCATGTTGATATACTTTTCTGCTCGTTCTTGTATCTCGTTCAGATATGTTGGATTTTTTTGGATATTGAGTGACTAAAAGGTCCCTCTCTCAGGCCGTTGATGAGTCCCATGATGGCTGCTTCTGTTGGGAGACTTTGTATGTCTAGACATGCTTTGTTGAACCTTTCCATGTAGCTGCAAAGGTTTTCTCGATCTCCTTGTTTAACTCCCAGTAAGCTTAGAGCGTGTCTGGTCTTGTCCTTTTGGATGGAGAACCTGGCGAGGAACTTTTTGGCTAGGTCGTCAAAACTTGCGATTGATCCTAGAGGCAAACTGTCGAACCACTTTATTGCTATTTTTGTTAGGGTAGTCAGGAAAGCTTTGCATCGAATTGCATCTAAGGTGTCTGTGAGATACATCCTGCTTCTGAAATTGCTGAGATGATGGCTTGGATCAGAGGTACCATCATATGGGGTCATGTCAGGAGCTTTGAAGTCATTTGGGACTTTAGTTTTCATGATCTCTTTAGTGAATGGATCTTGATCCTTGCGGGAGTTATCTTCATGGTTGGAATGAGCAGTTTTGGTTTTGAGATCGGCCTCGAACTTTGCGAGTTTGTCCTCTAGCTCTCGGCGACGTCTCGCTTCTCTTCGGAGGTCTCTCTTGGCCTCGCACTGATGTTTGGCCTCTTGTTCCAGCTGTTGGAGGCGATTCTGCTGTTCACGGAGGGCATCTAAGATTTCGGTGTTTGGAGATTACTTGTCCCCCTTGGTTTGAGGAACATCCTTTGATGCGGCATCCGTATTTTTAAGCAGAGTTCTTTCATCCAAACCGGAGTTGTGATCATTGTCAAGGTTGTCCGCCATGATGAGGGGATGACTTCCAGGTTCCCTGGCAACGGCGCCAATGTTTCGAGGGTTACCTGAAACTGAAGGTTGATCTCGGATGAGATCTGTTATTGTGGCCAGAGCTGTCGTATCCAACTTGTTTGGATATGGTGGTGCTGCTGATCCTTGATCACCAAAGGGGGTGGTACCTGCAAGAGACTCCGATGCTTAAGTTAGCATGTGCTTTAGGCAAGTTTTTTGTGTAGAATCAGAGTATGAGTTATACCTGGGTGCTCCAGTGTATTTATAGTAGTGTGGGGTGTCCGATAAGATAAGTTAGTTATCTTATCTTATCTTTTAGGGGAACCGCCTTATCTTTCTAGGCTTTGCTGCCTTTAGAATGGGCTACGTTCCTTCATTTGGGCCTGCTTGGGCCTCTATGGTGATTTGGCCAAACTCTTTAAGGAGAGATCAGAGGCGACCCAACCTGAAGAGGTCGGTCGCTCTTGTCTTCAATCAGCCCGGGTCGCATAGCTCAACCCAGGGTATGAACAAGTAGTATGCTAAAAAAGGCAGCATCAGTGATTAACAACCATAAAGCATGAGTGTATTAAGATAAATGTCATGGTTCAACTTAAAAGAGTCTGTCACACAAAAAAGAGAATTCAACTAACCTAAGTGTGCTAAATATAGTTGTCATAAAAAAAAGAGATTCACATCAAAACATAAAGGACTACACATCCTTGTCTAGTCATTGCTTAGTGAAAAGTTTTAAACCAAAATAGAAAGTCATATACACATTAAGTTAAAGTCTTCAATTCTTTTTTCTTGGAGTCTTAAATCTTGGAGTTGGGAGAAACTTCATGAAATTGACAAGTCTTGTTGTTGTTCCCGAACTAGCACCCTGCATGGAATTCACTGGGTCAAAAGTTGCTTGTGGAGAGAATCTTCTTCTTGGTGGTAACTTTGAAGGCCTTTTCATTCTAGAATCCTAGATGAATAAAAAAGTTATTAGACATGAATGAGCATTCACCTGAATAAAAAAAAGTCTAATCATGTAAATATTGTAAATATTTAGATCTCTGTTGAGAATCTTCTGACTCGAAGACAGTTGGCTGAGATAAATCTATTTCCACATATTATGCAGGTTTAATTACTCTACTAGTCCCTATAGTTTCGCAAAATTTTCAATTAGGTCCCTATACTTTTTTTTTTCTTTCAATTGAGTCCTTGCACCAAAATTTTTTTTAATTGGGTCCCTACACTTTTTTTTTCTTTTATTTAGGTCCCTGTACCAATTCTTTTTTTTTTAGTTGGGTCCCAATAAAATTAAGCCAATTACTACTAAGAGGGACTTAATTGAAAAAAAATTTGGTGCAGGGACCCAATTAAAAAAAAGTATAGGGACCTAATTGAAAATTTCACGAAATTATAGGGACCAACAGAGTAATTAAACCTATTATGCACTAGAAGTGGTTAGTGCATCTACAGTAGGCTGCACAATAGGATTATTGTCTCCATCACTTTGGTTACCATCATCTTGAGGCTACTCAACTGGTTGCTCATATGCAAGAGCACCTCCTTCACTTTTCTTCTTTTTAGCAGCAGTAGTAATAACATCAGCAACTCTCTTCTTCTTGCAACTTCTCCTTGTGTGTTCCTTTTGATTATAGAAGCTACAAGTAAATGTTTCCAACTATCTCTTTAGATAAATATTATCTCCATTGTTACTCTAAAGTTTGGGATCAACTTTACGCTTTATAGATCCTCTTCCACCCTTCTCAAATGTATCCATCTCTCTTTTCATCTTGAGCTTCCTTGGTTTCTTCTTTATTTTTGGTGTATGTGGTCTGTTGTATTCCTCTGCTTGCTTCCATAATGGTTGCCCAAGAATCAGATTAATGTGATGATTATATGTTTTTCTATATGTCTCTATTTTTAGTCATATGTGACAAAAATCTTCTGGTGGCTTGTTAACCCAAAAATATATAGCACATACATGCACACAAAGAATATCTGTACATGAATAACAATCACATGAACTATGAATCTTAATCATATACTATCACTGAATTATTTGGGATATAATTACAAAAATAAAGTAAATGACATGTAATCATTTAAAATTGGTAAGTACACAATTTTTTTCTTAAGTCCACCACATGGTTAGTTGGGTATCCATGCACTTCAAACTTTTCAATTTCATTATCTCCTGTCCAAATAGGCTTTCAATCCTTAGATTCTTTTCTTACTTTTTTTTTCAATATACTCTTTATAATTGATTGGAGCACCCCTGTGTGATTGTTTAGTTTTACCTTATTCTTGATTAATTATGGTCTGCAAAATAAATATTCAAACCTCCTTTAGCAATGTTATTATGGGCTTTGCTATTGCTTCTTTAATCTTTGCATTGAACACCTCATATGCATTGTTACATATGTATTGTTATGCTTTGAAAAATTCAAGTTTGAGTTAGAAGTAATGTCATCAAAACGTAATTTCTACACTTAATTTCATAAATTAAGTGATAATTTAATTGATATAACATCTTAATTATTTCTCAAATTATATATTGTATAAATATAGTTAATCTTTTTTATATTGTATAACTATTTGTTATATTCAAGTTTTAACCCCTATGACATTTTGTAGGGTTATATTTTATAATAATTTTTTAATATCAAAAGTTTCGATAATGATTTTTTAGATGTTAACGAGTCAAATAATAATTTTTAATAAATTTTTAGAAATTATTTATTATTTTGTTTTAAATTCATAAATTTATAAAATGTAGATTTTTTTAAATTTAAACTAAAATACGAAAATTAAATTTTTTTATTTAAATTGATTTTTTTATATTTTATTTGAATCTAATGAAATGTTTTTTTATTAATATTTATATTTTAAAATTAATAAAAAATAAATAATCTATATAAAATAATAAATTGAATTAGGTATCAAAATTGAAAATCGGATTGGACCGACCAGTTCAACCAATCTAACCGTGAACAGACAACAATTATGGTCCGATTTGTATTTTAAAACGGTTTCTCTAAAAACTGGAGGAGAACCGTCGAACCGGCCGGTTTCCAGCCGGTTGAACCGGACAGAGAATCGACCGGTTTAAAAGAAACGGCGTCGTTTTTGCCAAATTTGCTTACTTTCACTCTTGGTTCTAAAGCTCCTTCGTTTCTTTCTCCCTTTCTCCCTCCGTTTCTTTCATTCACAGAAACTCAGCCAAAAAACCCTAGCACTGTAAGCCTACACCACCGCCGCCGCAAGGAGTGGCATACTGCCGCCGTCCGTCCGTCTATCTAGCTTCCCTCCTGCTCCAAGTCTTCAACTCCCGTTCGCTGTCACCGATCGCAGCTGCTTCCTCGAGCTCGGCGTCCGTCGTCTTTGTCTGCTCAGCGGCGCTTCCGCCGCCGTTGGTTGCCGTTAACGTTCGCGTCTTCATTTAGCCGTCGTCTTCGTTCGCGTTCTTCGCCGTTCAAGTTTGCTCGGCGTTCACCGCTTCGCGTTCACTCGCCGTTCACCGTTCGGGTTCGCGTTCGTCTGGAAGCCACGTTGCCCTGCTTCAAACTCTGCGACCAACCCGTGCGCTCCACCTAGCCGTCGAACTGCTCTCTTTTGTCGCCGCCGTGAGTTCCCTAAACCCACCACCAGACAATACACTCACACAACACCAATACTCTGCTTGAAAGTCTGCAACTTCTTATTTCTATTACAATAAGTAACTATTTGATTTGGCAGTGGTTTGGATTTTTTTCATAGACTGAATTAAAGTATACAATAGTTATGTTCTCTTCTCTATCACATTGATACTAAGCTTTGAATTCTCTTATTTCGTTTCAAGTTTACCGCACTCAACATGTTTGATGAAATGCTTTAACCATATTTTGGGTTGGTTTTATCATTTCTAGCTTTTAGAAACTTAGTAAGTTGATTGCATGTGAAATTAGAATAATTGGATCTTAGTAATTAGGAAATTTTTAGCTGCACAAATAGCATCTTTGTAGAAAACATATTAGCATGATGATTCCACTTGCATTAGTGTTCTTCTGGTAAATTTTAATTGTTAGTGTGAACTTGTTAATTTGCTAATTGTTCTTGTGTTGTTGTTTTGTTGTTCTATTGTTCTTCTGTTATTTTTATTTTTATTTTTTTTTGTTGTGATTTTCTGTTCTTGAACCTGTTAAGTTGATAATTTGCTAAATTATTGGGCGGCTGTTGTTTTAATTTGCTAAATTGTTAGGTTTCTGTGATTTAATTTGTTGGATTTTCTATTTAGGTCTTGTTCTTGTTTATTTGCTAAATTGTTGTTGTGTATTTATTGTTGTCTTTGAGATTCTTGCTGGATATTGGTGATCATTGATTTATTATATGCTTCATGTTTTCATTGTTTTCTTCTTCTGAAGGAAAAAAAATTCTGTTTTCATTGTTTTGTTGATTGTTTGTTTTGTTTCAGAAATTATTTTTTTGTGATCAATGCTCAAACTCTAAATGCTGTTCTGTTGGTTTTGCAGTGTTTGTTTTGTTTCAGAAATCAATTTTTTGTTATCAATGCTCAAACTCTGAATGTTGTTCTTCTGTTTTTGTTTTGTTTCATAAATCAATATTTTGTGATCAATGCTCAAACTCTGAATGTTGTTCTGCTGTTTTTGTTGTTTCAGAAATCAATTTTTTGTGATTAATGCTCATACTCTGAATGTTGTTCTGTTTTGTTTTAAGGCTGAGTTTAGAAGAGGTGATTGATTTTTGAGTGTTGTTTTGTTTTTGTTTTAAAGCTGTGTGTTGTGTTCAATTTTCATTTTGTAGGAAATTCTTTGAGGTATATAAGAATTAAGAAGGAAGACTATTTTAACGGTATTATTCTGTTGATTCTGGTATGCTACAAGCTTGAACATAGAATTGAAGAGAGAAACCTTTTATTATTTTATCATTGGCCTATTTTTGGCATTGCATATCATTGTAGTTTGTTTATTCATAGAACTAGTTGTTTATGATCCCCTTTTGAAGTAAAAAAATGCAGTAGAAGAGTGTTTAGAACCAGTTGCTTTATTCATTGAATTTTTATAGAATCAGGTGTTTATTATAAAACAGTTTTTCCGGTTGAACCACGATTGAACCGGTTGAACCAATGAATTAGTGAACCAATAACTAGAGTGGTTCAATGACCGGTCCGGTTTTCTGAACCTTGGATTTGATACTGTCTCTGTATCACTAGTAAATATAACGTAAATCGAGTTAGATTTGTACAGAGTCTTTGTATTCTTGATGCTTTCTTGTGACGTACTATTTGTGATGTTTGGTCTGATAAAAGGATTTATCATTTATCCAGTTTTGTGCTTAATCGGGATATGATTTCCTTGGAACCAAACATAGTCTCTGGTGAATTATCCCGCGCTTATTCGAAGACAGGAACTACCACAACCCCCCGGTGGTGGCACAACCACAGCACAGCACCGCACCAGCACACACATCATGGAACCCATCATCCTTTCTGACGAAGATGACCCTTCAACGCCGTTTCCGGTCCAATCCAAGAAACGCCGAACTGAACCGGCACCTAACCAGACCATTTTCCTCGTCGATGACGACCCGACCCCACAGAAACCCCGGCTGCAACACGGTGCACATTCTTCGTCTACACCTTCGTTCGTCGCTGAGACTCCGATGTCCCTGCAATTCGATTCTGAAGTGGCGATCGTGAAATGCATTCCAACGTCTCATTCCGATCCTAATGTTAGGGTTTCCACTTGCCTGCCCAATAACCTCTCCGGTTAGTTTTGCATCTATTTCTGAAACCCTAGAGTTACTCATTCTTCGTTAATCAGTATTCTGAAGGTGCTGGAAGTCGTGTAACGCTTATTTACTTGCTGCATTTTATTGTTACATTGGAATTTTACACTTCTGATTTATGTGCTGTTTTGATCCACTACTGCTTGTTTCAAATATGAAGGATCTTATTAACAAAATTAGGCTTGTATACTGTGGGGGTAATTGTTGTTCTTTCATCGTTTAAAGTTTTGGTTTCAATGAGAACATTTAGTTGAACAGTGTCTTCATTGTCTGATTGTTATTCAGGAATTAGTCAAATGATATGTTTGGAATCAGATAACGAGTCGGAAAATTCTGCTCTGCGCGATTGTGACGAGAATGAAACAAGGGGCCCCGCATTGGATCTTCCTGGTTCAGGAGGTTCAAGATGGACTTCAAATTTGATTGGATCTGGAAGTTCTCCTGGTACATGCTTGTTGAAAATTTGCTTGTTTTTTCATGACCTGAAATGCTGTGTTTATTTGCTAATGTTATTTGATAACTCCAGAGAGACATTCATTGGAAACTATGGAGATGCACATATCAAGTGGAAATGATACTCAAACTGAAAACTCTTGGGACAATCCTTCAAATCCAACATCTTCTCAATTGGTTGGCTGGCTGTTAATTTCATGAACAATTTAAATTAGTTTCTTCCTATCTTATTTGCTTTTAAATGAAAATGGGACTTATTGCATTTAGCTGCATGCATTTGAGATTATTTCTTGTGATTATGAGTTGTATGAGCTCATGTAATGACCAGGAGGAGAATGTCCAAAAGAAGAAAAGATCCAATATTTCTGCAAAGAACACTGGCAAAGCAACAGGAAGAACAAAGATGACAAAAGAGGAAAGAAGTCGCTTGATGGAGGAAAAGAAACTACAAAAGGAAGTATGTGTTATGGAGCTCTGATTTATATTTTATGTCATTCATGGTTCAATTTATAATGCATGAAAATCCTCTGTACAGCAAGAGAAGTTAAGAAAAGCAGCACTTAAAGCTGAAGCTGCAGAACTTAAAAAAATGGAGAAAGAAAAGCAGAAGTGGGAAAAAGGGAAGTTTGCCACAAATTCCATTGTAGCAGAAATTGACACGATGGTAGTTGAATCAGGATCAATTGGAGGTACATTGACGATACCAGAATGCTTAACTTCATGATAAACTTCTTTCATATTATTTAATTATGTTTGTTTGGTCACAAACTCTACTCCTCTTGCTTATCCGAATCCATAATTACATGATAAGTTTTGATACAATTTCTCAATTATGGATGTTTTGTCATAAAACTTCTATTCTCTTGCTTCAGGACATCTGCTTACTAGATTTTCTGAAAAAGGGCTTAAATACCAGATTACATCAAATCCCATCAAAGGGTCAATTTTATGGCATATGGAAGTTCCAGAACAACTTTCACAGGTAAGAAATTCCTTTATTTCATCTGCAAGGACTAAACAAATTAAGCATTTCTCTTAAAGTAATCTGTATCATTTGTTTTCTATCTTGTTTTTTTGGTGTATCCCGTTTTTTGTTAGGTGTTTTCTGCTTACAATGTTTATTTTATTATAATTTCTGAAAGAAAAATTTTTTGCTCTATTTTTGTAGTTTATGACCCTCAGGTTTGTTAAAGTTATCCCCCTCCCCCCCCCCCCTTCCCCCTTTTTCTCTTATGCTGGACAGATATGAATATGAATTTTATATATTATTTGCAGCATTCAACTAAAAGAATTGAGATTTCATATGTGTTACTGGTTTATGAAGCTGACAAATTTTGTAACCTCATCACAAATGATTCTCTTTGGGGTCATCTCTCTAGCATTCAAAGTCATTATCCATCCTATACAGTTTGTTATCTCACCAATAGATTGATGGCTTACATTAAT
Organism: Arachis hypogaea; assembly: GCF_003086295.3. Taxonomy (NCBI): domain Eukaryota; kingdom Viridiplantae; phylum Streptophyta; class Magnoliopsida; order Fabales; family Fabaceae; genus Arachis; species Arachis hypogaea. The sequence continues at coordinate 125,439,141 of NC_092048.1, forward strand.
AAAAGGTGAGTTATATATTGTATTTTCCTTTGTTCATCAATTCAGGTAGCAATTGGTTGCATTTATAGTTTTGTGCATAGCATTTTGTTTGTAAATTTTGTAATGTGTGCACATGCAGATGTGGTGTAGAAATGCTGTTCTAAATCTACTTCATTTGTTCATAATCTAGACTTCGTAATTTTACTGTTTAGAATATGATTTGTATGTAAGGGAATTCATGTTTCCTTTTTTTTTTTATCGAATATGATGGTTTGACATGTAAGTGGAGTTGGTTGTATATTATAAAGGAAAATCAGTTAGTTTAAGATTGCTTCCCCTTGCTTTCATTCTGATTCTTGACCTGCTTATTGATGAACTATAATTTCCTTTTCTCGACAATATTTCTTTGTTGTAACATTTGTGAAGAACAGAATTATTTTAATAAAAAATGGAAAGATTATTCTAAGCATAATAATTATATGATGACAAGGAAGTGTTAAGTTGTCATCAAATTAAAGAGTTGGCAGTGGATATTTTAAGAAATCAATTAAAAATAAATAATGATGCATGCATGCATGGTTTAGATATTTAGAAAGTAGTGGTTGTAATAAAAATATATGTATGATATTTGTAATCATCACTGCCTTACTCTTCATATATATGTGTTATGGGTAGTGCTCAGAGTGTGTGCACAATTAAGAATAAAAGAGTGTGAGTGAGCAACAAGTATAAAGGAGAGTGAGTATGTGTCTAATAACGAGGTGTGTGTATTTGTCAGAGAGTGAGAGAGTGTAACTAAAGTGAGTTAGTGAATGTAATACATTTTTAGTGAGTGCATGTGTTATTTTATACACGGATAAAAGAGTGTTATAATTTTCTTCTTGTAATTGAGAATTTGTAATTTTTCACATAGTCATAATATTCTCAAAATTGTTTAAAGATAAATTATTGTGATCAGTTCCATCCCGTTTCTCATCTTCAAATTTTAGTTGCGTTATTCTGTTAGTTCCGTTACTCTGGTACCCAACAACATTGATTTGCATGATCTTTTAGGGAACAGGAAAAGTACAAGAATCCTGATAAATATAGCAGTTGGAGGCGTCCGCCTGTTGAGGAGGTTGAGGAACTGACCTTTTACCAGAAATAAAGTCTTATTTTGAATCTTCACCTCTGATCCTTGTTTGAACATCTACTTTGTGTTAAATTGCCTTGTAGGTGCTTGCAAAATTAGCAACTCATTTCACCAAAGTTCATTCCAGGCAGTGTGTGGATGAGGCTGAACTGGCTGAACATGTTGCTGGTTTGACAACCAGCCTGGCATCTTGTCAATTTAGGTACTTTACCAGTTTACCCCATTGTTTTTTAGAAATACAGTTAATCCCCTCCCCTCCCCGCTCCCCCCCCTTCCCCCTTCTTTTTCCATCCCACACACCAAAAGAAAAAGAGGAGTTAAAATGCCGGTTATTTGTTGATTTTAACTGCAGAAAGAAGTTAACTCGATTATCTGTGAGTGCAAATGGAGCCCTTGTTCCAAAGGACAGTGTTGATCGTAATTTAATAAAGAAATCGTTGTGGTGAGTGATTTTTACATCTTTTTATTATATAAGGAAATGCTAAGAACCTCTTATTAGTAAGTACATGCTAGTCATTCAGTTATATTATCATGTTCCTCACTTTGGCTTCTATGAATAGGTTAAAAGCTTTGGTTGCTATCCCCAAGGTTCAGCCTCGATTTGCTATTGCTATTTGGAAGAAATACCCAACCATGAAGTCCTTGTTAAGCGTTTATATGGATCCAAGCAAATCGGTATGTTTTGTTTATTGTCCTTTTTTTTTTATACGTGTTTCAGTATGAAAATGCGAGACTTGTATTGTGACAGGAGCATGAGAAGGAATTTTTACTTAAAGACCTGACAGTAGAAAATCTGGTTGGCGGCGAGAGAAGATTAGGTGAGGTTTGTTCAAAGAGAGTGTATAGAATTCTAATGGCGCAAAGCGGAAGCATTCGAACCGACGACATTGAGGATGGTGCTGATTTCTTTGCGCGTCAATCATAAAACGCAATAGAGCTTTCTAATCTTTTTGGGTCGGAATATGTAATCCCTATTTAAGAAAGGGTATCAACATGGAAATGCTTTCTGTCATTTTTAAATGAATTGTGTCAAGTGTACATAATAGGACTTGGTTTGGACTCAATTTAAACTAGCATTTTAATTTTGCAGTTGTTAGAGCAAGCTAAGGTTTGTACAGAACGTTAAGAACGTATATAACAAACCATAAAGCCTAAAAGCCACATACTCAATAAGTAGTAGTTACGTTGAAACCTTATTGACGCCTATTATTCTGCTGTAGAAACTTAGAAGATGGGCCATGGCCATGAAGGTCAGGATGAGGGTGGCGCGCTTGCATGTTTGTTGCATCATTATTGCTGGAATAGACGTTGCCAAGTCATTGCACTTGATGGTGCTTCTACTTGTTGATGAGAACCATAACTTTGATGAGGTTGATACTGCTGACTACGCTGAACTGATGAGGGCCCTGCAGAATTATCATAATAGATACAAAGAGGCCTCGGAAAAGATGATTGTCCCTGCCAACTAGGCTCCCCAAGCATGTTAGCATTCTGCTGCTCAGTAATGTTTTGGACGCTCGAAATCTTCGGCGGGGTTAGAGGCTGATAATGAGGTGCATCACCACGGTTTTGAACAACACGATAATAATAATAATAAGCAGCGGCAGCAGGTCCTTTTCTCGTGACAGGCACAACTTGATTTGATGGCATTGGCATATTGTGGAATTCATTCTCTCTGGCCAGTAACATTTGCCGTCGATAACAATCCTTCTTGTCTTCCTTCATAATCATATCCACATTTGAATTATCAGAAAGCTTCATACGTGTATATTTGATTCCAAGGACAATGCAACATAACAAATTCAATAGTAAAACTATCAAATGAAATATAGGTAGGTATGTAGGTAAAGATACAAACAAGCACTAGCTAGACGGTTTATGATTCTTAAAAGCCTCACAGCAACATATCTTTTTCATTTTTTCTCCCCTAAGCATGACCAACCTGAGTTAAGCCATTGTCGTCAACAACTGGATGATGAGATTCAGGAGATGATCCATTAACTGTTGTTCCCTCGTTGTTGCTGCCATTATTATCATTATTATTAGCACGTTCTTGCTCCTTTGCGACAGAAGAGGAGTCTTTGGTTCCATGTGGATTTCTGCAATTAGCACATCGACACTGAAGAGAGCAACCAACTTTATATCTGAAGCAACCACAATTATTTCCCATGCACTTAATCTTTTCGCAGTCGCAACCTTTGCTGCGTCTTTTTACTTTATCAACAACAGTAATCTTGGGTTCAAACGCCCGTGGATTACGCAACTCTATTTTCTTCTTCGCCTCATTCACAGAGTCCTTATTCTCTGGTCTATTCAAGCAATTTTCGCAAGAACAAGAATCTTTGCAATATTTTCCAGCTTTGAAGCATTCACAGTAGAGCTGCAAGCATTTAGTCTTTTTGCATTTGCATCCCCTATTGCCATCATTATTATCACGTTCTTGATCATTAGCATGTTCTTGTTCCTTTGCGACCGAAGAGGATTCTTTGATTCCGTACGTATTCTTGCAACTCGTACATCCACACCGAAGAGAGCAACCAACTCCAAACCTGTAGCAAAGACAACGCTTATCCTTGCACTCTGACTTGCTGCATTTGCAATCTATTCTTTGTCTTTCTACAACAATATTGCCATCATCGATCGACGATGATCGCTTCTTTTCATTGTTTTTGCTACCACTATGATTAGTATCCGAAGCTAGGTTCATGTTTTTACCGGTGTTACTACTCTCAGAAGAGGCCATGATGATGAGCTAAAAAGAAGTGAGTGAGAGCTTCTATCTATCAAACTCAAATGCACGGTAGCAATATGTAACTAGTATTTCAATCATTGGCTAAAGGTAAAGATTGGGTTCTCACTTGTTAAGCCACTTCCCAAGCTAATCATAATGATCTTTTAACTTCCGTTTTTTCTTCTTTTGGTAGAAAATAAGCATATTATTGTTGTGATAAGGATGAAAGATAAGGTGGATGACCATCATTAATACAAGTGTTTGATTTTAATGTTGAATGGCTCAACTCCTCATGGCAAATATAAATTAATGAAGTTGAAATTATAAGCTTCACATGCTTATAAATAGTGAAGTAATTTGAAGAACTATACACAATTAATAAAATCTTCTCTCTCCCTTATACGGACACACTTTTCTCTCTCTTTATATTTCTTTATTTTATATTTGTTACCTCTTCCTTATTTATTTATTTAGTTATTTTATAACACGTTATCAGCACGATGCTCTAACGAAATTTTAGGAAGACTCTAGGTAACAAATTTTCATTATAACGAAGCTCTTTCATCTTGAATTTAATGCTTTTAATATATCTAGAAATAATTATTTATCATGGATACTAGATGTTAAAATCCATCTTAATTTAATGGATCTTGAAGATACCATTAAGGTTGAAAATAATACATCCCAGAAGGATAAAACCAAAGTATTGATTTTCCTTCGTCATCATGATCTTGAAGTATGATTGAAAAATGAATATCCCACATTAAAAGATCCTGCAGATCTGTGGAAAGACCTTGAAAAAAAAAAGAATAATCATGAAAAGACGGTGATACTTCCTCATGCCCGATATGTTAGAGAAAATTTTCTCGACCTTCCATGCCTCGAATATGCTCCTGCAGCAGCAGTATCGAGAAAAAGAATTTAAAAATATTCTGAGTTAATTTCTTGCTTTCTTGTTGCTGAATGCAACAATGAGTTACTCTTAAAGAATCATGAAGCGCGCCCAGTTGGCGCCGCCCCATTTCCTGAAGTAAATGCGGCAAATCATTACCCCAGAAGAGGTAAATGACAAGGTTTTAGTAGCAAGAAAAATTATGGAAGGAAAATGAATTATGTTCACAAAGGATCTCACCAGAAGTGGGATAAAGAAAGAAACAATGGGCAAAGTAAATCAATTGAGGATAAATGCTTCCGTTGTGGTGGAAAGGGCCATTGGTCACGTACCTGTCGTACCCCAAGGCACCTAGTTGATCTTTATCAAACATCCTTGAAAAAGGATGACAAAGGAAAGGAAACAAATTTTGTTTCAAATTATGAAAATTCCACCACTCATTATGATGTATCTAATTTCTTCGAGGATCCTGAAGGAAGTATTGGCTATTTGATCAATGATGGAATAGTTTGATATATGTATGTGTTTGTTAAGTATTTATGTGAATAATTTTACTGTGCATGTACTTCTACTCATTTTATTATTATTATCATTTGTTTTTGAAGAAAAATGGTAAGGACATATTCTGAAGATATTTGCCTTGCGGATAGTGCAAGTTCACACACTATTCTTAAAAGTAATATATATTTTACCCATCTTGTGCCAAAAGATGAATATGTTAATACTATTATTGGCTCGGACAATGTGATAGAAGGCTCCAGAAGAGCTATAATTTTGTTTCCTGGAGGAACAAAATTTATAATAAATAATGCACTGTTATCTACCAAGTCCCTGAGAAACTTGTTGAGTTTCAAAGATATTCGCCGAAATGGATATCATGTTGAGACAATGAATGAAGAAAATCATGAGTATTTATATATCACAACTCATGATTCAAATAAGAAAGTTATATTAGAAAAATTACCCTCACTTTCATCCGGATTGTATTATACCAAGATTAGTGCAATTGAATCACATGCCATTGTAAACCAGAAGTTTACTAGCCCAAATGAATTCATAACTTGGCATGATAGATTGGGTCATCCGGAAACAACCATGATGAGGAGAATTATTGAAAACTCTCATGGACATTCACTAAAGAACCAGAAGATTCTTAAATCTAGTGAATTTTGTTGTGCTGCATGTTCTCAAGGGAAGTTAATTTTAAGGTCATCACCAGTAAAGATTGGATTTGAGTCCCCTGAATTCCTAGAAAGAATTCAAGGTGATATATGTGGACCTATTCATCCACCATGTGGATCTTTTAGATATTTTACGGTCCTGATAGACACATCTTCGAGATGGTCACATGTGTGCTTATTATCTTCTCGCAACCTGGCGTTTGCGAGATTACTGGCTCAAATTATTCGATTAAAAGTACAATTTCCAGAAAATCCAATCAAAGCAATTTGTCTTGATAATGCTGGTGAATTTACTTCCCAAGCTTTTGATGCTTATTGTATGGCTAATGGAATAAGTGTTGAACATCCAGTAGCTTATGTTCACACACAAAATGGGTTAGCAGAATCACTTATTAAACACCTCCAATTAATTGCTAGACCCTTACTTATGAGAACAAATCTCCCAACCTCGGTTTGGGGGCATGCTATTTTACATGCCGCAACACTTATTCGTTTGAGGCCAACGAGTTACCATCAGTTCTCTCCTATGCAATTAGCATTTGGCCAGTAGCCAAATGTTTCCCATTTAAGAATATTTGGGTGTGCGATATATGTTCCCATTGCACCACCTAATCGCACCAAAATGGGACCCCAAAGAAAATTGGAGATATATGTTGGATATGATTCTCCCTCTATAGTGAGATATCTTGAGATACAAACTGGAGATGTATTTAAAGCCCGGTTTGCGGATTGTCATTTTGATGAATCAAAATTTCCAACATTAGGGGGAGAGAATAAGTTTCCTGAAAAGGAACTTAATTGGAATGCATCATCGTTGATGCATTTAGATCCTCGATCAGGGCAATGTGAACTAGAAGTTCAAAAGATTATACATTTGCAAAGAATAGCAAATGAATTGCCTGATGCATTTTCCAATACAAAGAGGATAACCAAATCTTATATACCAGCGAAAAATGCCCCAATTCGAATTGATGTCCCAGTAGGACAAGTAGCCAATGAAAAAAATTCACGCCAGAAGCGTAGCAGGGCGAAAAATGCCCCAATTCGAATTGATGTCCCAGTAGGACAAATAACCACTGAAGCAAATACACGCCAGAAGCGTGGCAGGCCTGTCGGTTCCAAAGATAAAAATCCTCGAAAGAGAAAAGAGGTAAATACTATTCTTGTTGAAAAAGACATAGTAGAGATACCTACAGTTGTCCAAAATTCTGATATAACGCCAGAAGACGTTCAAGTACCTGAAAATTGTGAAAATGATGAGATCTCGATAAATTATGTCTTTACAAGAGAGAAATGGGACCGAAATAAGACAATTGTCAATGAAATATTTGCATATAATGTGGCATTGAATATCATGCATGAAAGTAAGGATCTTAAGCCAAGATCAGTCGAAGAATGTCGACAAAGGAATGATTGGCCAAAATGGAAAGAAGCCATGAAGGCTGAATTAGACTCACTTGCAAAACGTGAAGTCTTCGGACCTGTAGTCCGTACACCAGAAGATGTAAAACCTGTTGGATACCGGTGGGTATTTGTGAGAAAGCGAAATGAGAAAAATGAAGTTGTGTGCTATAAAGCCCGACTTGTGGCACAAGGTTTTTCACAAAGGCCCGGTATAGATTATGAAGAAACGTATTCCCCTGTAGTAGATGCGATAACATTGCGTTATTTGGTCAGTTTATCTGCATATCATAAACTGCATATGCATTTAATGGATGTGGTAACAGTCTATTTATACGGCTCATTAGATCATGATATCTATATGAAAGTCCCTGAAGGATTAAAGATATCTAAACCATCCAATGAATATTCGCAAGGGTTATACTCAGTCAAATTGCAAAGATCTTTATATGGTCTAAAGCAATCTGGATGAATGTGGTATAATCGTCTTACTGAGTATCTGGCCAAAAATGGATTCAAGAATGATGATATATGTCCATGTGTTTTCATAAAGAAATCCGCATCTGGATTCATTATAATTGCTGTGTACGTTGATGATTTAAATATCGTTGGGACTCCTGAAAAGATTCCAACAATTATAAAAACTCTAAAAGAAGAGTTTGAGATGAAAGATCTTGGAAGAACTAAATTTTGTCTCGGCCTGCAGATCGAGCATATAAAAAACGGGATCTTTATTCATCAAACAACATACACAGAAAAGATCTTGAAAAGATTTTATATGGATAAGTCACATCCATTAAGTACCCCAATGATCGTAAGATCTTTGAATGTGGAGAAAGATCAATTCCGTCCTAAAGAAGAGAATGAAGATATCCTTGGTCCTGAAGTACCATATCTTAGTGCCATTGGAGCGCTAATGTATCTTGCTAATAATACACGACCCGATATATCATTTGCTGTGAACTTACTAGCAAGGTATAGTTCCTCTCCAACCAGAAGACATTGGAGTGGAATCAAACAAATCTTTCGATATCTTCATGGAACGGTTGATATGGGATTGTTCTATCCTTATGGATCCAAGTCACAACTAGTTGGCTATGCAAATGCTGGATACTTGTCTGATCCACATAAAGAGAGATCTCAAACAGGATACCTGTTTACATATGGTGAAACAGCTATATCATGGAGGTCCACGAAACAGACGATAGCAGCAACCTCCTCTAATCATGCTAAAATACTAGTGATACATGAAGCTAGTCGCGAGTATTTTTGGCTGAGGAGTGTGATCCAATATATTCTGTCATCATGTGGACTGATTGATCAGAAGATAGCTCCAACTATCCTGTTTGAAGATAATACAGCATGTATTGCTCAACTTAAAGGCGGATATATCAAAGGTGATAGAAGCATATTTCTCCCAAATTCTTCTTCACTCATGATCTTCAAAATCAAAGGGCAATTGATGTTCAACAGATCCGCTCAAGTGATAATCTGGCAGATTTATTCACAAAGTCACTCCCAAAATCTTCTTTTGAAAGATTGGTACATCAGATTGGGATGCGCCGATTTCGAGATATAAAATAATGTCGGCAAGATGGGGAGACTGTACTCTTTTTTCCTTAGTCAGGTTTTTTTCCATTGGGTTTTTCTTGACAAGGTTTTTAATGAGGCAGTCCCCATCACTAAAGGATATTGTACTCTTTTTCCTTCACTAAGGTTTTTTCCCACTGAGTTTTTCTTTAGTAAGGTTTTAACGAGGTAATAATCCTAAATGGTCATCCAAGGGGGAGTGTTGTGATAAGGATGAAAGATAAGGTGGATGACCATCATTAATACAGGTGTTTGATTTCACTGCTGAATAGCTCAACTCCTCATGGCAAACATAAATTAATGAAGTTGAAATTATAAGCTTCACATGCCTATAAATAGTGAAGCAATCTGAAGAACTGTACACGATTAATAAAATCTTCTCTCTCCCTTATACGGACACACTTTTCTCTCTCTTTATATTTCTTTATTTTATATTTGTTACCTCTTCCTTATTTATTTATTTAGTTATTTTATAACAATTATCTATTTATTGTTAGTTATAACTTATAACAACCTTGAAGTCTTGTCAAGAAGTCATAGGAGTTTTATAACTGATTTTATATATAGTATAAATTCTTATTCTTTTAGCAAATATGTAAATGAAAATTTGAGGTGTTTCAAAAGTAAATGAAAGTTTTTGTTTTATTTCATTTATATCATGCCACATTAGAAATTTTATTATAATCGATTCAATTCTCTTCAAATTCAAACAAGAAGTCAAGGAGGCCTATATTTGACGAGGCAAAATCAAAGGAAACAAATGTATTTTTATGTTTGGAATATTAATAATAAAATTAGCTCAAGTCAATAAAACGAATAAATGAAAACATTATTACAAATACTATTTTTTTGGACAAGTCAAGTATAGTTGTTTTTATATGAAATTAATAGTTAAAAATTATTATAAATTAATTTAAGAGATGAGTACTGTTTTAATCTTTAAAATTTGAAGTCAAAATTACAATCGTTTCTAATTCTTTTTTTATTTAAAACTAGTGTATGTTTCCGTGTTCTGCACGGGATAATACATAAAATTATATAAAATTTTTTATTAAAATTTAAATAAAAAATATATATAGTAATTATTATTATAAATATTTTATAATTTAAAAATATTAAAAATAATTAATATTTATTTTAATCAATTTGGATTAGTTGAATGATTATCTCATTTGTCTGCTTAAGCAAGTATTTAGAGTTCGAATCTCACCTTTAATAAATAGAGCATCAATATATGGTGGATTAATCCTCGACTTGTCGAGTTAGGAAATCCGTAAAAAAAAATTGTATTTATCTTTAAAATAGATTAATTTTTCATTAATAGCAATACTTATAGACTTTTGTCTTTTGTTGAAATTTACTTAGGACAATTTTATTTGTTGGTATCGTATTCATTCTTAAAGTCAAAACAATATGTCAACATTGTTACTTGTTAAAACTTCACATTTTATGAAATAATTTTTAAATTTTTAAATTCATAAACTTATGTCATTACAAAAGTTATTAGATCAATTAATATTTCTTAATAACATGGTGTACCGAAACACCATCGTTGAGTATTAGTTAGTGTGAAGAGAAACCAATAATAACTTTTGTTATTCAATATATAATTTATTCTATTGGAAAATAAATTAATATTTCCTAAATTTATAAATATATTTTTTTCTAATTTCTTACACCATTTTATTTGAAAATATTTACTATTAAAAAATAGCAAATGATCATACTATCCCACAATATATATATATATATATATATATATATATATATATATATATATATATGATGTGCAAAATAATTTCTTATCTTGAAATTAATTCTGGTTAGTGAGATAAAATTTAAAATATTTTTTATTTTCTTATTCAAATTTAAATTTAAATTTAGAATTGATTAATGACTCATTTTTTTAATTTCAATAAAAAAAATAAATTGGTTAGATGTAAAATATTTAGCATTTAATAATTTCAATCATTTAAATTTTAATTACCAAAAATTGGATTAAAAATTAATTATAAACTTAATAATCGATAATATATATATTATATTAGTACGTAAATAATAATATCTAATGTATTAATAATTTATTTTTTGATAGAATTAATGTATAATCTATTGATAATTGATTTATTATCTAACATTTTTTTCATATAAAAATAGTGATCTTATTTGTTATTATTATTTAAACAATTTTTTTATAAATTTTTAATTAGGTAATTAACTTAATTAATAACCTTTATTATTGATTTTATACTAAAAAAATATCAGTTTATACTATTTACATATTTTCACTACTAATAAATAAATAAAAAAATATTTATACTATTATATTTATTGTCCTAGATGATGACTTAAGTTACTTATTTTGTATGTTAAATAATGTTTTGTATATTAATTTATTAAATATTAAGATAAAAAAATTTGTTCAATAAATTATATAAATAGTCATTACAGAAAAAAATTATATATCATATATAATAATCCATGATATATATAGTGTCATGTATATATTAAAATTATCTATTTTAATGATGTGAGTTATTATTGTTATTATTACTTTTTCGTTACATTAAAAAATAATATTTAAAACTAAAAAAAGAGATAATTAATTTTTTTAATTTGAATTAAAAAATATCTTGTAAATATATTCAACTTTTACATATACTAAGTGTTATAATATTAAATAGTATAATATTTGCTATAACAATGACTCAAAATATTAATCCAAGATATATTTGGGCTTAGTAAAATCTCAATGCAAGCAAGATCAATTAAAATCTGTTGTTAGAGTCTCAAATCCAACTTAGGTTCATTACCTTAAAGGCCAAATGCAGATGAAGCCCACGTGTCCCCTCTTAAATCGACTCAGATTGGATCTCTATTGCTAGTTAGATATGGTAATGAGTACTCAGAGGAGCGTGAGAAGCCCCTTTCCATCCCTCACTCCTATTTAAAAAAAATGCCCCCGTTTCTTCTCCGTCATTGCAAGTTCTTGTTTAATTACCCCTTAGGAAATGCAGATCTCCTCTGTAAACTTTTGAAAAAAATTAACACAAAAAGACATAATATAATAATCATAAAATAATCAGTTCAATATAATTCAACACAATTTATAACATATTCGTTATGAAAAATAACATTTCAAAAGGAGAAAACATAAAAATATATTCTAACATAATAACATTACATAATTTTTTGGGACGATACTGAGCGACATAGTGACGGACTTGAGAGGCAGAGAAAGTGAGTTAGAGAGAGAGAGGATCGAGGCTGAGAATGAGTCTGAAAGAAAAAGGAAGAATTCGAATTGGAGGAAGAAATTAGGGTTACTAAATTCAAGAAATGAATTTATATATATATATATATATATATATAAATTAGGATAAATTAATAATTTTATTCCATGGGGTGGGTACTTATGTCTGTGTCCCATTAGGATTGGTAAAAAGGAAACCCGCCCTGTCTCGCCAAAAGCCCGCAATCTCGTGGGCTAGCCTACCCCGCCCCGCCTAGTAAGGCGGTCTTAAATTTCTCCCCCGCCCCGCCTAATGGTAGGCTGGCGGGTTGGCGGGCTCTCCTTTTTTTGTATAAATCATTAACTATTAAACAATATACATAATTTCACAATAATTTCAATAAATTTATAATTTCTAAAAATATAAAAAAATATAATTATAAATATGTAATAAACATCATTATAAACCAAATTTTTTGAAACAAAATAATAAAATCAATATTGTCCAAAGCAAAACAAATATTGTCCAACATATATAATTAAACATCTTCAAGTTTATAATCAATCAAATATAAAAACATAATCCAAAATATAACTTAGAACATTTTCAATTATCATTATCATCTTCATCTTCTTGTAGATTAATAACATCATAGAAATTTGTAAAAAAATGGTCTTGACAAAATAAAAGCTTAGCCCAACGGGAAAACCTGCACCGTTCCATCGAAGCCCGCCAAAGCTCATGGATTAGGCGGTGTAGGGTAGGCGGGCTTAAGTTTGGCAGTTTCAAATTTTCAGCCCAACCCTCCTTTTTTGTCGGGTTATGCAGGTTAGCCCGACGGATTTTGGTCTGTTTGCTACCCCAAGTCCCTATCCATTTTCGGGTGGCAGGTCATGAGAATTTAACGAGTTCCCATCTAGCCCTAAAATGCGAGTAATCTCTGCAAATACATTTTTTTGGCTATTTTTGTGATCATCCATATTGCTAGCATTCATTGGTTTGTGACGTGGAGATATTTTAGCCACTCAATAAATTCTCAGATAATCAAAGTTTAGGTTATATCATTTTTATACAGTCACATGTATCCTTGTTATAATAATATTAATAGAAGATAAATAGATAAACACTAAGCTATTGTTTGAATATAAGATAAAAAATAAGAGAAAATAAAATAGAAAGAAAGAAAATGAGAGGAAACAAAATGGAAAGAAAAGTATATTTTTTTGTGTGTATTTAGATGAAGAAAAAATGAATGGAAAGAAAATAAAGGAAGGCATTTTTTTGCTTGAATGGAAGGAAAAGTAAGAAGAGAAAAAATTATAATAGAGTAAAATTATATTAATGTTTTTATATATTATATATGAATTATAATTCAAATGGTAACTCTGTATTTTAACCCATGTTTGTACTTCTGCATAAGTTTTCTTCGCAACTTTGAAAAAAAAATTTTACATGAGCTCCACATACATTTTTATGTTTTTTATTCAATTTTTTTATTGATCCAAACAATGAAAAATTGATTTTGTCATCTATTTTCTTCTCCAACATTTTATTTCCCTACAAATTCTTTTAATCCAAACAATGCAGAAATATATATATAACAATAACTAATATCACATATTAGGTTAATTTATGTTGATAAACCAAAACCACCCCAAAATTACCTAAATCCCCAAACCCAAAAACATTACCTAGTTATCTTCATTTACATTTCTATATAATTCGAATTAGGGTAATAAGTAATAAATCGAATCTATAGGATTCGAATTACTTGTCATTGTGATTCGAAAGTAAATTGAATTCAATGAATTCGAATTATGTCATCCCTTACTAAATCGAATCTATAAATTTCGATTTATATGGTCCATGCTAAATCGAAGCAATAAGGTTCGATTTGTAGAACCTATGCACAATTACTCAAGAGGGGGGGTGAATTGAGTATTGCAACAACAATGTATCTTTTTGCGAAAGTTAAAGACAATATACAAAAGTGTTATTGTACTAGTATTTTTCCAAGAGCTTAACTCAATTGCTAAGCATTTATAAGGAGCTTTTACTTTCCAATAGACACCAACTCAAATAAATTGATCAAGCTTTTCACCAATCGGACTTAAGCTATTCCTTAAGTACTTACGAAGCTACTTTTCGATCACAATTTATTTGCTCAAAGGTAAAAGACAATAATATTGAAGAGATGAGTTTGGAGAGATGCAAACGCTATTTAGAGTGGTTCGGCACAATCCTTGTCCTACGTCCACTTTCTTTCTCAATCGCTATTGAGAAGTTCCACTATTGCCAAGCTTCAAGGTGCTCGCGCAAAACCTTTTACAATCCGAGTCCTTAGTTTCTAACACCTCACGGTATATGATCACCACTCGTATACTAACCCACTCCACTTAGAGATACCTCCTCTAAGATTTGCCTTGAGTACTTAGTATACTTCTTTGGTATCCTCACCGACTATAGTGTTTATAACTCTTGACTCAACCTTGGAGATCACACTCCAATTTACAAAGTGTTACAAGAAAACAATTCTCAAAGAATTGTTGAGATGAAATGAGTACTCTCTAGAAGAGTGTATGATTACAAGTTTAGCACTATTGAACCAATTGATATTGCTCTCTCAAATTGTGTATTATAACACCTTAAAAATGTGTAGAATGAAAGAATATGAACAAGATAGTTTGCAAATACTCACTTGTGTGAAATAAGGCTTCAATCCATCTATTTATAGACTTCCCAAACCTTAGAAACGTTGGGGAGTTAATGGGATGAAGCCGTTTTGTTAAAACTAGCCGTTTTTTATGTTTTTGAATCATTTGCATCGATGCATAACACTTTGCATCGATGCAAATGTGTCTTTGAAGCTGAAATTTGAATTTTCAGCTAGGTTGCATCGATGCAAACATCTTTGCATCGATGCAACAAGTCGTTGCATGTTTTGCATCGATGCAAGATGAGTGTGCATCGATGCAAACCTTAAAGAATGGCTTAAAATCACTTCAAAATACTTAGGATTGATCTCAAACTTGTTGGAGTCAATTCCTATGCTTTTGTACCTTTGAAAACAAGTTTTTAAACCATTTGGCTAGCATCGAATTGCAAGATGTGCATCAAAACATTTTGTGAGTGTGTGTTGAGAGATTTAGCAATTAGTTCTTAACAAGAAGTTACCTAAGTCCTAAGACACTATACTTGTCTTCAAATGTTGTGGACTTGAGTTTCTTGTTGTTGTTGTGTTGCTTTCAACTCTTCATTCCTCAACGTTGAATGTTGGTTGATCTTTCAACATGCTAGTTCATTCAAGTTGTTTGTTGGTTTGTCTTTCATGTCGTTTGTTGGTTTGTCATTCATCAAAACCTACGAATACAAACTTCGCATACAAGCAACATGTTTTACACGATTTATACTCACTTAATAGCAATACAGCTCATTGTAAATCGAATCTCCTTAATTCGATTTAGTAGCACAGATAGCATCCAAGTAATTCAAATCTTATAGATTCGATTTACTACGAAAACACATAATTCGAACTCCATAAATTTGATTTACATAGATATGTAAATTGAGACATGTGCGTAATTTTTTTTACTTTGGCAAATATACATAAAATTGGTTTGCAAATGGTTTATAAAGGTGATTTACTCCACATATTATAACTTGCGAAATCATAGTATTTTGAGAAGTGATGTATAGACAACTTAGATGTTGATAAGTCTGAAAAATTTTAGAAAAAATAAAAATATAAAAAAATTACATGTTGATCCATAAATTTTTTTTTTAAAAATTTGTCCATAGTCTATGATTAATAACTTTAAAATTATATATATATAGAGAGAGAGAGACTTATAATTTTGTTATCGACGATGTTAGTGGTTATAGAGAGATTTTTACCTTTAAATAAATTATAGAGAAATTAAAAACAAAATTGGTTGCTATTTTTTTGACAATTTATTTAGTTTTTAGTTTAAATTAAAATAAAATTATATATTCAATTTATATTTATTTGTTTATCCTAATGATTGTATATATAATAGATAATATATTTAAGCATGTTTTGAAAGAAACTATTGAATTTTATATAATTGAAAGTTAACTATGAAATTGAAACTAAGATGAAGTGAAATACAATAAACATATGAGGAGTGAAATTAAAATAAATAATTAAAAAAAGTAAAAAAAAAAGCAAAAAAAATAATGCATGTAGCTGATAAAATAAAATACACTGTAAAAAAAATTAGTATAATCAATGAATATAAAAGATGAAAGACAAAAATTAAGATATATTTTTGTTAAAAAATTCAAGAAAAATATTGTGAAAAAGAACCTATTAATTAATCAAGTTTTATGAAAATATTATAAAAAACTTAAAATATTAATAAATAAAATAGTAACTCTGATGAGCGGGTAATTTATACACTTTTTGGCATTGTTTTTAGTATGTTTTAGTTAGTTTTTATTATATTTTTATTAGTTTTTAATTAAAATTCATTTTTCTGGGCTTTACTATGAGTTTGGGTGTTTTTCTGTGATTTCAGGTATTTTCTGGCTGAAATTGAGGGACCTGAGCAAAAATCTGATTCAGAGGCTGAAAAAGGATTGCAAATACTGTTGGATTCTGACCTCCCTGCACTCGAAGTGGATTTTCTGGAGCTACAGAAGCCCAATTGGCGCGCTCTCAATTGCATTGGAAAGTAGACATCCTGGGCTTTCCAGCAATGTATAATAATTCATACTTTGCCCAAGATTTGATGGCTCAAACCAGCGTTCCAAGTCAGCATAAAAATTCTAGCGTCAAAACGCCAGAACTGGCATAAAAGCTGGAGTTAAACGCCCAAACTGGCACAAAAGCTGGCGTTTAACTCCAAGAAAAGTCTCTACATGTGAAAGCTTCAATGCTCAGCCCAAGCACACACCAAGTGGGCCCAGAAGTGGATTTTGCATCATTTACTCATTTCTGTAAACCCTAGGCTACTAGTTTTCTATAAATAGGACCTTTTGCTATTGTATTTACACACCTCATGACACTTTACACGTTTCATATTGTATCTTCTACGGCATGAGTCTCTGAACCCCATTGTTGGGGGTGAGGAGCTCTGCTGTGTTTCGATGAATTAATGCCATTACTACTATTTTCCATTCTATCACGCTTGCTTCTATTCTAAGATATTCATTCGTACTTCAACCTGATGAATGTGATGATCCGTGACATTCATCATCATTCTCACCTATGAACGCGTGCCTGACAACCACTTCCGTTCTACATGCAATCAAGCTTGAATGTGTATCTCTTGGGTTTCTAATCTAAGATTAGAACCTTCGTGGTATAGGCCAGAATTATTGGCGGCCATTCCTGAGGTCCGTAAAGTCTAAACCTTGTCTGTGGTATTTCGAATAGGATCTGGGAAGGGATGACTGTGACGAGCTTCAAACTCGCGAGTGTTGGGCGTGTGACAGACGCAAAAGGATCAATGGATCCTATTCCAACATGATCGAGAACCGACAGATGATTAGCCGTGCGGTGACAGCACATTTGGAACATTTTCACTGAGAGGACGGGAAGTAGCCATTGACAACGGTGATACCCAACATAGAGCTTGCCATGGAAGGAGCCTTGCGTGTGTGAAGAAGAAGATAGTAGAAAAGTAGAGATTCAGGGGACAGAGCATCTCCAAAACCTCAACCTATTCTCCATTACTGCATAACAAGTATTTATTTCATGTTCTTTTACTTTTTACAATCAAATCTGAGAATTATTGATATCCTGACTAAGAGTTATAAGATAACCATAGCTTGCTTCAAGCCGACAATCTCCGTGGGATCGATCCTTACTCACGTAAGGTATTACTTGGACGACCCAGTGCACTTGCTGGTTAGTTGTGCGGAGTTGCAAAAGTGTGATTGTAATTTCGTGCACCAAACTCCTTTAAGAATTATTAATTCAAAATACATAAAAGTACATTCTGATTTCTAGATATAAAAAATAATAAGAAAATAATTTAAATTTAATTTATTTATTTTATTTATTTGTTTATTATTTATTAAATAATTTAATATTTATTTAATTTTGGTCAAATCAGATAATATAATTAATTAGTTATAATTAATGTCACCATAATGGTTTAATTGAAACATATTGAAACTCTAAAAGTAAAATTAAAACTAAATGTTAAGGATAAAATAAAAATAAAATTGCATTTACTATATCTTGCAATTATTTTTTAATAAAAATTTTATTTATACATCTTTAAAATGCATCACTTTAATACAATGATATTTTTATTAAAAATAAAAATTATGATAAATATCTTATATATTTGTTAGTAAATTATATACAAATATTTTTTGAAGTATATCATTTTTATTATATAAAAATAACTTAAATACTTTTAAATGTGATTATGATAATTCGTTAAGTATTATATTTTTTTACTAATTTATGTTTAATAATTTACCTCTAACTTTTAATTATAGTAAAAATGTAAGATATGATGCCAAAAAAAAGCTAAAGCGACATAAATTTTTTACTAACAAAAAAAAATATTTTTTAATTTTTTAGACACATATCTATTTTTTTAAGTTATACATTTTAATTTATATAAATTAATGACAATTAAATGTATAAAAAAAATACTAATTAATAAAAAAATAAAATTTAAGATAAACATGTCTTGAACAAATTGAAATAAAATAAAGGCTTTTAATTATGATCATTAATTATAATCACATATATTTACTTCAAGATTTATACTTCAAAAACTCAGTATATTAATATTTTGTATTTTTATTTTTTAATTTTAGACTATCACAAACATTAGTTACTCTCCAATAATGACAATGTTTTTAAAAAAATAAACATAATTAAATAATCTTAAAATTATATAATAATTTTTAAAATAACAATAAAATATACAATTACTTAAAATATAATATTTATGTAGTAATTGAAATTTAATTGCCAATGTAAAAGTAACATATAATATCATTTTGTAATCAAATAAGTGTTTAATCAAAGAATTTAATATTTATATATATAATAATATGACAAAATAAATAAAAGTTTGAGTTTAACCATAATATAAATTGTAACTGATTTGATTTAATAATTTTAAAAAAAATTGAATAACCTTTTTTAGAAATATGCCAATCTAAATAAAATAAATTGAAGATAAAAAAATATAACTAAATTATATAATACAACATAATATTCTTAAAAATTTGTTTTATAGCAAATCTAATATCAAGATATTTATTATCATCTATGGTATAATCTAATTTTATAATTATTTAAACGTTATTTTTATGAAAAATCGCATTATTTATTTTGAAAAAAAAATATTTACTCATTATTATAATTTAAATAGAATATAAAATAGATATTAAACCAATTATTTCTTTTAATAATTACTCAGTCACAAATATCCATCAAAGACATGAGATTTAAGAGCATACAAAGTAAATATAATACTTAGAACTTTTACATTACTACGAAAAGATGATTATCACAAGTCTTTTTTATCATAAATTAAATAGAACAACATATAATAATAAAGAAACAATCAAATCCAAAAAAAATTATAGAATACCTGTCATACACTACGACAGTTAGTATTGAAAAAGTTTTAACCATTTATTTTTTTATTGAATAAATTATCGTTTGTACCATAAAAGATACAGATGCTGACAAATGTACCCATATAAGAATAAAACGACAATTATAACCACGGAAGATGGCTTTCGTGTGCCAAGAGTACCTGGACGTTGGTTACACAATTGGTTCGTTAGGGTATTCTTGGCACACGGAAGCTATCTTCCGTGGGTACAATTGTCGTTTTATTCTTATATGGATACATTTATCAGCGTTTGTATCTTTCATGGATACAAATGATAATTTATTCTTTTTTATTAGTTATCTTTTTATCTACTCTGTATTTTATCTACGAATATGTTAAGGACTAAACCTATGCTTCAACCTTTCAAAATTCCATATATTTTTGCCAAACACAATATTATTATGCCTTTTTTTCTAGAAATCATTAAATGGAAGAACCGTTAGTAAAAAGATGAGGTTTTCTTATAATATGTATGATTTTTTATGATAATAAAAAAAATAAAAAGCATAAAATAATATTGTGTATATTTAAGTTAATTTTAATCTTTTTTAATAATCAGATTTGTCATAATGTAACTGATAAACAATGACAGTTAATACGGATTTGATATGTTTTGAGTATGCTATACATTTTATGATTTTGTACGAAACAATATTAATTTTAATTTATATCTTTATTATATGGTATTAAAAATAAAAAGTATTTGTATTGTTAGCATTTTTCAAACCTTCCTCAACTCTGATCGTGATTAGGCCTAAAAGATCACCTACCTCGTTGGACATAAATATAATCCAATCAATTTTCATCTGATAGTGCTATACATTCGCATAATCATAGGAGAATCACATTCGCATAATCATAGGAGAATCACATTCACATAATCTAGGAGAATTAACTTTAGCGAGATAACAATATGGTATTTAGTTACCACGTAAGTATTTTTATATATAGAATTATCAATCAATTATGTATGGCTTCTGATGAAAATAATATATTTAACATGGATATTGTTTGTTAGGTAAAAGATAACAGATTGACAAAGAAAATTAATTACAATGGGTATATTTATTTTAAAAAATATTTTTTTTATATAATGCTATAAAAAATATCATGGTCACCCTAAATTACTACAGGTTCAACTTCCATCAACAGCGGTAGAATACCTAAATTGAGACATTTTCAGACTATAATATTTGTCAAACAAACAATTAGTGAAACACTTATCCATACCTTCTCATTTTGAGTATATTTATACATAAAAAAAGAGTTGAAATAACAAAAGTGATAAAAATGATTTTTATAATTTTGTGTGGCTATCTATATATAGAAAACAAAAAGACTATGATTATCTAACAAAATTAATTTTATTTATTGCATTCAATTTGAATAAGTAAAAAATCATCTTATTTTATTTCAGTCCTTAATTCACATGATTTAAATTTAGCTCAATATATATGATTTGATTTGATTTAATTATTAGTGAAAAATATATTAAGAACCTATTTTATGCATAGATTTGTTATTTTAATGATTAATTAATACAGATAATTAGTATAATTGATTTAATTTAATAAATTAAAAAAATAAATTAAAAAATACTAACAAAACACTAAAAGAAATAAATTAAAAAATACTACCAAATCAATTTGATATAAATTATAATAAATTATGTGATATTTAAATATCTAATCAAATCAATTAGTTGATATAGTTCATTTATCATAATAAATTGTATTTAATGAGTTAAAAGAAACAAATCGCTAAACACTCTCATAAGCATGCATGTCACGTCAACTCCATCATTAAGTGTAAAAACTTGATTTTTATATAATAGAATAGATAATAAATAGAATATATAAGAATATGATATGTGACATATTTTAATTATGAAACTGGTATTATATAATAGATTTTTTCTAAATTCTTATTGCTTGTTCGTTGCTAATTTTTACATAATTACTTAATAATTTCTGCCTATGAAACTATCAAATTCCTAATATTATGATTTAATTAATAAGAATGATGACATTAATATTTTTTCATAAGTCTTGTTATTATTTATAATTAGAAAATAGCCATAAATAAATTTATTTCCTTAATGAGTGTTAAATTTGTTGTCAAATTTTATATTACCTTTAAAATTTTAGCGTAATTGAGTCTAATTTCTACATTTTAAAATAAATTTACTCAAAAAAATTAATATGAAAATCACATTATTATTATTACAAATTACTTTTTTAACATAATTAGTGGTGCTTGTTTGAACCATTAAATTTAGCTTCTAATGATATTAAAGTCAACCTATTTTATTATCTTGTACCTCCAAAGAATTTACACAACTAACATAAAAATATAACAATTGAAAAAAATTCATTACAATGGGTATATTTATTTTAACAAATATTCTTCTATCTAGT
Source organism: Arachis hypogaea (assembly GCF_003086295.3). Lineage (NCBI taxonomy): Eukaryota > Viridiplantae > Streptophyta > Magnoliopsida > Fabales > Fabaceae > Arachis > Arachis hypogaea. The sequence goes on from NC_092048.1 coordinate 125,461,310, forward strand.
ACTATAAAAAAATACATTGACCACTTTAAATTGCTACAGGTCAACTTCCATCCACATTAGTAGAATGTCTAAATTGAGATATATTCATCTAACAAACAATCAATAAAACACTCATCTGTACTTTCTCATTTTGGGTACATTTATACATAAAAGAAATTATACATAAAGAAAAAAAAAGAAGAAGAAAAGAAGAGTTGAAATAGCAAGAGTAATAAAAATTATGATTTTTATAATTTTGTGTGGCCATATATATATAGTAGACCAGACAACTATAATTATCTAACAAAATTAATTTGTATTTATTGCACTCAACTTGAATAAGTAAGAAATGATCTTATTTTAATTTAGTCTTTAATGCACATGATTTGAATTTAGCTTAATATATATTATTTGATTTGATTTGATTTAATTATTAGTTAAAAATATCTCAGTTATCTATTTTATTCATAAATTTATTATTTAATGACTAATAAATTAATCAAATTAATTAATTAGTACATACAATAAATTTGGTTTAATAAATTAAAAGAATTAAATTAAAAAATACTAACATAATATTAAAATAAATGAATTAAAAAATATTACCAAATCAAATTGATATAAATTATAATAAATTATATGATATTTAAATATCTAATCAAATCACTTAGTTGATATAGTTAGTTTATCGTAATAATTTGTATTTAATTAGTTAAAAAAAATAAATTGGGAAACACTCTCAGAAGCATGCCACGTCAGCTCCATCATTAAATGGAGAAATCTAATTTTTATATAATAGAATAGATAGATGGTCATCAACATTAAAATTATTTTTAAAATTATTCTTTTGACAATTTTACCTTTATCTCACTAAGTCTACTCTCTCATCTCCATTACTCCAATTCTATTTTTATCTTCGTCAACCTAATTAAATTAGTTATCATACTCTTCTTCTCACTTATACGTACACATTCAAATGAAAAAAAAAAAAGAGAGAGAGGCGCAAAGAAGGTGAACAAGAATTTGATAGAAGAAGAAAAATAAGAGAGGAAGAGAGGAGGAGAAGGAACAGCATCGGCGAAGTTAAGTGTCGTCGTCACCGTCAACGCAACAAATAGAGAGAGGGAGCAGCATTGACGGTGGTTTCATATCTTCTTTTTCTGGCGGCAATTTCAAAGAGGAGTCGTAGTGGCAGTTTCAGTGGTGGTGGTAGAGTGTGTGCATATATCGTCTTCTTTCCCTTTTCGGTAAGGGTGAACACAGATCGGATTTGATTGGATATGGTCAAAATCTCGATTCTATCCGTATTAGATCTAATATCCGCAGTTTTTAAGCTTGGATCCGATCTACACATTTGCAGATCAAATAGGATCGGATATCAAACATATCTGCAAAACATAAAAATATTTTTAAAATCTTATTTTTATTAAAAAATATCAATAAAATTCATTTTTTCTACTCTTTTAAATATGTTACTCTTAAAATAATATTAAACATATTTTTCTAAAATAAAAAATTAAAATAATACAACATATATGATAATTAATAGTTGAAATAAAATATAAAAATAATATTACTTATTTATTTATTTATTTATTTTTGCGGATCCGCGGATATACGGATCAGATCTAATCAGATCCAATAGCTTTGCAGATTGGATTCGGATAAATACCGCGGATATGCAGATCGAATTCGATCGATGAACGCCCCCTACTTTTTTACTCCCTCCCTCCCTCCCTCCCTTTCACCCCCCGCGCGCGCGTTTTCCCTCTCTTTTCAGTCCTTTTCTTCGGCAACCCACCCAACGGCAACAAATTTTCTCACCGTCACTGTCCAACTCTCTTCTTCTTCTTCTTCTCCTCTCTCACTGAGCTCACTACATCTCTTTCGTCTCTCTGTCCTAATTTTTTTCTTTCTTTCTTACTTTACAAAAAAAATATGCATGATTGTGATGTTGCTTCTTCTTCTTCTCCTCTTTCACGATGCTTATTGCATCTCTCTTCTCTCTCTTACTTAATTTTTTTTCTTATTTTAAAAAAAAATGAATTACTGTGATGTTAAGTTTGAATGATTGGATTGCAATGAAAGATGTTATTAGTGGTGTTCTTGAATTTAATTGTTGTGTTGTTTCTCTGTCCTAATTTTTTTTTCTTTTTTACTTAAAAAAATATGAATTACGGTGATGTTGTTAACTTTGAATGATTGAATTGGAATGGATGATGTTGTTGGTGAAGTTGTTCTTGAATCTGAATGTCGTATGGTTGCTACTGATGATGAATTCTTGAATTTCAATATTGTGTTGTTGTTGATGATGGAAGAAATGGATAGTTGTGGGAAGAAAAATGACTAATAGTTGGTAGGAGTAAGTGGGTAGTGATGGCGGATGGTAGGGTTAGAATAAGAACAAATATAAGAATATTTTTGTTCAAAAATTTTGAAAGGACAATTTTAATTTAAAATGAAACGTTGAAGACTATTTTAAATAGGAAAAAAAAGTTAAAGATGAGATCAAAACAGTACTTATCCTTTAATTTAATCAAATATATCTGTTTTGCTTGATTTTGATTTAACTTCGACAGGGAATATCAATCAAACTTGTATCACTAATCACAATTTGAAAAACAAATATGACCTTTCTTTATGTTAATCAGTCTAGGGCTTTGCTTAAATGCAAAAAATAGTTAGTTTCTTTTGATGGTTAGAAAAGGTTTTGAGAAGAACAAAAAACAACAACCATAAAGAACCTAGTAACGTTATTAGGAATGATAATACTATTCGAATTAGTAGATACTTATTCCGCCTCTATCAGTTTGGGGTGGGTATTTAGCAAGACAAGGTTAGGTTCGTTTAGGTAATATACGTCTCTATTCGTTCCAGTATATATATAATTTTAATATATTAAATTATTAATAATATTGTATCATATTTAAATTTTTATTTTAATTTATGTTATGTATGTGATGATATACTTATATAAAATTTGAAATTTAATTTTATTTGTTGGATTTTAATAATTATAGGGACAAATACCAACAGAGACGAATTACGATTCAACTTTTTACTATTCACGGATAAGAAAGTGATAAATTTTATGCGAATTATTTTAAAACGAAGTGGGATCGGATAGAGCAAAACTCGCTCCTATCCGTCTTATTGCCACCCTAAAAATTATAAGATTACACAATGTGTTTGAAATGAAACTTTTGAATGCTAGAAAAATAAATATAAAATAAAAATTGGAAAGAGAAAAAGAAATAAGAACATGAACAAAACATAAGAAATGAAGAAAAGAAAAAAAAAGAAAAATGAAAATAGCTTTTAATACTCACTTGCTTTTTTTTTGTTTTTTCTTTGTTAATGTGATTGAAAAATCTTTTAAAATTTAAAAGTACTCGTAAATTTCATAATTGAAGTCTTCTTCAGATTTAGGATCATCCTTTATTTATAATCGAGCTTCTTAGTTTAAAATAATTTTTTTCGGTGATCAAATATATCTTTCCACATTTTGATTCTTTTTGGAGGTCAAGCAATTTTATTCACATTTTGACCGTTTTTAACTTCTCACTTATTTTATTATTGCTTTGAGTTCAAATTTAAAATTAAGCACGATTTAATTATATATGATCCTCTTTCTTAGATTCGATTTCATTGCTTTCATTTTATAATATTTGTAAACTTTAGCCAAGTCTTATTTCTTCATTTTTCTCTCTTAATAACATAATATTTACACTTCTTGACTTTTCTCCCTCTCGACTTACATTCATTTACTCGATTGGAGAAATGCTTTTCGCTTTTCCAAGAACATGAGAGAATCATGGGCTTTACTTCCTTAGTTTTCCAACTTTCTTAGAAGACTGTTTTTTTTTTTTTTTGGTTTTTCACGAGTCAATAACTAATTCGTCGCGGATCTAAACTTCATTTAAGGGTCTGTCGCTCTCAATAAGTTGTTACATGTACAAGGCAGGATTCGAATCTCCAACACTTACTTAAGCGGACAAGTGAGTTGACCACTCGACCAACTCAAATTGGTTGAAAAAGACTGTCTTTTTTAACCACTTGATTTTTGCACTAAAATTATATTTCACCTTTTATCTTTACTTTTCAGTCTTAGAGCAATATTCTTCTACTCATATTTTTACTTAAGTCGAAAATATTTTGCACCAATAATGTCAAATCATTTAACAATTTTTAACTATTAATTTTATCTAAAAACAAACAACAATAATTAAGTTTTTACCTATTTCTTTTAGAAAAAAAAGAATACATTTGTAAAGCGAAAGCATTCGAAATAGAGTCCCGCTAGGGAGACAATGGGATATGTATACAATAACTACAATTGACTGTTTATTGGGCCAGTTTTCATTAAAGAGTAATTAAACGCAAAATAATCCTAAATCCTAATTGTTGTTTACTTTATTCCACCACCAAATTAATCCTATTTTAAATTTGTCCCCAATTACCCAATCCTTTCGGTTCCCACGCTGTGTCTCCCCTATCCAAAACCCTCCAAGTCGCTGCAGAGATGCCTATGCCGCCTTCACCACCGAACATCCAACCTCATCGGAGTACAGCTTCCACTTCAGTCAACCCACCTCTCTTGCATGCATGTGTCTCCATCGCTGGTACCCACCTCTCTTCCCTCATGCCTGTATTTTTCCCGTCGCGAGTCTCCCTCTCATCCCCTGGCAGCCCTGGTCGAGGCCGGCCATCGTCGTTACGGTCGCGCGTTCTGGTGAGTGGCTCGCCTCTCTCTCCCGCGCCGGTACCCAGCCTGGTGGTCCTGTCCTCCCTCCGCCGTCATAGCCCCACAGATCATCACCGTTGTGTACGCTGAGCAAGTCGGCCCTCTTGCTGCCACGGCACCCACCCCCAACTGAATAGGTTGGTTGATAAATATGTTTAGTTGATGAATTTGGGTTTGATTGTAATTTGATGTTCATGCCAAGAATTTGTTGCTGAGTTTCTTGATGTTCTTTTCATAATTAAGAACACCTTGGTAGGGATTTGAATATTTTGGAATGTATTGACCAAGTTGATGCTGTTGATGGTTGCATTAGTGTTTATTTTAGTGCAGAAAATTTTGCATTAGTGCTTAATTATCTGATCTGGTTAAAATGATTCAAACTCTATGAAACTTTTTCCTTCTTCATTGTTTAGAAGATTTTCTTACCTATAAGCTGCTAAGTATGTTTCTAATTTCACACTGAGCTGGTTCGAAACTATGCTTATGGTTATAGTATGATAAAATTTCTGAAGATGATTGTTTTTAAATTTAATATGTATTTAAAATATCCTCTTAGAATACGTTTTCTCTTTTAGGCTGTAAATCTAGAGCTTTATTCCTTTTTTTTTCAGTCACAGAAAGTTTGTTCTTTCATATAATTAAGCAACAATTCATCAGTGGTTTACAATTGCCTATGTGTTTCTTACTTGAATTGGATCCTACGTTTACTTAATTGGAATTGTTCTGTGATTATGTTCTGGAGTTTTTGTTAAAAAAATAGATGGATAAATTTGAATAGTACAATTTTCTTTGCAACATTTTAGTTTATTGAATATAGGGATTTTTCTTTTGTAAGATGCAGGGTGATGTTTTGCTAGTCACAATTATGTATATGTTCTATTCTTTTTGTAAGACTCCATGATTCTGTTGCAAATCCTGATAAGTTTGAGAGAGTCCTAAGTCTAACAAAACAATCATCCACGTAGCATGTAAAATAACCATCCGGCTACTTAGAGGACTAAACATCCCACATTTGTTACTTGTTTATACGTAAACCGAATTTAATAAAATAACCATCCAATTACTAATTAAAACAACCATCTACACACCTAGTGAATTGAGCATTTAGTATATTTAACATGTGATTACGTGGATAGTTACCATTTTGTTGTACACATGCATTTTGATCCCATTGATGCAACTCAAGAAGGCACTGTTTGGTTGTTACATGGCTTTTTTCTCTTGTGACACCATCAAAAGCATGTCCAAGGAGATTCAATTCCCGTAAAAATTCCTTCTCTATCTGTGGCCAGGTTCCAGGATTTGCAGTGTCTAGGAGAAGATGATGATGAGACTTGCTCCATTTGCTTGGTGGAGTTTGAAGATGAAGATGCTGTTAGCAAGCTCAGAAGGTGTAACCACATATTCCATCTTAGTTGCATTCAGCAATGGATAGAGCGAAATCAATTCTCATGCCCACTTTGTAGGTCCTTTTTATTTTCTCATAATCTTCATACCAGGGAATTCAATGAATACTAGATCTTATTTTTCTAATTTGTAACTTAGTTTATGTTAGTGGATCGGATACCAGTTTATAGCTAGCTAGTTTCAACCTATGAAGCATGGACACTTCGCTGAGTTGTCGTGTCCGTGTATCGAACACATTTTGGACACGACACTCACCGACACTCGTCCGACACGCGTGTCTGCTGTGTCCAAACCGTGTCTTAATAAAAAATAAAAAATTCTTCACCGGACACGTTTGGACACACCTAAATACCATCACGTGTCAGCGTGTCCAATCTTATTCTTAACATATATTTTTGAAATAAATTTAGATATAGTATATATTATTATTTATTAAAACAAAAAATATTTTAAATACTTGATATAATTAAAATAAGATATTAAAAATAATTAAAAAATTAATTTATATTTTAGTGTCAATAAAATATCAAAATACCATTATGATTTATCTAAAAAATACTTTATATTTTATATATATGCGTGTCCTCGTGTCTTATAAGATTTTCAAATTTGCGTGTCGGCGTGTCCCGTATCGTGTCGTGTCCCGTGTCGTTGTCAGTGTCTGTGCATCATAGGTTTCAACATACATCATCTTTTAGATGATCATAATCATATATACATAGCAATTTAATTTGAGATTGGTTTTGTTTGATAGTAGTAGTTTTGGAATGTATCTCTACAAAAAATCAATATGAAGAACAATATTTTGCAGAGATTGATGAGTTTCATCAAATTGTTGATGTCAACATATGATTGAATTAACAGTAATAGCTCACATGGGTAGACAAAAATTATTGTAGCATCTGTCTTTTTTAAAAAAGACTTGGTTTATTATTTTTTTCCTCTAAATAATTTAGTTTTAACTATTTTACTTGTGAAAAAAAACTATTAAAATAGTCATTCGTATAAAAATATATTGAAATACTTAGTATAGACGAATAAATTTGAATAGTACAATTTACTTTGCGACATTTTATTTTATTGAATATAGAAATTTTTCTTTTGTAAGACGCAGGGTGATGTTTTGCTAGTCACAATTACGTATATGTTCTGTTCTTTTTGTAAAACCCCATGATTCTATTGCAAATCCTGATAAGTTTGAGAAAGTCCCAAGTCCAACAAAATAATCATCCACGTAGCATGTAAAATAACCATCCGGCTACTTAGAGAACTGAACATCCCACATTTGTATACCTATTTATACGTAAACCGAAATTAATAAAATAACCATCCAATTACTAATTAAAACAACCATCTGTACATCTAGTAAATTGAGCATTTAGTATATTTAACATGTGATTACGTAAATAACTATCCACGTATGAATAAAAATAACCATCTGTCAATATAGTGAAATGAACATCTTAAATATTCGTCATTGACCACAACTTAATTATAACACTTTTGGGTTAAATTTCTCCTTAATCACATATTCATGATACTAACAGCATATGTTTTATAATTGAAAAAATCTACACTTTGTGATAAATTTCCATTATGGAATATGACATAATTAAGTAGGATTTAGAAATGTAATAACATGTCTATTATAACTTAATAACTTATATCTAACTGCAACAACCCCAAGCATACGTGAATTCAGTGAATGGTAAACTAAATCCAATTTAACAATATGACCACGTTCTGTCTCATCAGTTTCTAGCTCAGTCATATCCGTCACTTCCACGACCTGCAATCGAACACAAACAAAAAAAAACCAACCAAAGAAATTAAGTGACATATAGTACTATCATATAAATATCAGCAATATAAACCACTATTTTATGGTTTATTTTGTGCTCAATTGAGTGAATTTTATCAACTCTTTACCCACTTATTCATACTATTTGCATGGTTTTACATTTGCCTTCCTAATTATGTGCTTTGATTGAAAACATGCTTCTTTGTCCTTAAGTTCCCTATGTTTAATCCTCTCTTATTACCATTAGATGCCTTGATATGTGTGTTAAGTGATTTCAGAGATTACAGGACAGGAATAACTCAGAGGATGGAAAAGAAGCATGCAAAAGTGGAAGGAATACAAGAAGTTGGAGAAATTGCTAAGCTGTCCAGCCTGACCTCTTCGCACTCAAACGGCTATAACTTTAGCTACAGAGGTCCAAACGATGCGATTCCAGTTGCGTTGGAAAGCTAATATCCGGAGCTTCGATTTGATATATAATTTGCCATAGTTTCCCTGACGCTAGGTGATGCGAACGCGTGCTCTACGCGGATGCATCGCAGTGACGAAAATCAGCGTGTTTGAATTCGCAACCAGCAAATTCTGGGCTGTTTCTGAACCAGTTCTCGGCCCAGAAAACACAGATTAGAGGCTATAAAGTAAGAGAATGCATCCATTTATCAGACATGGGCTCATAATACACAATTTTAGGATTTAGATGTAGTTTTTAGAGAGAGAGGTTCTCTCCTCTCTCTTAGGATTTAGGATTTTAGGATTTCTATTAGTTTAGTTCATTTCATCTTCAGTCACGGGTTCAATATTCCTTTCAGTTTATATTTCTCTTCTACTTTTAGATACTTTAATACTTTTATTTGTTAATTACTTATGTTGCCCATTTGATTCATAAATCTTTCCATGTTAGGACTTAAATTTATTTTTAAATGCAATTTGAGGTATTTCAGACTTACGATTGCTCTCTTTAATTTATTAATGCTCTCGATTTATCCAAATTATTTTCATTCAAGTAGAATTTCTTCCCTTTTGGCTTTGGTTAAGTAATTGATGACTCTTGAGTTATCAAACTCGAGGTGTTGATTGAAAATTGGAATTCTTCAAGAATTAATTCGAGATCCAATAACTCTAGCCTTTCCCAAGGAAAGACTAGGACTTGAGGATTCAAAAATTAATTCATCCACTTAACTTACCTTCATAGTTAGAGGTTAATAAGGCGGGAGAAAAATCTAATTCTCATCACAATCAATAAGGATAACTAGGATAGGACTTCCAAATCCTCATACCTTGCCAAGAGTTTATTTTATTATTATTATTTTATTTTTCTTATCATTTAACATACTGGTTTCTTACTTTCAAAACCCCCAATTTACAAGACTCCTAACCAATAATAAGAACACCTCCCTGCAATTCCTTGAGAAGACGACCCGAGGTTTAAATACTCGGTTATCAATTTTAAAGGGATTTGTTACTTATGACAACCAGAACTTTTATAAGAAAGGTTGATTGCTTGGTTTAGTAACTATACTTGCAACAAGAGTTTACTATAACTTCTAAATCATCAATCTTCAGTTCTTTAACCACCAAAAAAATGACTAACTTAAATTGGATTAAGCATGTTAGTAAAATTTCAGTTTATAATAAGCACTATACTCACTATTTTTTAATAAAGTCTTTTAATCAGGCAAAAAGTAAGCAACCATAGCGAAATAAAAGTAACTCACTAGTTCACTGACGTGATTATGGGATTTGAACTAAATATTGGACAGGACATGAATTTAAAGCAGACATGTGTGTAATCAAAAGCAAGCCTAATAATGGAGAATGCAACTGTTACCTTCACGTTGGCTAAATAGTATTCTGCCATTTGCCAACGGGTGCAATGAATGTAACTTTGAGAAATAAATTTTATCATGGATGCATATTACAATAGCTCCATAATTCCATGAATTGTGAATGAAGCAAAAGCTGTCATAGTATTTAGTTATCACTGGAAACAATGAGACCATAATTGACAAAGTCACTTGTGTTATGTTGGACAGTTGGAACCTGTCTTCATGGTGTATGAATTGAAATATTTACACTAGTGCAATCAAAAGGACTATCAATTAATTGAGAATTGAACCAAAAAGTGGTCCTTAAAATTCTCTTTTATGGAAAAAAAATTTCTTTTTAAGTTGAATTAAGAAAGTTTTAATTATTATTTTTTGAAAAAAAAATCCAAACAATCAAAAATAATATTTAATTACAGTCTCATTGGAGCATTTTAGAAATGGAAAATACTCCTCGTATATCCAAGAAATAAATTTGAGAAACCAAGAAGAAGTGAAAACAAGGAAGCATATCCTACTGTTGCTTTAATGCGTTCTTCCAATGTTGGGTGAGCGGTGGAGTTCCGGTGTCAGGCGAAGAAACTGCCACCAGCCACGGACGACGCGCGCAACGGAGACTGGGCGCTGCAGTTCGAGACGACGCTGATGGACGAAGCAGTTGCTGCCAGTGACGGTAGAGGCGCGCGAAGGAGACTGGGCGCTGCAATTCTGAAGGGCGCCGACGCAGGTTCCAGGTCAGGTGGAGATGACGGACGGGGGAGACTCTCGGATTAATCGAGAGAATGGAGGTCACACCGTCTTGATTTTATAACTGATGGTAACCCTAATTTGTTTCAAATTTCAAATTAGAAAGAATTCAAAATTAATTAATTACCCATAATTTAATTTTAATTTCAATTAAATCCCCATTGTATGCATTGTACAATAAGGCTATTATCTCCTCATACTTTTCCTTCAAAATGTGGAGGATGGTGCTTATTTGATTTCTTTACGTGCCATGAATCATAAAAGATCTTTCTAATGTTTTTTGGTCAGAATATGTAATTTAAGAAAGGGTATCATCAACATGTGAACGCATTCCGTCATTTCTAAATGAATATGTGTTAAGTATAAATAATAACTTTTGGTTTGGACTTAATTTAAGCTAGCTTCTTAAGTTTACAGTTTTGTTATTTAAATTAGTACATGCAATTTAGAGTGAGGTTTTGTATAGAATGTTTTTTTTTTTAGTCATACAAACACACTCACACACCTATTCACACACACTAACCTAGCCACCAACCGCTGCTAGGATTCGAACTTATGTGGCTTTGGTATAGAATGTTTTATTTAAGTAGAAATACAATCTGTACCCGAGGCTTGGGTCAGATGGCAACTTTGTTTGCCTCACATAGTGCTACACCGGTTTTTAAATTTTAAAAAGTACAAGCCAACTTTGAATATTTATGATTATACTATATGTACACCAAAATCAATCACTAAAGTCAGCCATCAGTATAAAGTACATGTTGAAATATAAATACACATTGAAAATAAATTAAATAGTCAAATACTTTTTTCGTCCTTAAATCTTGGGTCAAAATCAAAATCGTTCCTGACTTTTTTTGCTTATTAATATCATCCTTAACGTTAAAAATCGTTTTAAAAAAAGCCTCTCTTTCCTTCACCCTCATCCCACCCACACCCCTTTTTGGCTTTTTGCCCTAACTCACCCACACGAAGAAAACAAAAGACAGAGGGAGAATAGGGAACACGAGGGAGAGAAGGAGAGAAAAGAGGGGGAAGGGGGGACAACGACGCTGGCTTAGGTGGAGTCATCGCTGCCGCTGAGCTAACCGAGAAGAAGAGTGGTAGAGGAGAGAGAGGATACCGAATTAGAGAGAGATTTCGAAGAGAAAGAGTTCGTAGATAAGGAGATCTCGCTGGCGTAGGTGCAACGCTAGCCTTCATTCAGCCTCTTCGCAGTGTTGCGCCTCCAGTCTTCCTTCTCCTTATGTTGCACGGTGCCTCCTAGTTTTGCCTCCTATAGTGTCATGCCTCCATTATGCCTCCTCGTCGTGCTACGCCTCCTTTCTATCTCCATTCTGTTCTTTTCCTCTTTAGTTGAATTTCTGGTTTATTTGAAAAAAAAAATTGGTTTATTTTTGAAAAAAAATTGTCGCAGTTAGTTCTGTTATTGAATTTGTGTTGTTGTTTCATTGTAATTACTGATTTATAATTGTATAATTTCTATTGTTGTTGATTTTGGATTTGAAATTGTGGTTGATGATTGCTGAATTATTATTTAATCTGAAACTTTTGTTGATTTATTGTGGTTGTTATTGTTGCTAAATTGTTGCTATTGAGTTTTTTAAGTATCGAAAAAAAAAAGAGAGGATTCAGGTAAAATGAGAATGGTTGGGGGTAGTGGGTGGGCAGTAGTGATTTAGGATGATGAACTGGTAATTGAGAGAAAGAAAGTGTGATGGTTATGGTGACAATGGTGATGGCGATAAGAAAAGGAGGGAGAGAGGGAGACAGCAAATGCGTAGCAATGGTGTTGATGATGCAAAGGTTAGTGGTGAGGGTGGAGAATATTTTTTTATTTTTAAGGACAAAATTGTCCGAAAAATGTTGTTCATGGACAAAAAAAATAATTTTTATAACATTTTGTAACGTTGATGATGATTTTAATAAAAAAAAATGTCGGAGACGATTTTGATTTTAACTCAAAACCTTAAAAGTACTTAACCTTAAATTAAACTACATATGTATATATATAAAATACATTAATAACTAATTTTAGCAACTAATTTTAATATACGAATAACATTTTTGAATCACTTATAATAATGATGTCCAAAAGAAGACACATTTTATTTATCACAAGACCTCCTTCATAGAAGAAGAGAATGACCCCACCATAACAAATAATTGTTCAAACACAACCATATACCCTACATAAACAAGAAAATAAACGAAGTATGCAAATATAGAGAAAGAGATGATAATGAAATTAAATTCCAAGGCCTAAGTTCTTGTTTGGTCCATAGAGACTTGAAAGCTTCTCAAGATGATCAAGGCGGAATTCCAATGCAGAAAAGGACCTACGCAATGGACCAAGTTCGTTGCCTTCATTCCTATTCATGATATCGAAAGAGGCCTGTAAAAGAGTGTAATTTTTTATGTTCTTAAGAGCATTAGGATGGCCCTCTGTTTTTGGTGATTTTCTTTCCGTAGAAAGAAATATCGGGGACATTGATGTTGATGTATTCATGCTTTTTTCCTCTATCAACTGTAACGATGTGTTTATGCTACTTCCTTTTTCTTCAACTTGTATCTTCTGTTCCTTTGAAGATTGTTCAGCAGTTTGGTTCTTCTCTGATACATTTGTGCCAGTTGTCCTTGTTTTAGAAGATATTTGCCCTTTGTTATTGTGACCTTTGCGTCTATGCCATGAAATTAAAGCCAATAAAAGTAAACGTGATGAATCACAAGTTTCCTTTTGTTGAAAATGTAAAAGCATTTCATATATATATACCTTTTGCGTCTCTTATGTGAGCGTTCATCCTCTTCTTTGTAGATCACTGGTAAGGTTGAAGGGTCACAGGCTAATGGACTAGTTTTGAAGAACTGAAAAGTAGTAACCATATGCATTAATAGGTCAAATTGAACATACAAGAAAACAATTGTAGATGAATGTAATTAAGAGTGAAGAGCTCACTTCAGTTTCAAGAGCAGAGGCAGCACTGCCACGACATGCAGGGTCAAGATGAAGAAGTGTGGTCAAGAGATCCAATGAAGAGGAAGGAAAGCCTTGGAAGTAGTCCTCATAATTAGGTTTGTAATGTTGTGAGGGCAAGTAGCTTGATCTTAGCTTCATTTTTATCCAATAATCTTCTGGAGGAGACCCGCATAGTTTGAAAATCAGGTGAAGCTGCTCAACCTATATAACAAACATAAAATGCTTTATTATTGGATGATGGTGGATTAGATTATACAGGAAAATATTATGTTCAAAATACGTTATAAGAAAATAAATAAATTTTATAGGCAAATATTATAATTCTCCACAATAATGTAAATCATCATTTTGTATAGTATCATGAGATCTTGCACTATTTTATACAGTGAAATAACGTCTATATTTTATACAAACCACCATTCAATAAATGTACCTCTGTCCTTCCGGGCATGAATGGTCTTCCGACAAACATCTCAGCCAACAAGCATCCAGCACTCCATAGATCAATGTCATATCCATAGTCAGTCGAACCTAAGAGGAGTTCAGGAGCCCTATACCAAAGTGTCACCACTCGGTTTGTAAGAGGGCCTTGATGTTTAACATTTGCAAGACCAAAATCTGCTATTTTCAAAGAACCTCTTCTATCTATTAGCAAGTTGGAAGATTTGATATCTCGGTGAATAATTCCCCTCTCATGACAATGTTGGAGCCCAGCAAGCAGTTGTTGCATGTAACACTTGATCTGTCCAAAATACAACCAAAAAAAAGTATTGTACTCTCATTTATTATTGTACTCCCATTTATTATAGAATACTAAACAAAATAATTCAACAATATTTAGAAAGGAATCAAACATGAGGCTCAGTGAGTCTTTCATCAGGACGAGAGATAATTCTGGAAAGATCACATTGCATATAATCAAAGACGAGATAAAGACTATATTGCATCCTAGATGTTGCCAATCCTCTAAGCTTGATGACATTGGGATGATCCAGCTTCTGCAATATCATAATCTCTCTCGCCATGAATTTTATACTTTCAGAATCAGATGTATCGAAACGAACTTTTTTCAAGGCAACAATCTTTCCAGTATCCTTATCACGAGCTTTGTAGACATTGCTATATGTTCCACGTCCAATCTATAGCCAAAAATAAAATAAGATAGACATATTATATAAAAACTAATACTAGACAACACATAAACTACAGAATTAGAGAAATTACTTTGTCAAGTTTTTCATAAGAGTCAGCGCTCTTGGCAACCAAAGCAGACAAAACCTCTTTAGGGATATTATCAGCCAACCATTTGGGCCAACCTTCACCGACTTCATACCCTGCAATTTTATTTTTCTTTTTCATATTGTCTTCGGACAACTTAGATTCTTCCTCCATCAACTTACCAATGTCATTAGTAGCAACACTCTTTTCCGTTTTTTTTTCCTCTATTTTTTCCTTTTCCTTATCTGTATATCCATAGCCACCAGTCCTTAACTTACTGTAATTATCTTTGGGATGACTAACACTCACTTTTCTGTTAGAACTATGGTTACTGTAGCTTTTTAATTTCATGGTTGATGCAGAAGAAGATGAAGTTAGTTTGGGATTGGCATAAGCGTACTCCTTTTTCAATCTGTTTAAGTTGCGGCGTTTTTGAATGGGAGAATCTAGCTTACCATTAACGCAACCCATGAAGATTATCTCTATTTCTGTAACAACTATGCATGGAATGAAATGAATAATAAGATGAGATTAAGCTTGAGATAAGCACGTAATAGAAAGCGAGCAAAACAAAGCTTTACTGGAAAAATCGATGTTTTGTGCTCTTTTTTACCGGCATTTACGAATAACAGAACTATGTAATTAACGACGTTGCTGTCTTTAATTTTTCTTCCTTATTCTATAATATTTAATTTTCAGAAATACACTCTCTACCATATGACATCTATTCATGTTGATAATCTGCCCAAAAATATATTAAAATTTTAAATTTTACATATTTTTTTAATAAACACAAATTTAAAATTTTTATTATTATTCAATTAAATTTATTCATTTTTTTACTTATATACAATTGATTATAGTTATAAATTTTTTTTATATTTACAGAACATAAAAGTTAAATTCTATTCTTAAACACTCTCAAAAGGTATTGAAAATAATTTTTAATATTTTTAAAAAATAATTTTAAATATATTTTTTGTACATATTTATTGTTGCTTCTAGAATAAAAATAAATTTTTAAATTTTACCAAATAATTTTTTGTAAGAATAAATTATTTAGATAAATTAAATTTTAAAATTTTAAAATAACATATTTTGAAAGACAAATTTTAAAAAATAAATTAAAAATTTTTAAAATAAATAGTTGAATATTGTACTTTTATTATTGTCTAGAATAAAAGAGTATTGTACTCTATAATTTTTAAATAAATAAAGGTGATTGTTATTGATCTATTATACTTAAAAATGGTGTCTAGTTTGTTAAAAAAATTAAAATTAATATTTAATTTAAAAAGTAAAAAAGTAAATAAATTTTTTAAATTTAAATTTTACTATAAAAAATAAGTTAAATAAAAATTAGACACCAATTCATAAGCATCATATAATTAACCATAAATAAAAAATTAAAAGAAGATAAATAATACACCACCATGCAGCACCATCTTCTATTCTTACTTTAATAGTGTATTTTTTCTTATTTTATAAATAATCATATCATTATTTCAACTGTTAAATATTAATTATATTATAATTATTTTTAATTTTGTCAAAAAATATTTATGCAAGTCTAATTATTAAATTTTACATTTTTTTGGAATTTTATTTTTTTAATAACGGATTAATTTAAAACCCTTCTATCCAGTTCACCTTAATATATCCAAAAGATTTGGATAACAATAATATACAAATAAAATTTGCTAATTGTTAATCACTGTATATAAAAATATATTTTTTAATATCTCATAAAAAATTTATTATACTAATATCAATAAATTTGATTATTAATCTATTTCAAGTGTAATTATTAGTTTAAACTGAATTTTAAAGTTAAAATTGATTTTATTTTTATTATGCTAATATAAATAAATTATTTTTTGTATCTTTTTAAAGGATTGTTTAAATTTATTATCTCTTACTTAATTATGAGGTCCATAGAAGGCATAAAAAATTTGTTATCGGCATTTACAACAATAGAACTATGTAATTAACGGACAATCATTGTTGCTGATTTGTTGTCTCCATTTCTCTTCCTTATTCTTTAATATTTGGATCTTCAGGAATACATGGTTTACCTTGTGACATCTATTCATATTTTAAATCTGGCCCGGAAATGTATAGGATAAATACAATTTTGATTTTTAATCTTTCTATTTTAATAAATACATAATAAATATATTAAAAATTTATGTTTAACCTATTTTTTATTTAGTAATTTTCTTTAATTGGTAAGCTGCCAGATTTTTTAAATAAATAAAAATATAAAATTTTTACTATCATTTAATTAAATTTTTTTTAATGATTATATACGATTAATCATAGTTATAAACTTTTTTTTATATTTACAGAACATAAAAATTAAATAATTTCTTTAAACATTCTCAAAATATAATGAAAATTATTTTTAATATTTTAAAACATTAATTTTAAATATGTTTTCTTATACATATTTATTATTGTTTCTAGAATAAAAATAAAATTTTTAAATTTTATAAAATTAATTTTTTTAAAAATAAATTATTTGTATAAATTAAATTTAAAATTTTAAAATAACATATTTTCAATGACAATTTTCAAAAATAAAATAAAATTCTTTAAAACAAATAGTTGAATATTATATTTTTATTATTGTCTAAAAGTAAAAAATACCGTATTTCCTATTTTTCAAAGTTTAAACTAATTTAACATGGATAATCTATTAAATAAAGATTCAGAATAATAAAAATGTCAAAATCATGTCTTTCAAATTTATTCTAAAATTTCATCAGTTTCAACTCTATTAAATAATTTCACACAAATAAAATTACCAAATTAAATCATTTTATCAGGATCAAACTCTTGAAATAATAATGGATCTTTTAAAATTTTTCTTTTGAAATTAATTTTCACTCGTTTTAATCAAATCATATTATATAGAATTATATTATTAAAAAAAAGCACTTATGTGTTTGAAAGAGTATTATGTTCTTTATATGTAAGAATTTAAATGTGTTTAATATAAATAATCTATTAAATGAAATTCAATAATAAATAAAGTGTCAAATCACTGTTTAGAATTTATTCTAAACTTCTTTCACCTATTAAAATTTATTCTAAACTTTTATCACCTATGTCAACTCTATTCAATAATTTTACACAAATAAAATTGCCAAATGATTAAATATCTTATTAAGACAAAACTCTTGTAAGAATAATTTGTCTTTTTAAAAAAATTAATTTCACTTATATGTTCATCAAATCATATTATATAAAATCATATTTAAAAAAAATACTTGGTATCTGAAACACAATAGAATTAAAATTAATTTAATTTTAAAATTAATTTCTTTTATTTAGAATGAATACAAAAATATAACTTGAATTGACATGTAAGTATCTAAATTCAGAACCTTTTATTTTTTATAAAAGTTTGTTAAAATTAAAATTATTTGATGTGATAAAAATATAAAGGGTTATTTTTATCCTTTAAATATTAATATAAAAATAAAAAATAAGTGACAGAAGTGAGTGTAAGAGTGGTACACGGCACGGCCTTGGCCGCCACTTACTAGGTCGACCAGCAAAACAAACTGATTACGCATTAAATTTGGGCCACAAAAACTGCCATAGTAACTCGCATCCACGAATATTAGCAAGGTGAGATTGGGTGGGAGGCCGACTAGCGTCCACCATTAAAAGAAAAATAAAGTAAAATTTTACTCCAATTCTTAATTATTTCGCTAATTCTCAATCTGCCTGTCATCGATTGAAAAATAATATTACGGTCCTTAATGATTAATTCTACTAGATATTTTACCTTTTCGTTAATGTTCCTGTCTAAAACTAACAGATTTTGTCTCCGTATCATATTAGCTGATGATGTGTTAAAAAACAATTTTGAAGGACAAAATGTTTTTTGCCGTATTAGCAATAAGCTGTAGTAAAATAGGATGACTAAATCCTTGAAAAAAATTTAGGAGACATTTAAATATCTAACTAATTTAAATATAGACACATAAACCCATAATAAACTATAAAGTAAGACAAATATATCTAAATTTTAACAAGTTATTGTATTTGCTGCACTGGTTGCTTGGCTTTGGTTGGCGACAGTCCTTGCTCCTTCTTCTCTTTTTTCTGTAAAGTCCTTATATGAGTGCAGTAAAGCTATCTCATCAAATTCAATCCCTTTCAATCATTTTCTTCTTGATCTCTAATACAAATTTTATGTCCCTATCTTTACAATATTCATTTATTATTGTAAACATGAACTTGTTAGATTTTAAACCTCTCCCTCTCAACTCATTCACAAGTTTCATAACTTCTTTCAAATCGCAGATTTTGCAAAGGCCATTGATCAGCGCATTGTACATGATCAAGTCCAGCCCAATGCCTTGATTGATCATTACCTGAAAATTCTTCTAGGCCAAATCAATTTTTCATATTTGTATCGCCCAGAAGTCAAAGTGATAAAAGTAACATCATTCGTGACCAATCCTTTCTTGCACATGTCATCAAACAAGGCCAATAACCAGTGCAGCAGCAGGTACAATGACTTATTGAAATTTAGGGATACTTGTCCTACTTCATGGTTCATTATGGCTGCGTTTATTTTGTGTATCCTTTAATACATAGACACAGAGACATAGACTCTAAAGACATAGACACAATAAAACACAATTTTTTTAAACTTGTTTGGTATACAAGTACAAAACCGAAGACACAAATCACAATCTTGTTAAATTTCAATAGTACCTTTATTGCAAACTGTTAGTATCACCACTACACAGCCACTATCTCAACCAAACTACCACTATTTACAATCAGTTACCATCTCAACAAAAAATAATCACTAATAACAAATTTAATCCAACAAATATCAACAAAAATATTCAATCCAACAAAATTAATATAAAATTATTTTAACAAAAATTCAAACAAATAAAAAAATAAATTATACAAAAGATAAAAATAGTGTCATAAGAAAGAACGGATCTAGAACATGGTAACAGAATACGGATCTAGAAACACAGCGCGCAAGAGAACGGAGAATGGATCTAAAAATATGGTGACAGACAGAAAAATGATGCGCAAATCTGGATCGTCGACGAGAAGTGAAGCAGAGGCAACAACTACAAAAAGTGATGGCGGCAAAGAGACAACCGTAAAAAGAAAAAAAAAAGTGAGGGGGGAGAAAAGGGAAGAAGGGATGGGGTGGTAGCGGTGGTCTGGGTGGAAGAAAGAGAGGAGAGGCGGTGGTCTGGATGGAAGAAAGGCGGTGGAAGGAAAAGAGGAAGAGAGGCGGGGCAGACTGGTGGTATGACGAGAGGAAAGGCGGTGGTGGTTGGAGTGGCAAGAAGAGAAGATGAGAGGTTAAACTCTCTTCGTTTTGGAAGTGGAAGGGAAAATGGATGAAAGAAAACTGAGAAAGAAAAAGAATTTGAAGGATAATTTTAAAAATTAAATATTAAAAATATTGTGTTTATGTCTCAAGTTTAGTGTTCCACTCCTCTCTATTATACACAAATTTTGTGTCTTTATGTGCCTTTGTGTCTTCTTGTATCTATCAGAAGAATTCTGTGTCTTACTAACTAAACGAAGAACAGTACTTCCGTGTCTATGTCTTGGGTAGACACACCCTCTAACCAAATACATGCTATAAGGTTGTGTTTAAATTAGTTAGGAATTTAAGTGTCTATTCAAAAAAATTTTAGGCGTTTAATTGTCTTATTTTATTGTATCATATTGCTGACATGGCAAGGGATGTTTTGTCCTTTAGAATAGTTCATTGACATGTCATCAGCTAACGTGACACATAAACAAAACATGTTAGTTCTGGATAAAAACATTAACGAAAAGAGTAGAATGTCTGACGGGTTAATTGTTAGGGACCGCAATATCATTTTTCAATCGATTAGGAGTGAAATGAGAGTTAACAAAATAGTTAGAGATCGAAGTAAAATTTTACTTTAAAAAAAATGTAACACTAAATTATATATGTTATTTTGAATATTTTATAATTACGGGTTACTGAACTTTGCAAGAATGTCACTTTTTGTTTAAAATATTTTTTTACTGTTGAAATACAATACGTTGAACATTTGATTGTAGAGTGGTTAAAAAAGATTTGCTTCAACTCAGATTTCCAGTTTATAAATTCCAATCTAATTTTTTTTTTTTTAAAAAAAAAAATCTTTCTTGTAGATCAACCCACCAGCTGCGTGTGGGGTGCACTTTTTTTTTGTCATGGGCTATGAGCCCAACAAGACAACCTACGGGTACGGAGTACACTTTTTGAACAACACATTTAGGTGGATGGGTGAGTCCCATTTATGGGACGTACTTTTTAGCAGGATGGGTGGATATTCTATTTGCTATCCGTAATTGGTGATCTAAAAAATTATGATTAATAAAATAAGAGATAAAAATATAAATTCAAATCATTATCAATTTTTAAACAAGTCAATTCATATTTTACATAATTCCATATACAATTACTCATTTCAAATTTAATTCATTTTAAATAAAATCAAATTTAAAATTATTTTATTCCAAAAATACTTAGAGAAGCGTTTTTAGTTGTCAACAACGGTTCCAAAATATTCTACTTCTAACAAATATTACTGTTTTTTCAAATCTTGCAAGTATGGTTGGGATATACTTACCAATAAAACCTTAGAACACAGTATCACCTTTTACCTATTTCCAACTGGGAAATTCACGTACATCTGCTTTTGAAGAACTGTCATTTTCCTCTCCCTCAGGTTTGTTTGAATTTGCACCAGTATATCTTTTATTGACAACATAAAGCGTTTAACATACCATGAAATGATGGAATTACATTAAATATCAGTTCATTAGCATTTTGGGAAGTCAAAAAATATCAAAAACCAAACCAGGACAATGCTGAAAAGTGAAAAGAACTACTTCAAAACCGGATTCTAGTCCCCTGAATGTTTCTTTCCATTTCTTTTTCTCTTGTCTTCTCATCAAGTGTTTTCTATTATGTACAATTTTTTTCTTCTCCTTCCTTACCAAATTAACTTCAGAATGGAGCCATACATCTAAGATTTAACAAATTCATCCATGCTAAATCTGTCTCCGCTGATAATCTTCTTAGCTGGCACACCAAAATCAAAAGGTCCCAAGGATTCATTCTGTATTCAAATAGCATATTAAATGAATCAGTTATCAAGGAATGAGAAAACATAAACGCCAACAGCTTCAGTAAGAATATAAATTACCCATTTGATGCCAGATAGCCCAAGACTTCTTTCATCATCATTTGAACGTGCAAGTAACAAGTCTGTCCAACTCTTCTCCAATAGCAGATTTTGTGAAAGTCCATCTTGATTATTAACCTTTACAGCAGCATAAGAGACCATGAGTTAACGAGCAAAAATGTAGAAAACAAAGCTTCCATGCAATTAATAGAACTAGTGAACTACAATCTCAATCCACCATTATGTTGAATTTGATTTCAATGCCAGTGAATATATATAGAAGTACTTTATCAGCAAGGCATTTTTATGCAGTCATTCAAAATGAAACATAGGCCTTTTTGACTCTATACACTCATAGGCTGACTAAAATGATACCTAATTAAAACAGTCTTCTTATGATATGCACTATGCACCATCAACAATCTCATGATAGAGTCAACCCCCACTACCCCACCTCCCTTCAATTTTTTAAAAAATAAAATAAAATGAAATGAAACTGAAAGAGAACATGATACTATCTTAAATCTAAAGAATAAATCCACATTGAAGACCAAGAGTAACTACCTTATCTATATTTGGCAAATTTAATGAGTTGGCACTACCAGTAGTCTGCATGTCTACTGCTGTAGAAGCTAACTTTTGAACAGGAAAAGCATGACATGTTTCTTCAGCATCCAATATAGATGTTCGCAACCCTTCAGCAGATGGTCTTGAAACAGAAGGATGACTGTTTTGGGCAACAATAAAAGCATCCAACGAATCAGAAAATAACTGACTTGCACCACTTTGTTGCTTGCCAGCATTACTTTCCGTTGATTTACTGAACCTGCCCTGTAAAGATGCTTCAGACAGGAGGCCCCCGATACTTATGTTGGTTAGACTATCAGATATTATCTGACTTGCACCACTTTGTTGCTTGCCAGCATTGCTCTCATATGACTTTGGATCAAGAGTATCAAATCTACCCAGTAAGGATGCTTCAGCAAGGAGGCCCCCAATGCTTACGTTGGTTAGACTATCAATCCATGATAATGATGGCTGTTGAAGACTATTACTTACTCCTTCCTGGTTATCCTATTAGAACAAAACATGCGTATGTCTTATAAAACAAAGATATGGATCATATGTGCTGGAATTCAGTTTTGTATTAGAACATTCACTATATAAAATATAACTGTCACAGGACTGGAATTTGCATTTCAGTCTTGAAACAAGGCCAGCCACTACTAAATCCCTCAAATATGTAAAAAGAAACACTGTTAATCAATCAGAATTATATTTACATTATGAATTTTGATTGCTTTTATGCTTATGCTACCAAGTACCAAGATGACAAATAAGACTAAATAATGGAACTTAGTTTTTCTTGTACTCCACATAATATGTCTAAAAATCTCCACACACTCCTATAAGTCAAACAAAGCAAAAGATCTAAACAATTTACTGGAGGAGCAGCAGATGCATTGTCTATTTTCTGGGCTGTAACATCATCTGCTTCACCACCCATATCAGTTGCTTTGCATTCCTTAGTTGTGACCTCAACCTTGTCCCCTTCTTCATATGAAGCCTCTGTATTAACAATGCAACCTCTCTCTATTTCTCCAGACTCTACAACAGGCGCATTGGGTATTTGTCTGAAAGGTATACCCAAGGATCTAGGTTCATGCATGTAAAACCAACCATACCTAAAAAGAGAGAAAAGCCAAAGACAATTTAGGATACTCAATTTCTACATACAAAAGGAAAACTTTGAGAGTAATTAATCAAACATTATACCTCAAGCGAAAAAGTATAGGGCTTCCAACAGCAGCATATACATCTGCAGCAGTTGTGCCACTATCATTAATTGTCCACCTTCTGCAGTTAGAAAGATTTTCCATTATATTATATGGAAAAAGTATGGGATCCCCTTTGGCTACATTTGAGCTTCCCCACTTTTTTTCAAGGTGTTTCAGCACAGAAGAAATCTTCTTTTGACCTTTGAGTGTGAGTTCTAAATACGGATTATGTCCATCCTGAAAAAGAGAAGGTAATAGTTTAAGCTTCAAACTTACAGCAAGCATAAAAATAATAGATACATGCTCCATATTGGCCATATGACCTTTTGAAGTCCAACTCGAGTTTCTTTGTTTATGGGAAAAAGTTGCAACTTAATCTTTGAAGAAGCAAGTGTTTGTCCAGCGTGAAATACAGGGCTGTCTCTGTTTTCCATAAGGAATATATCTTTATCAGGAAGCTCTGGGCACTTGCCAACAGGTTCCTTAAATGAAAAATGCTCATTCTCCTTACCATCGAACAACTCTTCACATCCTGAAGAGGAAAGAAAGGTTTGACCAGGTTTTTCAAAATCTACAAGTTAGTGGCAAATAAATATTCTGTGCAAATTTTAAAACTAGAAACTCATCGAACAAAATATAATGATTCTACAAAGAAGAACCCAAACATTCTTTGGATGATATAGGCTAACATTCAATATACTAGTAAATAGGATAAAATAAATCAATACAAACAGTAGATTGGGGAAAACGAATTACCACTTGATTTGTGATTCCTTCTAGTAGTTTTCTTAGTGGAATTTTTCACACCCATGGATCCTGTCTTCATATTGCACTCTCCAGAAGCCTTTGCAGCTTTGCTGTCTGGTAACCTGCCCGTTTTCATTGTCGTCCAACCTTCCAAAAATCGATAATAAAAAAACTGTAGAGGCTCAGTAGCTGAGAAGTAACAAAAACCAAGTACTGGAAAATTTATTCAACAAAAATTAACCGGGTTTACTTTCCCTGCCATCTGCTACGCATTCGAAATCAAACAGGGAATCAGATTCTAAACTTGGAATTGTGGGGAAAATCTACCATAAGTAACCTTTATTTAAGAAAAATCATATAATTTCGCTGAAGTCAACAAAATTCATCAAAGATTGGCGTACGTCGAAACCCTAAATTGATCATTGTGAGAATGTAATTACCAAGAAAATAAAATTACTCCGATGAAACAGCAGGAGAAAAAGAAAATATTCACGGAAATGGTTGCTGTAGAATAAAGAAAGAGGTCTCCGAAACCAGAGAGAGCAACGGAAAGAAGGGAGAGTGAGCGGCGATTACCTTATCGGATGAAATTTGAAGCAGCAAATGAAAAGTGGATAAAAAATTATGAGCGAGTAAAAGGAAGAAGAAGAAGAAGAAGAAGAAGAAGAAGAAGAAAAACTCAAGTAGGGTGGATCGGGTTTTGGAAGGTTCGAGAAGGCCCAGAAGGGAAGGGAACAGGAGTAGCTGAACGGAATCGAAACGGTGATGGTGTGAGAAACAACACGAGAGAGAGAGAGAGAGAGAGAGAGAGAGGGCGGGAACGAAAGAATGTTGAATGTTGGTATTTCGCTGACGGAGGGAATGAAGTACACACAGCTAATTTTCAAGTCAGTTCCCAAACGAGTAAATACATTTTTCAGCCTCAGTCCTTTTTTAAATTTGACTACCGGCTTTTTAACCTTTATAAAATATCAGATCAATCTTGGTACAGTTAGCAAAATATCGTTATTTTAGCTCAAAGACTTTTCTGTGTTTTTGTGAAATCTCATTCTCCCTCTTTTTTGAACTCTAACATTTAGGGGTTCAAGTATGAACGATTTAGAGCAATTTTCAACCTCTCACACACGTCATGTCTGGAAGAAGACTATGATGAGTTCGAGTAGCAATACAAGTAAGGGGAAGAAGGCCAAATTTTAACACCCTAAATACAAGTGTGGAACGTATGCAATCAAACAAGAATATGAGACATCGAAGAACCTAAACAAAATCTTCCTCGGTTGTTTTTACTATCGCGTAAGTGTGCCTCTATCTTCCATTTATGTAATCAACTTCTTCTGTGGTTTAACAAGTTGTATTCACTATAATGACAATTGCAGATAGAACAACGTCACTGCAACTATTTTGTTTGGCTGGATGAACTGATTTCTAAACATTTTGGGCATGAAGATGGCAATAATGTTGAAGGAAGAATGATGATGCTGGAGAATAGATTGGAACAACTGGAATATAAGATTGAGCATGAATATGAAGGAAAATAAAAAAAAAATGTAGTAATCACTATGGTGTATTTGTTATGCTGGCAATGTTAATTCTGTTAACAGCAATTGTGTATGTAGTGTTTTAGGGTATACTGTGTTGCTGTAAGTGATGCATGGACAAGGTTAAGACATGAGTTAATTTGCTCTGTAATTACAGGTTCTATATGAATGGAATGTAATTTTTTTTTTTTGTAAGAATCCTAAGTTTGAAACCATGATAAGTCTGCATAATGTTGTATAAGTTAAAAGTATAATATTTATATTCATATTGCTAAGTACAAAGGCCTGATTTAGTTTGTTGATGTATCAGCTAAAAACATCAGCATATGTCTGAAGTCACAAAACAAAAAACATGTTTCAGTAGTCTACCAAACTCCACAATTGTAACCTTAAGTCTATTACGTATTGTAACTTGACAACCAAAAAACTTGACACCAAAATATTCACAGTCTCCATAACTATGACTACAAGTATGTCATTTCTGAAATTTTGGTGGCCTAATCCCATATGTTTGCTTGAATCTGTGGGGTACATTTAGGCCTGGTATGGGAATAAACTTGAAGGGAGTTGTGGCAGTCCCTGAGTTAGTTGCTCCATCAGTTGTGTGTTCCTGCTGACTTGGTGGTTGTGTGGTTGGGACTGTTGCCTGCTGGAGAGGGGCTGAAGTATTGAGGTTGTGGCCTGCTATAGAGGTTGCTGAGCTGTTGGGGCTGTGGCCTGCTGTTGAGGGTGGTGAAGTGTAGGTGCTGGTGGCCTGTTATTGCTTGCTTGAGTCTGAAATTTGGCTCTTGGTTGAGTGTAGTTGGGGTAGTAGGGGTTGAGTGCTCAGTGTTAAAACTCACACCCTAAAGCACGTGAAAACAACAGAATTCAGGATCTATGATCTTGGGCTAAAATATGTTATAGTGTATGGACATGAATCTGAAAAATAAAATGACCTCTATTGGTGGTGGGGCAGACTGTGAAGCTTGGATCTCAACTCTTGCCTCTTCTTGGACTGAAATAGGGGTGGATCTCTTTGGAACCTTTTTCTTTTGTTTTTTTTTTGTTTTTTTTGTTTTTTTGTTTTTTTTTTTTTTGCTTTAGTCTGTGAAGTACACAAGAGAAGTAAAGTTGTTCATCCAAATAAAAAAAAAAAACGAAGTAACTATAGAATGTAAGACAGTGAGCTACCACTGGATCCAGTGGTGTGGCAATAACATTCTGGGGGTTATTTGGTTGAACTCCTTTTTCGACCTGTGCAAATGAAAAATAACATCACAGCTACTTTCATGCATACGATAGTATAACTATTCTGCTCAATTAATGAAAATAACAATAACTAATGTAACAAAAACATGTAGAACTCCTTTAACATGTGCTTGCTACTGATCTGCAGGTGTCTGTGATGATTGATTTCTATTTTATTGTTACTTTGCCTTCTTTCGCTTTGGCTGCTAATTCGGATTTGCAGGTGCACCTTTGCAAGTTCTATGGTAGTGTTCTTTTTGCCCACATTTACTGTATGTTACTTAGAATGACTTCCTCACCCTGTGACTTTGTGGCAGCATTTGAGACTTAGTCACCACATCAACAACCCTTTTTTGGTTGGTCTCCCAGGGGGTCTCTTAATTATTGGTGCCTCTGGACGCAGCCTGTTGGTTTCCTCCCAAAACTCTTCAAAGTTTACTGGCTTTATTGAGTCCCCATAAGTAGCCCTTACGACTTTCATTGTAAGCCATTTGTGTGAAAAATCCTCTGGCCTCAGTTGTTGTTTCCTTAACATTGATATAGCAGATACTGCATGTTTGCATGGCAACCTTGGAAAGAAAGATACATGAATTAACATTTACTGAATCAACATTTACTGAATTACATTACTATAATGTAAGATACAATGCCAGACACTAAGTAGATGATTAAACCTGTTAGTTGCCAAACATTGCAAGCACATGTTTGTCTTTGTAAATTGACAGCCACTCTTGTTTGGTATCTCTGGACTTCAAATAATACTCTGCCTTCATCTCCAACCCATTCTGTCGTCCACTTGTTGCTCTCAGAGATGATGTACTCATCCAGCCTTAATTGTTGAACTAGAGCCAATTTACTATTGCACTTGCTTAACCTATGCTTGTGCCCTGCCATCTTTCGCATAATGTAGCTTCGAAACTCTTCGCACATAGTTAAAATTGGTTTGTCCCTGTACTCCACGATCTTGACATTCCAAACTTCGCACATTTTGTTAGTTATATTGTCACACTTGGGGCCGTGGCTAAAGTAAGCCTTGGTCCATGTATCACGATCAAATTTTCGTAGATACTCCCAAGCATCCTTATTCACCTTCTTTACAAGCTCCATTGAGTCCTTGAATTCTCTCATTGTTGTGCTCTTAGCAGCCTTCCAAACTAGTCCTTTTGTTTGCTTGTCCTTAAAGTTTTTGATGAAGTTTTTCCATATGTGTAGGACACAATTTCTATGATGAGCTTGTGGCATTACCTCATGCAAAGCCTTAGCCAACCCCTTCAATAACATGTCAACCGAATATTGAATTAACAAATCAAAACAACACACAAACTAACACAAAAACAAACACAACAAATGAATGCATGTTACCTTCTGCTGATCGGACATGAAGTTTCACCTGCAGCCACTGGACCAAGATCATCGTGCAGAATTGAAAGAAACTATTTTCAGGAATCAGTGTCAGCTTCAACTACAGCAAATGCTATTACAAAGAAACTGTTATTGGCATCCTGCCCCACAGTCGACAAAATGTGACCACCGAAGTACCCTTTTAGGAAGCATCCATCCAATCCGATCAGAGGGCGACAGCCAGCCTTGAAGCCCTTCTTGCAAGCATCCAGGAGAATGTACAACCTATTGAACAGTGGACGACCCTCCAGTTGAGGAGTTACGTCAATCATACCAGTGGAACCTGGATTGCTTCTATGAATTTCATTCAGGTAGTCATGGAGCTTTCCATATTGTTCTCGCTCATTTCTAATTGTTTGCTCTCTAGTAGCTTTCAAAGCTCTGTTAATCATCCTGTAATGTATATGGACATTATAGTCCTATTTCATGTGGTCGAGTGCCTCTTTGGGAGTCATTAGAGGTTGAGTTAGCACCCTTTTCACCAATTTACTTGTTACCCAAGCTCTATCAGCCATGTTACTGCTCAAATTTCTGCCACAATTTTGCTCTCCAATGAATGTCATGATTTGAAAACACAGACTCTGACTATTATGAGAGTATAACACCAGTCATGGACAACCCTCATCAGCACACCTTGCTCTAATCCTCTTCGGCTCATTCTTCAAATACATCAGCTCTTTACCCTCAAAGACAAAGTAGTCCTTAAGTGCTTGCTTGAACATTGCCATGGTCTCAAATTGTTGTCTCACCTGAAACTGAACCTCACCATATTCGGCCTCCTCATTGAAGTCAGGATATCTTACCTTATGCTCCTCATCTAAACTAGATATTGGAGAGTTAAATGCCTCAGACTCATATTGATATGGCTTGTCCAGTTCTGAGTCCAATTCCTCACCCACTAGATCTGAATTGGGCTTATCCCTTGCCTCATCAGTTGGGTCAACCTCACCTGGCCCATTACCTTGTTCTCCACTAGACCCACTGTTTAGCACATTGTCTCCTTCTTGTTGGGATAGGATATGTTTTCTTTTTCTTCCAACATACCTTTTTGCCTTCTTCTTCTTAGTCCTAGGAGACATGTCCTTATAATCACCTCTATCAGGTGGCACATTCTTCTTCTGCTTAGGTGTTTCTTGTCTAACACAACTCTTCTGCTTAACTTTTGTCCAGCATCCATTGCCTCTTTCATCCTCACACTAGGCTGCTTCTTCCTCACACTCTTCCTTTTTACATTAACTTTCTCATCACTACTACTTCTATCAGATTCGAATCCAGGTGGGGGGGAGGGTGGAGTTTGTAAGGTTCGTCTTTAGTGGTTTCATATCCATCATCGAAAGAAGAAGAATCAACCTCAACAACATCTGGACCATATACTGGTTGACTAACATCATACTCAAAATAAATAACCAACAAATCTGACTCCACATTTTCTGTCTTTTTATCGCACATTTCATTGATCTCCTTATCTCCCTTGAGAACACGTAACCCAGACTCTAAATCAGGGGTACTGCCATCATACCAATACATCTGTTTGTAGCTTGTATACTCTAAACCCTTGAACATTTCCTCCAAATCCTTGAAATTAATATAATCTATGTCTAATGGAGGAAATGTCTCAACACTTCCATCATGGTAGTATAAGACACCATCTTCATCCCGTTCAAACCAACCCCCATGGTGAAAAACAAGAACTATTTCATACGACATCTATTAGAACAACAATGTGTAACAATTAGAACTTAAATAACTACTTCCATCAGATTTCAATTGTAACACCCTAACTACCAAAGCTCGCACTTCCGGCTGCGCGACTATGATAGTTCGGTCATTACGACGACACTTATATTAATTAATACTAAAATATGAGCCTGTTTAAAACTTTAAACCGCAATACCGCTCCCAAAGATACTTTCGTTCGATAACGTACATCCATAAATACCATCCAACTTACAACAACTCAAAAAGAGTACATCCATATATATACATAAATATATATAAATAATATTACAAACATTAACCAATACAATTCCTATCCCTCTTACAGAATATATATCAAGATAAAGGCGAGGGTACAATAAACCATAACTAAAACAATACAGAGCATCACAACAACAATTAAATAAGCTCTTCATAACTTCAGCGCCCATATCCTGAAAGGGGAAAAATGTAGAGGGGTGAGAACATCATCCTCGAAAGGGTTCCCAGTAGAGGGTTTTTGGGAATTACTGTAATAGGATACATGAAGATAAACCGTGCCAGTGATTTATAACCGTCTTATGCCTCTTTTCAAAAACAACGGTTTACAATAAAAGTAAAGTCGAAAATCTTTTCTGAAAGAAGAACCGTTCAATTCTCAAAAACTCAAAAGCTTTTCAAAACGGTTTATCTATGCGGAACCAAAATAGCCTTTCATAATTTTATTCCAAACCAGAACACAGAACCGAAATCAACCATCAGTTCATCTCTTTCCAACCACGGCCCTAGGCCCAAACAATCCAACCAACAACCAATCACCACCATCCAACAGAGTCCCAGATGCAAACACAGATAGGAAGTTCAAGCACAAACAAACAGTTATTACAAGTAGAACAGTTAGCAATTAATCACATAGGCAAACCAAGTATAATATGCACACCCAACCAATATCACACAAATGCATATGATGCATGCCTGTCCCTAGTGGCTGATGATATCATCTGTCGGTTATAGAGCCAACCCGACAAGTCCCGGTAGCTAACCATTGGACTGTCCCTCTGTCGTGCATCCCCAACTCGAGTTATACTCATCATAAACTTGATCATAATCATGATCCATATCCATCACCCTCACTGGTGAATATTTATCCATCACCATCACTGGTGAATATTTATGGGGGCGAGCTCATCCGGGACTTTCACAGTGCCCGGCCACACTTACGACATAGGGTCAACGGAGTATCAAGTCTCAACCTGGAGCACGTGGTGGCTAGCCACTGCTACTACCCAGGGAAACTCGTATCTCAGATAGTGGAAGTGCAACATTCACATTTATCAATGATTCAGCATAAACATGCATTCAATCTCATCCATGGATCAACATCCATCTCAGCCATCCGGCTCACGGTTCAGTCCAGAACCAGCAAATATTCATATCATACACAGCCATTCTGGCTCACGGTTCAATCCAGAACCAACCAATATTTATAATCATACATAGCCATTCCGGCTCACAACAAAACAGCACTTCCACATTCAACATCATAAATTCATAAAATCGGCATTTAAGCCATAAATCACTTTTTCCCAAATCATTTCACCTGAAATAGAGTTTCAGCTCTTTTTAGCCTTGACTTTGAAGATCTCATTTTCAAATCATCTCAGGCTCATAAGCCAAATTTACTCAAAGTGAGTTTCTTTTTTTTAAGCAAAGCCACTTTCGGCATTCTCTTTCCAAAACTTCCAAAACCATGGAAAGTTAAAGATTCTTTTTGGGAACATTCAAAATCACCCATCCAACAATGGGATTTTATAACAAAAGTTTCTTGCCAGAGTCCCAAGTCTTTAGGGAAGGTCAACTTATATAAATTCCTTAAAATTCATTGAAACTTTTAAAATCATAGATTCCCGGTTCAAGTAAATAAAACTGAATTTATTATGAAACCGATCATACAAAATCACAAGTTTCAACCCGGTCCAAAAATCAACTCATTTGAAACGGAACCGGTTCATTTGAATCAAACCACTTTCAGGTTTCTTTTTGGAACCCATTTTTCTAACTCTTCCAAAATGCCTCAAACTTGATTACTCAATCAAAAGTCTAAATTCCTTTAAAATCACTAAAAGCTCCTTTTTATATTGAAATCAATATTAGAGCCTCATTCTTTCCTTCAGTGATTCAAACTGTACAAATAGTTCGTTTCTAAATAAGCTGAACTCAACGCATAAAGTTCATTAAATAAATTAAGCTTGAAAACATAAATATTCTCTTAATAAATCAATTAATACAATTTCTCAAATCCAACCCTTTTTAAATAACTTTACAAACAAGAGTAGGATTTTGTAGAAATTTCGGCAGCACCTCCCCTAAAACTTGGACTTTTGCCACCCGGTTCAGGTCCCAACTAAACCGATTCTCATTCCTTTTTAACAGCCCAAAACCAGAAATCAATTCAAAAACAAGCTAAATCCAACAGTCGCCTCAGTGGCATATCTCGAGGAAACTATTTCAGAAATCAACTCAATATCAATCAATTTAACTCATTTCCAAAGCTTTAAAGAATCGGTTCAGCAACAAATCATTTATCAAAACCAAATCAGTGAAAGCAAACCAGGCTGAATTTCAAAGAGTATTCTATCTTTTACATCATCAAAACAATTGACTCAATTCAAACCAATCCTCAACGGATTAAACTCATATCTCAAATCTTTAAAGAATCAACTTCAGACATTACATTTCACAAAGCCGCACAACAATTCAACCAAACCAACATCCATAGTCATTCGAGTCAATCAAATAATACATAAGGCAGATACAATCACTAAATACACAATATCTAGCACCAGTATCCATATGTAATAATTCCAATACACAAAATATAGTTTTTGGAAAGCGCCCCTACCTCAAAACGCAAATTCCATAACCCAAACGTCTCACAGAGTCCTTTACGCCTCAACCCGAACTGACGGCAACCAAGACCTCAGCTCCCAGCCACTTTCGCAATAACCATAGCAACACTAATCGCAACATACAATAATCAGGACTCGACCCCACGTTATCAAAACTCATATTCATTAACCAAGCACAACAAGGTACTAACGCAAGGCTTTCGAAATAGAGATACTCACTAGATTAACGAAACAAAATAGCCGCAACTCCAAATCGACTCGGCAGCGGCTCCATTAATAAATTCTGAATAACGGCGGCGGCCCAAATTTCTGATAATAGCAGCTGTACAACCACGCAGTGTCAATACTCTTTCCGAAATCCAAAAAGGACATAAACTGCAAATTAAAACCCTTACCCGCATACTTTTCCGGCGACGGCAGGAGTAGCCAGCAGCTCCGGCAGTGGTCCCTAACGTCACAGAACCACTCCTGGCGGTCGGAATCACAGAGATGCAGCTCCCTTCTCCGACAGCGACACCTGCGGCGGCCTGAACCCCTTTTGCCGGCGGCAGTTTGGGCTTACCATCATCAGCAGCAGCGAGCTCGGATGGTGGCAGCGGCGTCCGGGTCAGATTCCAGAACCCAGAAGTGGGAGCAGATTTGGCGGCGGGAGGAGGCACGAGCGACGGCGGCGCTTAAGAACTCCGGCGAGGACGTGTTCTGCCTCATCGCTCCTCTTCCTCTCGCGTGCAGCAGAAGAATCTTCGGCCAGGGTTTGGTCGTGGCGACACCCTCAGCCGCGGTGACACGCGTCGACAATGGCAGCTCGGCGGCGGTGGGAAGGAGCGGCGAGTCCCTCTCCGCGCGACGCCAACTCCACGCTTTCTCTCTCTCCCCCGGTCTCGCGCTCCCCTTTGGTCGCGATGAGGATGAGCAGCAACTGACGGCGAGGCACGGCGGTTGGACAGCGGCGCGAAGCTTCAGCGACAGCGACGCGGATGACATCCCGCAGTCCTGACGGCGACGACGCGACGGCGGCGGTGGAGCCCAGCACGCCGGCGCGAATCTCCTTCCTCTCCTCCTCTCTTCATCCGCAACTCATCCTCTCTCTCTGGTCCGTTTCTCTTGTTTCCTTCTCCTACTGTTGTTGCACATTGAATTGGAGAAAGGGGGGAAAATGTGTTGTTTGCTGCTAGGTGAGGAAAGCTATGCGTGTGTATCTGTTTGGGAAGGAGGGGTTGCAGCTGCTGAGGGGAGAAGAAAGATGGTGGCTGCTGGGTATAGGATTAGGGTTTCATTTTTGAAACTTAGGGTTAGGGGCATTTTAGTAATTTCACTTAAAATTGGGAATAATATAGTAATTGAAACCCAAATTAAATCCAACACTATTTGTACATAGAAAATACTATTTGCTCATCAATTTTACAAATTATTTTCAATAAAATGCCCAAATCCAATAACTGAAAATAATATAATTAAATCATTTATTTTCCAAAGCAGCAGTATTAATATTTAAAATATTAATTATTTAATCCAAACCATATAGAAATCTTTATTATTTCACAACTACCAATTTTATAATTTGAATATAGAAAATAATCCAATAATTGTAAAATTGGATAATAATCTCAATTTATTTCAAATTCAATAAATCAAAACTTGCTTTAATTTTCTTTAATAAAGAAATTTCCGAAATTAAGGCTACAGAAACACTGAATTTGAAATTAGCTAATGATAGCCCTTTTTCAAAGGTCTTGGGTCTTACATCAATCGTTAACACAATAATTTTTAGACCATGATGGGATGATCACTAAGCGAAATCATCATTAACAAAAACCACATTAAGCAAAAAAATTTAGAGCAACACCAACTAACAAAGCTGCAAAATCAGATAGCGACACTAACCTTAGTAGCACCGTCAGTTCCTCCGTCTGCAACACCGTCACCACCTCCCCGTTGGAAGTCTTTGTCAGCTTGCCTTGGAGGGAAACGTTTCGTTTTCTTAGGTTTTTTTCGTAACTTTGAGTTGAGAACGAGGGTGATGTATGGTTGCTGAAGTGTGCACAAGGGGGAGAATGGGATTTCACATAAACACGCAAAAAGAAATCCAAACAAAACGACGTCGCTTTGCTGATTGTACAGGGGCTTAATGGTCCCAATGAACACATACCATTCCACGTAGGATGTGCCAAGGCTATGTCACGGGCTGCACATTACACCTCAGCATTTTTCAACGACTATGAACGGAAAAACCAACGGAAGGACTTATTGGTCTCACGGAATATATAGACAGGGGCGGATCTAATATTTTATAAAGGTTAGGGAGCGTGTAGTCAAATTTAAAAAGGACAGGAGACGAAAAGGGTATTTATTCGTTTCCAAACCGAAGGCAGCAAGTAGCAACCACATCTTTTTCATAAAACTTCTTTATATTTTTCAACTGGGAAAGTAAAAAGGTAAAATGGTATGGATATTAAGATATTCTTTTTGATTAATCTTTAGAAAAAATTTCAAGTGTACCGAAAATACTAGTATTCTAATTATTTTAACCGTTAATTTTAATTAATATATATATTATATATTTTTTTTATAATTCAGATTAACGATTAAAATAACTGACCCAGTGTTTTCAGTATATTTACAACTCTTCTTAATCTTTATTGTGACAAATAGGTTTGTTATCTTTGTTGGAAGAACAGCTTGGCAGAACACATGTGG
The DNA here is from genome assembly GCF_003086295.3 of Arachis hypogaea. NCBI lineage: Eukaryota > Viridiplantae > Streptophyta > Magnoliopsida > Fabales > Fabaceae > Arachis > Arachis hypogaea. Next base: position 125,497,203 of record NC_092048.1, read on the forward strand.
GTGAGCCACTGAACTATAAAAGTGTGCGTGCTACGGGAACTTAAAGTAATTGTCATATAGAAAATTATGGGTTCCGTTCTTTTATATATATATATATAACAAGCGTAATTATCCGTATCATGCACGTGATAAGATTGAATTTATAATTTTAAATTATTTTTTTAAAATTAATTTGAAGTATAATAATTTGATTAATAAAAAAGTAATATGTTATGTATTGTTTGTTTTTTTTAATCTAGTGTTAATTAGATTAACTCTAAAATAGTTATTAATCGATTTTAATAATTTACTTTTTTCAATAAATCAGACATATATACTGAATGCGATCATAAATAATATAATAATAGTTAAATCCACCAACAAATATATTGGCTATTATCACACTATAAAATAAATTAAATATAAAGGCTATTAGCACACACTTATAAATCTATAAAATCGCACTGTCTTTGATTCGTGCAAGGGTTTACTTATCAAATAAACTTAAAATATGAACAAAAAAATTTATAAAATGGACCTAGCATCACTTGAAAGAATCATGGAAAACAATCAACTTACCTTATCATCAATGAGAACCATTTCTATGTAAGTCGTCTTGTTCTTATCAAATTTGGATGTGACTTTCCATAACCTTATAATTCTTGTCTTTATTTTTCAAACTTTTTCATTACATAATCTACCATAGGTAATACTGTTGATAGAATCGTAATTAGTATCACTTAGGTATGAAAAATAATAAACAGAAGAAGTTCTATGTCTAAGGTACGAATTTTTTAGATGATAAATAATTGTAACAATTCACTATTAATCATTATATATACATATATTACTTGCTACAATTAGGTGAAATTTATGCCATTATATTTTATTAACCTTTATGATTAATTCAATAGAGATACTTATTCAATATATATGTTATCGACATTAATTATATGCCAATATTTTTAGAAAAGAGCTAAAAGAGGAGATATATAAATATATTTATATATAATATTATTGCTATATTGTTACATTTTTTATTATATTATACAACTTAAAATTATATTATCATGTTATTATTAATTCTAGATACTTGCTATAATTATGTCAAATTTAATTATGACTCTAAATAAATAAAATAGATAACATTCAATATTATTATTTTTACATTTAATATTTACTGTAAATATAAAAAGTAAAATAATTAATAAAAAAATGAGCAAAAAATAAAATATATTAATTAAAATTCAATTTGTTATCTAATTAATCTTGTGTCCATATGATATAACTTTACGAAAATGTTATGAATCACAACTTTTTTTTATTCTAAAAAAAAGACACTATATATAGTCTTTATAGTACAAAAAATAATTATAAGAATTAATTATTGATATTGATATTAATCACAATTGATTATTGATACCCTAAATTTTTTAAAATATATTTTACCTTTTTAAAATATAATGCATGTACCTGCAGACCTTATTATTATTATTATCCACTAATTGATATCAAATTAAATGGGTCACTATTAATATGTGCATCAACTATCTTCTAATAAAATTATTGCACTTGAATGAGAATTAGAACTATATCAATTGATATAATTAGAATGATTAAAAATATCGATAAATAATAAATAGTTTAATAACGCATTAAATATTGATTTGATATAATTATAATGAAGATATTTTCTTAAATTAATATAATCATGCATTATTCATGAGCTAATTGTAATATAATTAAAATAAATTTATTTGAGAAAAAAAAATTCATGTGTAATTTTCAGAAATTATAATTTTTTTTATTTATATATATGTATATATTAATTTTGTTAAATATATATATATTATGGTAGTTTTTCTTAATATATATACGTATACATAAATAATTATATACATATACATAAATAAAAGAAATATATAAATTATATTTTGTTAAACTTCATATTACTGGTTATTAAAAATATTTAAATCACATATATTAATTATTTTTTTGTTATAATTATTTCGTTATATATATATATATATATATATATATATATATATATATATATATATATATATATATATGATTATTTTTTATTCTACAATCGTGCAATAATTTTTTATTTTTTATATCCATATATATTTCTTAATCTCGACCCCATTCATACGCATATTAACAGGTTTTTTTTCTAATAATGATATTTTAATCTTTTATTTTTCTTTTTTTAACGTATCTTTTCTTTTTTTAAATAGTGATATTTTGATGTTTTAATATTTCTTTTTTTAATACATTTTTTAATAATTACATTACTAATCTGAAATATAAAATGAGAAAAAAAAAGGTGATACATATATCCAAGAAAAAAAAATAAACTTAAAAATCAGAAAAAAAATTTATATTAAAGATTGTAAAAATAATATATTCAAAAAGATTAGTCGTAATATATAAATTGAGTCAACAATTTAAATTTCTCTAAAACTAATTTAATCAAATACCAATATTAGAAATAAATTACTTAAATAATATTTAATCTATTCTAATCCTTAGACATGTATAGATTAGAGTCATTCTCGTAACGACAACCAGCTGAAACAACATTGTAAGTTCGAACATTTTAAAAATATATGTATTGCCCATAAATATATTACAAAATAATAATTTCGTAACAAAATAATCATTCAATTTGAATTGCAATTAATTGATTGATAGAAATTATAATAAATTGTATGATATTTAAATAATTAACTAAATCAATTAGTTGATATAATTAATTTATTATAATAAATTTAATTTAATGAGTTAAAAGAAATAAATTGAAAAACACCATCAGAAACATGCCACGACAGTTTTATCATTAAGTGCAGAAATTTAATTTTTATATAATAGAATAGATATTTACAGATTATTATATTACACAGACTAAAAAAAACACACTATCTATACAAAATAAACGCATCAATGATAAAATATAACCTAAAAAATTACTTAAATTCAAAAAGAACATGTGATGAATTACGATAAATCTATATATGAGAAGTAAAAGTAAAATAAATAATTAAAAATAATGTAAAAATAGCAATTAAAAAAAATAAAAGAAGATAGAAAAGATAATGTGTGGAGTAGATAAAAAATGTATTGCAATAGAATATTAATATCTACTTCTACTTAATATACTAAAATTAGGTTTTTCCCAGTTAATAAAGGTGACGTGTCGATCTCTCGTGACTCTATTTTCTCTCCAAAATGAATGCATTTTTCTCTATTCTAAATTATTTTATAAAAAATATCTTTATTATAATTATATCAAATCAATATTTAATGTATTATTAAACTACTTATCAATTATCAATTAAAAATATTTTTAATCATTTTAATAATAATAATAATAATAATAATAATATGATAATGGCACCGGTCGTGGTAATCATAATAAGAATATTTGATTCTAATCATAAAATATGATCAAATCTTATGATATTAATATCGCATATTGATTTTAAATATTTTTAGTCATTTTTATTATATTAATTTTAAAAATATTAATATAATTCTAATTCTTATTCATTATCTAATAATAATAATAATAATAATAATAATAATAATAATAATAACCCGTATATAATTATTATTATTATTATAATGATATGATAATATTCAAGTATAATTAGGTGATAATTATAATTCAAATTATTGCATATGAAGTCACATGAATTATTATTATAATTGATATAATTGCTATATATACTCTCAATCCTATGGATTATATTAATTTAACTATATCAATTATATTCAAATTATTAGTCAATCATTTTAATGAAAATTCTTGCTATAATTAGGTTATTCTTATATTATTATATTGTATTAATCGTTGTAATTAAATCAATAAAAATATTTATTTAGTATGTATGTTATCTATATTAATTATATGCCAATATTTTTAACAATGAATTAAAAAAAAGATATATAAATATATATAATATTATTGCTATATAAAAAATAGATATAAATATATATAGAATGTATTATAAAAAAAATAAAACCTATACATAGGAATAATGAAAAAATCAAGTAACTATTTATTGGTTTTTATGGTTTCTATTACGCTTAATGAAAATTGAGCGATCTAAAAAGTAAATAAGGAGGTGACATGCATGCGTATATTAATATAGGAAGATTATATATTTAGAAGCATTTTTCTATTATATCACTTATTTACTCACAACCTTAAAATCTTTAAAAATATACAATTATATTATCATTCAAAACACAAATTCTTCCTTTATTTTCATTAAATATTTAATTATAATTCAGTTAGATGAGTGTTTTAATAAAAGGATAGACTATTACTATTATTATTAAAATAAAAAAAATATTATTATAAAATAATTAGTTTAATAATATATTAAATATTGATTTGATATAATTATAATAAAAATATTTTCTTAAAATAATATAATCATACATTATTTATGAGCTAATTATAATGCAATTAAAGATATTATTATAACATAATATTTATTTACTGTATTTCTATTACACTTTGTATATATCATCAAAAGATGTATGCTTCATTATTTTTTCTAGTTGAAATCTGTTTTTATCGGCAAGGACATTGTGTGTATATTAGGTAAGCGATTTGCTATGTTTAGGTAGAGATTTTTTTCGAATATAATGTAAATACAAATAAAGATATAAAGATGATGATATATATCTCCAAAGAGAAAAATAAACTTAAATATATCTGACACAAAAAAAATTATATTAAAATTAATTAAAAATAACATATCCACGACAAATACTCATAATATATAAATTGAGACAATAATTTAAAATTCTCTAATATTAATTTAATCAAATACTAATATTAAAACCAAATTACTTAAACAATATTGAATCTATTCTAGTCTTTAGTCACGTATAGAATAGAGTCATTCTCGTAACGACAACCAATTGAAACAACATCGTAAGTTTGAACATCTAGAATTCGTGCAAATTTAGACCATCATCTTATAAAATAAGCTTCATCATCCGCTATCCATGCAATGCGGCAAGGTATAGAATTGTCACACCGAGAAACCAAACTAACCCTTTTTCCCCTCAATGGCATTGTATGCATGCAAAAGAAAGCCGGTCATTTTTGAAAAAAATCACAATATGTCATAAAATTATCCTAATAACGAAAAGTTTAAATAAAAAAATTTAAATATATTACAAATCGTTGAAATTGCATATTCGAGTTTGTCACGAATTTAGCAAAACTGAATTTAAACGGAGGGAATTTAATCTCATTATGTGCTCCACTTCAAAAATTTTCGGACAGACGTAAAAAGCATGGAGGGGATGGAACTTGAACTTGGCCTACAAAGTTCCATGAAACAGTTCCTCAATCAAAAATCGAGCTCCTCCCAATAAAGCTAACTTTAACAACATTCCATTAGGTTGGTCATAATAGGTGAGTAGATCCAAACATCCTTCGGTAAAGTAGAGATTATTGCCCCTTCTTTAAACGCTTACATCCATATAGTTGGAACCCGAATCAGTGAAGACAACTCGATGATGTATTTCATGGATATGATGTATTGTAAACGATTGTGGCAAAAGACAATCAAACTGAAACATTAGACGATAAGAATAACTTAGAGTAATAACAATTAATAAATTATCAAAAGAATAATATAATAGAATGAGTACATGAAAAATATTATAAAAAATTATAAATTGTACGTTAAAATGATCAACTTCGATAAAAAAACGAAGAATACATTCTTATTCTATGAAGTAGTAAAAAAATATAAAATTATGAGTTGACTCTCAAATTTAGATTCATGTACCATAGAAAAACACTATATATAGACTTTAGTAAAACAAAAATAAATATATAAATTACTTATTATTAAAGTAATTTTTTATTATATACAATAATTACACATAAAAATGATATACGTGAATAATTTCATCATATCACGGGTAACAAAGATTTTTTATTATTATTATTACTATTATTGTTATTAGTATTATTATTAAAATGATTAAAAATATTTTTAATTAATAATTGATAAATAATTAAATAATACATTAAATATTAATTTGATATAATTATAATGAAGATATGTTCCTAAATTAGTATAATTATATATTATTCATTAAATATTAATTATAATATAATTATAATAAAGATATTTTTTATAAAATAATCTAGACTAATTAATTGATATACGTGAATAATTTCATCATATCACAGGTAACAAAGATTTTTTATTATTATTATTACTATTATTGATATTAGTATTATTATTAAAATGATTAAAAATATTTTTTGATAAGTAATTTAATAATGCATTAAATATTGAGTTGATATAATGAAGATATGTTCTTAAATTAGTATAATTATATATTATCCATTAAATATTAATTATAATATAATTAAAGATATTTTTTATAAAATAATTTAGAATAGAGAAAATTGTATTCATTTTGGAGGGAAAACGGAGTCGCGAGAAATCGACACGTCACCTTTATTAGCTGGGAAAAAACCCAGTTTTAGTATATTAAGTAGATTGGGTTTAAATGTTTTAGTTTATTTTATTTGTAAAAGAACCACAAATGAAAATTTGTATTGATCTTAGACTTGGTTAAAATTTAAATTTGTGTTTCTTCACTTCATAAGTATCACCTTATTTTTAAAATTTTAATATTGTAAAAACATGTTATATTGTTATGTAAAAGGAAAACCAAATAAGTTAAGAAGTAGCTACAATTTAAATATTATATTATTTTTAGAGTAAATAGTTATTTTTAATTATAAAAAATTAAGACGTTAATAATATTGTCTATAATTAATTTAAATACACTTTGTAATATGAAAGATTAACTCTATCGAACAATTCTAACCAAACATTAATTTTTAGTGATGTCGTTTATTTAGTTTTCTACGTGGCTAGTAGCAATATCTAATTAAAAAAAAAAATCAGACATACAAGTTTATTTAAGAAAAAATTCAAAATTTTTATCATAAGCAATATCTCTGTTTAGATAATATCGAAAGTCAGTACACATAATTATAACTAAAAAATGGTTTAGCTTCCAGTTAGAACTCTAGGTCTTATATATTCTGACAAGTAATAAACTGAATAAATAAAATACATTATAATTGATTACCACTATATAACATTATGGTGGGATGACGCTATAAGATCAAGCTCATGAATGTAGAATCTGAAAGGGAAAAAAAAACTGAAGAAACTAAGACAGTAGAGAAAGCTGACTTCAACTTACTCAAATAATTCAAAAACAAAAGCTTGAACTCACTATCCAAACAATTCTTTAATTAGCAATCAACAACTTAATTAGCATTTTTTTTCTAATTTTAAATTCATTATTATTAAATTAAAAATGCAGCAAAATAGGGATTTTTTATTTAAATTAAAAAAATATAATATTTATCGATTTAAATAAACGTATAAGTATTTATCAAAATACATTTAGAGTCATATCTCAAATACAGTGAGAAAAACTTCAAAACAAACATATCTCGGGTGCACTGACCCTGTTTTGTGATACGGGACGCGCTGGTCACATCCCGGGTGTACTTGAGATATGAATAAGAGAGCATTTCGGATACATTGCATCCGAGATATGCTCATATTCTAACATAGACCAGTGCAACGGAGATACGTACAAGGAAGCAAGACAGGGACATTGCATCCGAGATATAATCAAGATCTGATATGCTTATAATATAAATAAAAATAGCATAACAAATAAAAAAATTACATAACTAATTAAATTTGTATTAACATAACTTTTTAAATAGTAAATTTAATTCTCCCGAAAAAATTTATTAAATATTTTAATATGGGAGTTCTTTTAAATACTGTTATATATAAAATTTAAGAGCATATCAGTACTTTTATATCCTATTTATGATTTATAATTTAAGAAGAGACAAACAAAAATGAAAAAAAGGGGAGGTATTTATTTCTATTAGAAGTTTGAAAATAAATTAATAAGCACATATAGATTAATATATTTGTTTCTATTATTATATTATCTTTGTTTTTGTTGAAATTTATGTTAAAAAAATTATATTATTAAATTTAACATGAAACAATATTTATCTTATTATAAGTATCAAAACTAAAAATAAATAAATAAACAAATTCAACATTAATAAATATTGATATATAATATATTTTTTAAAACTAACCAAGCTTAATTAATTACTAAGCCAAAATTTAATTGTCTAAACATAAGTAAAATTATTAGTTTTTTTTCAAAAATTGGTTAAGATAAAAAACAATATTATCTACCTATTAATATTCTTTAAATTGATAATATATCAAATTAATTTTAAAAACATATATAAAATAAAATATTTAATTATTTTAAAATAAAGAGAAGAAACTTTATAAGTATATCGAATCTTGACTATATTTCGAATGCAGTGCTCGCATCCTGCATCCTCGCACGTATCTCGAATGCACTGGTCCATAAAAGAATATAAGCATATCTCGGATGCAATGTATCCTAGATGCGCTCATGTTCATATCTCGGGTGCACTCGAAATATGACTCTCAGACTCTGTATCACAGAACGGGGTCAGTGTATCCGAATTATGTTTGTTTTTTGGCTCTTCCCACTGTATCCGAGATGTGACTAGAAATATATTTTGGTAAATATTTACATATTTATTTAAATCGATAAATATTATTTTTTAATTTAAATAAAAAAAACTCGCAAAATAACCAAATACCCTAAATCAAACATAGAACACATCAATGAAAAATACAGAGTAGAAGACTACACCAACTGAAACAGATGATGAACTGCTGCAAGTGAAAAATGATGAAAAAATAAAGACAATTACCGCGAAGAATGAGGAATGACAAACAAACGATGAATTACTGCAAAGAATATAATGGGAAAAAATGAAGAGCGTCGCTGTGACAGTGACTGCACTGGCCACACTTGCAAGCGATGAACGCGGCTGTAAAATGACAAACTCTGTTAGGTTAGCAGAGAATGGAGAACCTTCTTCTCTTCGGGCGAAAGAACCCTCAAGTCTCAAACTTTGTTTCAACTTTCAACCAAAGGAGTTATTTAAGGCTAAAGGATTGGGTTAATAGTCAAATTTGTTCCTGAAATACTCATTTTTAAAATTAGTCCTCAAATGATTTTTTTAGTCATATTAGTCCCTGAAAAATAAAACGTAAGTCAAATTAGTCCTTCTGTCAGTTGTATGATGACGTGTCACGTTAAGTGTCACATGGCATGATGATGTGGTGGGTTAATGCCACGTCACAAGATGATTTATTGACGTATCAAGTCAGTGACACCTAGCACACCACATGTCAAATGACATGTAAAAAAGTTATTTATAATAAAAATAGTCTTTGAAAGTTCAGACGTAAGTCATTTTCATCCCTAAAATTTTAAAATTAATCAAATTAGTCCTTATATATATATTTTTATTTTTTCATAATATTAAATTTAAAATATTTTTTTATACTACTAATTTAATATTTTTTTATACTACTAATTTTAATATTATTTTTTAAACATTAATAAAAAAAATTCTCTTTACATGAAATAATAAAAATAATTAAATTTTTACAATGTTATTTGTATTTTAAAAATTTACATTTTTAATTTGTAATTTTTTATAGTGAATTTTTTTTATTTAAATGTGTTTATCAAATTATTATTGATTATATATTTAAAATTTTAATATTTTAAATTTTACTAAATAATATAGTAATTATTTTAAAATTTAAATCTTTTAAATTTTTTAAAATTACAATTTTTTTATTATTTAATTTATATAGTAGAACTCAATAATTAAAAAACTTATTTGTGGGATCACTTTTTGAATCTAAGTATTCTAATATAATTTTTTTAAAATAACTACTATATTTATTTAGTAAGATCTAAAAGATTAAAATATTTAAAATAATTATTATATTTATTTTAATATTCTAATATAGTTTTTTTACATATTTCATTTAAAACCCAAGGAATTTTATTTTAATACAAAGCATATCTATTTATATAATGTACTAGCTAGTGCGGAGTAACCTGTGCTATGCATAGGTATAATGTTTTCTATTTCATTTTATCTCATTGATTTGTAAAATAAAAAAAAATTATATAATCTATCTCAAAAATATGAAATACACAAAAATTTATTATAATTTTTGCGCGTATTAGGCTTGAGAAGCAATTCGTTTAGGATATATAATAATAATAATAATAACTAAGCAACAAATTTTTAATATTTTATAAAATTTGGAATTGAAGCAACATCTATAGATTTTTTTTGAATTTTGACTCTAAGTATCACTATCATTGGATCTTATATATAAGTAATACTGTAATAAAAAAATATAGTAAAAAAAAATTAATAGTATAACTTTGTTTAGGTTAACATACATAAATTTTAATTTTAAGTATATAACTTTATTTAGGTTAACAAATACATACTTTTCAATTTTGAGCATATATATATAATAAGAAAAATAAGAGGAATTTTGAGAAGAATTAAAGGAGAAAGATAATTCTATTGAAAAAAATTTTAAGAAGAAAAGATATAATCACTACTTTTTTGTTTGTTAATTACATTTCTATTAAAATTAGTAGTATCAAAAAATATTTTAAATTTAATATTATGAAAAGAATAAAAATTTATATAAGGACTAATTTGATTAATTTTTAAAATTTTAAGGATGAAAATGACTTACGTCTAAACTTTTAGGGACTATTTTGATTATAAATAACTTTTTTGCATATCAAGTGATACGTGGTGTACTAGGAATCACTAACCTGACACGTCATCCAATCATCTTGTGACACATGGCATTAATCTGCCACATCATCATTCAACTGACAGAAAGACCAAGTTGACTTACGTTTTATCTTTTAAGAACTAACATGACTAAAAAAATTATTTGAGAACTAATTTAAAGAATGAGTAATCTTTATTTCAGGAACGAATTTGACTATTAACTCCAAAAAAATTCATAAATTACTATTTTATTTTTAAATTAAAATAAAGTATTTATATGTTGAAAGGCTACCAGCCATATAAAGAGCTAAACAAACAAGTTACTAAAAAATTAACGTTTTGTTAGAATTATCAGACATAATTAATCTTTCATGTTTACAAAATTTATTTAAATTAATTGTGGTCAAATTATCAACACAATTTTTTATGAATAGAAATGACTATTTATATTTATTTTTTATATTATATTTCTACTAAAATCATTTATTTCATGTACTCCATTTACTTTTAATTCTCCTATATTAATGAATATTAACACATTTTTTTTTGGTGATCTAAGTGGGGTTCAAACACCCTGGCAAAGAAAAAGAAAAACAAACAGAGAAAAAAAAGGCATTAAGTTCCCCTAAGTCTAAGGGTCCATATGCAGTCGCATAGCAGAGCATAGTTGATGTCCGGAGGGGTTCTGTAAAAAAGGTGTAGTCCAAGGGGGAGTTCTTGTCCCTTCTTGGCGAACTGATCAGCCACCATGTTTGCTTCACGAAGGACATGCGTCCACGAGATTTGTTGGAGGCGTGCAGCTAAATTTTAGATGTCCTGGACCAGAGGGGCACAATGATGGACTGGGGATCATCCATGCTTGATGAAGTTAATAGCAACCGTTGAGTCAGACTCAACCACCAGATTTTGGTAACCGTTTGTTGTAGCAATGATCAGCCCATGAATGACTACCCACAGTTCCGCGTGCATAATCGAGCAGTTACCTAGATTGCCTGAGAATCCTTTCAAGAATCTCCCAGCAGAGTCTCTGAACACTCCCCCATAAGCGGCGTTACCTCTTTGAGCATACCATGAACCGTCAACATTTAACTTGATGCAATCTCCATCCGGTCTCGACCAGCCAACAAGACACCCGCTAGTAGTTTGAGTATTTCTCGGATTCAGGTTGCTCTTCACCACCTTCAAGAATTCCTCGGCCTGCGCTCGAATTTGGTAGCTAACACTAGCAGCGCCAACATTCTCTCCATTAAAAACAAGTTATTTCTGAAGAACCATAAGGATGATATCGCAACTCCAAAAAGGCAAGACCAATTGTTATTCGCGGTAAGGTTTAGAGATAGCCAATCATTGAGGCTAGTGTTGAAAAAGGAATTGATGCCATTAGGTGGGATAAGCCTTCGCCACACGCTTCTAGCATAGAAACAGTCCCTAAGGAGATGGATGATTGACTCTTCATTGTGTCTACATCGAGGGCAAGCATCGTCCGTGGCTAAGTGTCTACGTCTTCTTTCCAAGTTGGTGAGGATAGCATTGTGTGCCACCATCCAAAGAAAGGTTCTCACACGCTCAGGGCCCTGCCATAACCAAACTAACCGAAAAATCTTGTTAGAAGTGACTTGGGTCTCCCTGAGGTTCTGATACGCTGATTTGATGCTGAATTGATCGTCTGAGGAGGATCCCCAGGCTATGTAGTCAGCTTCCTTCCATGGGGACAGTGGGGAGATACTTACGATCCTCTTGACAATATCCTCCAGTAGCATCTCCTGAAGCTTCCTAACATCCCACTGCCCTGAAACATCGAGGAAGTCTATTAGCATATCTGAATAGATGGCATTATTACTAACCTAGTTTGCAGTCGCACTTAAACTGCCTACACCCGAGATCCAGTAGTGTTCCTAGAAGCAAATTTGGGAACCATCCCCAACCCTCAAAATGCAGTTTTGTTGGACATTCTCCCAGGAAGAACAGATGCCCTTCCAAAGATTTGAGCTGTTTCGCCTCCTTTCCACCTGGGGCATGATATCCGTGCCGCTGCCATATTTTGATCTGAGTACTCTAGCCCAAAGAGCCTACTTTCTTTCAATAAGTCCCCATCCCGCCTTCATCATGAAGGCTTGATTCATTTGGCTTGCATGTCTAATACCCAGACCCCCACAACTTTTAGGTTCACAGACTCTCTTCCAACTAAGAAGATAGATTTTCTTTGATTGCTCTGTATTCCCCCAGAGAAAATTCATGCAGATACAGTCAGTATTACAAGTAGCAGAAGGTAAAATAGCAGATTGCATATTATATAAAGGCATAAATGAGAGGATAGATTTCACCAGAGTCACTCTTCCCGCAAGGGACAGGGATGAAGCTTTCCAAGAATTGAGCCTGCATGAAGCTTGTTGATAATGCCCTCAAAGGTATGCTTGGATACTTTCGAATGAAGAATAGGAACGCCTAAGTATTTACCCAAGTCATCCGTTCTGGCAAACTGCAAAGCATTACTCAACTCTGCTCGCACTGTGTGGCCCACATTTTTAGAGAAGAAGACCCTGGTTTTCTCTCTACTGACGCTTTGACCTGAGCTATCACAGAAGGCCTCGAGACACTTATTAATGACATTTTCTTGTTCGATATTAGCCTCTGCTAACAAAATAATATCATCTGCAAAGCACATGTGCGAAATTGGGGGACCGTCCTTCTTGAGTCGAATCGGTTTTCAAAAGCCATGGTCCACTTCTGTACTAATGAGTTGGGAGAGCCGCTCAATACAGAGCACAAAGATATATGGGGAAATGGGGTCCCCTTGTCTAATGCCTCTGGAAGGTGTAAATTCTTCCAATTCCTCCCCATTCCACAGGACCCTCATCCTGGGAGTCGAGATACAAGAGAGAATAAGGTTAACAAATTTTTGGGAAAGCCCAATATCTGCAAGGGTCTCCTTGATAAAACACCACTTTAATCTGTCATACGCCTTTTTCAAGTCAATATTGATAGCCATTCAGCCTTTCTTTCCTTTCTTCTGCCTCATATAGTGGATGACCTCTAGAGTGATGATGATGTTGTCGGAGCTTTGCCTACCGGGGGCAAAACTACACTGATTAGGCATAACTAATTTGTCCATCACTTTTCTCAACCGGTTTGCGAGAATTTTAGTAACCACCTTGTAGGAAACATTACAGAAGCTGATGGGCCTCAGCTGTTTTAAATGCGAGACAGGTTCCACTTTGGGGATGAGAGTGATTAGCGTCTCATTAACCTCTTTGATCTTGCTCGGGTCTTCGAAGAAATTCTTGGTCAGATCACAGACATCAGTGCCGACTTTATTCCACTGACTCTGGTAGAAGATGGCTTGAAGTCCATCCTTGCCAGGTGCCTTCCAACTGCCCATACCAAAAATAGCATCTCTTACTTCTTCGTTGGTCACATTTTGGCCCAGGGTGTTGTTGTCAGAGCTACTTAGAGCTGGAAAACTATTCTTTAGAATGAAGGGGGTATAGGTAAGGCTGTCAGAGTAAAGATTCCAAAAGAAAGTAGTAGCCATATTTTCCAGAGTAATCTTATCTGTTATCCAGTCACCGTTGTCATTTTGCAGTGAGGTAATCTTATTTCTATGCCTTCTAATCATTGTAGAGCCATGAAAGAATTTCGTATTGTTGTCTCCAAATTCGATCCATTTAGTTCTAGCTTTTTGGAACCATAAGATTTCTTCCTGAATGAGAATGTTTTCATATTCCAACCATAGATCTTTTTGCAATTTTTCCAGAAAGGAATTCGGAGAGTATCCGAAACTATTAGCAATACCTTGGAGCCTTCTAAGGATTCTGTGTTTCCGTTTGAAAATATTACAAAGACCGAGCTATTCCACAACTTGATTCTATTCCTAAAATCTAAAATGCCCTTATCCCAAGAGTTCTTGACATTCCATAAGGCATCAACAAAATTTCCGAAATTCGGGTGGGTAATCCATGCTGCAAGAAAACGAAACGGCCGTCTACCTCTATTTTGTGTCATAGCATTAGATAGTTGCAAACAGATAGGCGAGTGATATGATGTTAGCATAGGAAGGTGCTTCGCATAAGCCTTAGGGAAGGCAATTTACCACTCCAGGTTGCTCAGCCCCCTGTCCAGTCTCTCCGCAAGGTTCCCTCTCTTCCAAGTAAATGGCCAACCTGAGTAACCCAAATCAACTAGGCCGCACGTCGAGATACATTTTTGGAACTCCCTGCAGGCGCTTTAGTTATTGTTGATCGTCCCACCACACTTCTCATAATTATGCAACATGGAATTGAAATCCCCCAACAAGCACCAGGGGAGATTAACGTTACTGGCATACATTTCAAGAGAATTCCACAAGGCTCTTCTGGTCACCCTTTGGGGGCTACCGTAAACAGCAGTAAGGAGCCAGGGGCTCGAGTTATTACCAGAGACTTTAAGGTGGATATACTGCCTATCATGTTCCAAAACATCCACGTTCCAAACAGAGGAGTCCATGAGACACCATATTCCTCCAGAGTGACCTATAGCATCCACAACAAAAGATTTATCAAAGCCCATCTTGTCCCGAACCTGTTTGCCTCGAGTTCCACTTACATGAGTTTCTAACAGAAGGGAGAAGTTTGCCTCATACTCCTGTCGCAGGTCCCAGATAATCGATGAAAAAGCTTTACTGCCAGCACCCCTACAGTTCCAGCTGATGACATTCATTATCAAAGATGCAAGGGAGGGGGAGTTATCAACGGCCAGGATTACTTGCGGGTAGAAGCCCCTTGTTTCGGACCTATCAGAGCCCTGGAGGATGATTCCTCCTTACTGTCCCTGCTACCAGCCTCTATCATGAGAACATCTGATTGCTTCACTTGGTTGCCTCTGAGCTCGACAATCCCTAATCGTTCACCTGGTGAGTGTTGATTCGTCCCAGAATTAAACAGCATATTATCTCGGACCACATGCTGATCCAGGGTCATATGGGCATTCTTTGAGGAATTGAAGGCTTCCCATTTCTCTCGCTCCATCCATTTCATATACTCCTTGACAACAAGTTCCATACTTTCAAGCTCAGGATCATTATCTTTCCCTTTGACAGCTCTCGGTTGAATTTCCAGCCCTTTAGGGTTAGGGGAGGCAGTTACTGGGTTTTTCTCCTTATTATTGTTATGGTTTGGTTTCCCACCCGGTTCGGGTAATCCTTTTGGGGGAGGCATAGCTTTTTTTTTATTTTGCGGGTTTTTCCCAGCCCCCTGTCTCAGGATCCTTTTTTGGACAGGGGTCTTGCCCGTCGCATGTTGGGCTTGGGTTTGTTGCAGCCCGTTGACTTCTATTGCCTTTTGGACTTTCTCGACACGTTCCAAGCTTTCCTGAACGTCCTTCAAAATTTCCTCATTCAAGACCGTGAATCGAGATCCATTAGAATCTTTCCTTTTTGGAGACTCGTCCTTTTCCGAGTTATTTTTAGTAACCTGCTTCTGATTGCCATGAGATTTTTTTTGTCCTATTTGGATCTTCTTTTTATTGGCGTATCTTTTGACCATCATCCAAGGCCCAAATCAGGGTTAGTTTGACCGTTGCCATGAATGTCATTATTATGCTAATTTTGTGGAGCCCCAAACTTTCTATTTTGGTCATCACCATGTTCAGCCGTACCGTCCACCGGGGGATTCCTTCCGGCGCCGACATCATCCATAGGATTTTCAATAGTTGATAGGTTCTCTGTCCACTGCTCTGATCTATGTCCATACCTGCCACAAGAAAAACAAATTTGATACAGACCTTCATATTCAAGGTGTAGTTCACATCCAAGCACCGAGATACGTGGCACAAGTTGTTTTGCCAGATCGATCTCCACACATATACGGGCAAATTTTTCCCTCGAGTGGATAGACGTGGTTCGATCAATCTTTAGCATATGACCAATGGCCGAACCCACCCTCCAAAGAAATCGGTGATTATAAAGTTCAATAGGAAGAGGGGAGTATTATTATCCGATAATGACTGCATAATTCATATATTTAAATTTAGATGGCTTGATACAATTTTTTTTACTCATTTTAGGAATAGCTTTAATAAGTTAAAAGTAATTTTTACCCATATGAGAGTGATGAGAGAGAGAGAGTGTGTGTGAGAGCGAGGGGGGGGGGACACAGAGTGGGGTAGAACTAGAGATTTACAGAAAAATGATCCTAAGGTTTGGAATCGAGAAGAATTTTTACGTTTGGAAAATGATTCGTTCTCTGTTTTCTTATTATAAGTATCAAAAATAAAAATAAATAAATAAACAAATTCAACATTAATAAATATTGATATATAATATATTTTTTAAAACTAACCAAGCTTAATTAATTACTAAGCCAAAATTTAATTGTCTAAACATAAGTAAAATTATTAGTTTTTTTTCAAAAATTGGTTAAGATAAAAAACAATATTATCTACCTATTAATATTCTTTAAATTGATAATATATCAAATTAATTTTAAAAACATATATAAAATACAATATTTAATTATTTTAAAATAAATAGAAGAAACTTTATAAGTATATCGAATCTTGACTATATTTCGAATGCAGTGCTCGCATCCTGCATCCTCGCACGTATCTCGAATGCACTGGTCCATAAAAGAATATAAGCATATCTCGGATGCAATGTATCCTAGATGCGCTCATGTTCATATCTCGGGTGCACTCGAAATATGACTCTCAGACTCTGTATCACAGAACGGGGTCAGTGTATCCGAATTATGTTTGTTTTTTGGCTCTTCCCACTGTATCCGAGATGTGACTAGAAATATATTTTGGTAAATATTTACATATTTATTTAAATCGATAAATATTATTTTTTAATTTAAATAAAAAAAACTCGCAAAATAACCAAATACCCTAAATCAAACATAGAACACATCAATGAAAAATACAGAGTAGAAGACTACACCAACTGAAACAGATGATGAACTGCTGCAAGTGAAAAATGATGAAAAAATAAAGACAATTACCGCGAAGAATGAGGAATGACAAACAAACGATGAATTACTGCAAAGAATATAATGGGAAAAAATGAAGAGCGTCGCTGTGACAGTGACTGCACTGGCCACACTTGCAAGCGATGAACGCGGCTGTAAAATGACAAACTCTGTTAGGTTAGCAGAGAATGGAGAACCTTCTTCTCTTCGGGCGAAAGAACCCTCAAGTCTCAAACTTTGTTTCAACTTTCAACCAAAGGAGTTATTTAAGGCTAAAGGATTGGGTTAATAGTCAAATTTGTTCCTGAAATACTCATTTTTTAAATTAGTCCTCAAATGATTTTTTTAGTCATATTAGTCCCTGAAAAATAAAACGTAAGTCAAATTAGTCCTTCTGTCAGTTGTATGATGACGTGTCACGTTAAGTGTCACATGGCATGATGATGTGGTGGGTTAATGCCACGTCACAAGATGATTTATTGACGTATCAAGTCAGTGACACCTAGCACACCACATGTCAAATGACATGTAAAAAAGTTATTTATAATAAAAATAGTCTTTGAAAGTTCAGACGTAAGTCATTTTCATCCCTAAAATTTTAAAATTAATCAAATTAGTCCTTATATATATATATTTATTTTTTCATAATATTAAATTTAAAATATTTTTTTATACTACTAATTTAATATTTTTTTATACTACTAATTTTAATATTATTTTTTAAACATTAATAAAAAAAATTCTCTTTACATGAAATAATAAAAATAATTAAATTTTTACAATGTTATTTGTATTTTAAAAATTTACATTTTTAATTTGTAATTTTTTATAGTGAATTTTTTTTATTTAAATGTGTTTATCAAATTATTATTGATTATATATTTAAAATTTTAATATTTTAAATTTTACTAAATAATATAGTAATTATTTTAAAATTTAAATCTTTTAAATTTTTTAAAATTACAATTTTATTATTATTTAATTTATATAGTAGAACTCAATAATTAAAAAACTTATTTGTGGGATCACTTTTTGAATCTTAGTATTTTATATAATTTTTTTTAAATAATTACTATATTTATTTAGTAAGATCTAAAAGATTAAAATATTTAAAATAATTATTATATTTATTTTAATATTCTAATATAGTTTTTTTAAATATTTCATTTAAAACCCAAGGAATTTTATTTTAATACAAAGCATATCTATTTATATAATGTACTAGCTAGTGCGGAGTAACCTGTGCTATGTATAGGTATAATGTTTTCTATTTCATTTTATCTCATTGATTTGTAAAATAAAAAAAATTATATAATCTATCTCAAAAATATGAAACACACAAAAATTTATTATAATTTTTGCGCATATTAGGCTTGAGAAGCAATTCGTTTAGCATATATAATAATAATAATAATAATAATAATAATAATAATAATAATAATAATAATAATAATAATAATAATAATAATAATAATAATAATAACTAAGCAACAAATTTTTAATATTTTGTAAAATTTGGAATTGAAGCAACATCTATAGATTTTTTTTGAATTTTGACTCTAAGTATCACTATCATTGGATCTTATATATAAGTAATACTGTAATGAAAAAAATATAGTAAAAAAAAATAATAGTATAACTTTGTTTAGGTTAACATACATAAATTTTAATTTTAAGCATATAACTTTATTTAGGTTAACAAATACATACTTTTCAATTTTGAGCATATATATATATATAATAAGAAAAATAAGAGGAATTTTGAGAAGAATTAAAGGAGAAAGATAATTCTATTGAAAAAAATTTTAAGAAGAAAAGATATAATCACTACTTTTTTGTTTGTTAATTACATTTCTATTAAAATTAGTAGTATCAAAAAATATTTTAAATTTAATATTATGAAAAGAATAAAAATTTATATAAGTACTAATTTGATTAATTTTTAAAATTTTAAGGATGAAAATGACTTACGTCTAAACTTTTAGGGAACCTGACACGTCATCCAATCATCTTGTGACACATGGCATTAATCTGCCACATCATCATTCAACTGACAGAAAGACCAAGTTGACTTACGTTTTATCTTTTAAGAACTAACATGACTAAAAAAATTATTTGAGAACTAATTTAAAGAATGAATAATCTTTATTTCAGGAATGAATTTGACTATTAACTCCAAAAAAATTCATAAATTACTATTTTATTTTTAAATTAAAATAAAGTATTTTATACGTTGAAAGGCTACCAACCACATAAAGAGCTAAACAAACAAGTTATTAAAAAATTAACGTTTTGTTAGAATTATCAGACATAATTAATCTTTCATGTTTACAAAATTTATTTAAATTAATTATGGTCAAATTATCAACACAATTTTTTATGATTAGAAATGACTATTTATATTTATTTTTTATATTATATTTATACTAAAATCATTTATTTCATGTACTCCATTTACTTTTAATTCTCCTATATTAATGAATATTAACACTTTTTTTTTGGTGATCTAAGTGGGGTTCAAACACCCCGGCAAAGAAAAAAGGAAAACAAACAGAGAAGAAAAAGGCAATAAATTTTCCTAAGTCTAAGGGTCCATATGCAGTCGCATAGTAGAGCATAGTTGATGTCCGGAGGGGTTCTGTCAAAAAGGTGTAGTTCAAGGGGGAGTTCTTGTCCCTTCTTGGAGAACTGATCAGCCACCATGTTTGCTTCACGAAGGACATGTGTCCACGAGATTTGTTGGAGGCGTGCAGCTAAATTTCGAATGTCCTGGACCAGAGGGGCACAATGATGGGCTGGGGAGCATCCATGCTTGATGAAGTTAATAGCAGCCGCTGAGTCAGACTCAACCACCAGATTTTGGTAACCGTTTGTTGTAGCAATGGTCAGCCCATGAATGACTGCCCACAGTTCCGCGTGCATAATCGAGCAGTTACATAGATTGCCCGAGAATCCTTTCAAGAATCTCCCAGCAGAGTCTCTGAACACTCCCCCACAAGCGGCGTTACCTCTTTGAGCATACCATGAACCGTCAACATTTAACTTGATACAATCTCCATCCGGTCTCGACCAGCCAACAAGACACCCACTAGTAGCTTGAGTATTTCTCGGATTCAGGTTGCTCTTCACCACCTTCAAGAATTCCTCGGCCCGCGCTCGAATTTGGTAGCTAACACTAGCAGCGCCAACATTCTCTCCATTAAAAACAAGTTTATTTATGAAGAACCATAAGGATGATATCGCAACTCCAAAAAGGCGAGACCAATTGTTATTCGCGGTAAGGTTTAGAGATAGCCAATCATTGAGGCTAGTGTTGAAAAAGGAATTGATGCCATTAGGTGGGATAAGCCTTCGCCACACGCTTCTAGCATAGAAACAGTCCCTAAGGAGATGGATGATTGACTCTTCATTGCGTCTACATCGAGGGCAAGCGTCGTCCGTGGCTAAGTGTCTACGTCTTCTTTCCAAGTTGGTAAGGATAGCATTGTGTGCCACCATCCAAAGAAAGGTTCTCACACGCTCAGGGCCTTTCCATAACCAAACTATCCAAAAAATCTTGTTAGGAGTGACTTGGGTCTTCCTGAGGTTCTGATACGCTGATTTGATGCTGAATTGACCGTCTGAGGAGGATCCCTAGGCTATGTAGTCAGCTTCCTTCCATGGGGACAGTGGGGAGATACTTACGATCCTATTGACAATATCCTCCAGCAGCATCTCCTGAAGCTTCCTAACATCCCACTGCCCTGAAACATCGAGGAAGTCTATTAGCATATCTGAATAGATGGCATTATTACTAACCTAGTTTGCAGTCGCACTTAAACTGCCTACACCCGAGATCCAGTAGTGTTCCTAGAAGTGAATTTGGGAACCATCCCCAACCCTCCAAATGCAGTTTTGTTGGACATTCTCCCAGGAAGAACAGATGCCCTTCCAAAGATTTGAGCTGTTCCGCCTCCTTTCCACCTGGGGCATGATATCCGTGCCGCTGTCATATTTTGATATGAGTACTCTAGCCAAAAGAGCCTACTTTCTTTCAATAAGTCCCCATCCTGCCTTCATCATGAAGGCTTGATTCATTTGGCTTGCATGTCTAATACCCAGACCCCCCCCACAGCTTTTAGGTTCACAGACTCTCTTCCAACTAAGAAGATAGATTTTTTTTGATTGCTCTGTATTCTCCAGAGAAAATTCCTGCAGATACAGTCAACAGTATTACAAGTAGCAGAAGGTAAAATAGAAGATTGCATATTATATAAAGGCATAGATGAGAGGACAGATTTCACCAGAGTCACTCTTCCCGCAAGGGACAGGGATGAAGCTTTCCAAGAATTGAGCCTGGCATGAAGCTTGTTGATAATGCCCTCAAAGGTATGCTTGGATACTTTCGAATGAAGAATAGGAATACCTAAGTATTTACCCAAGTCATCCGTTCTGGCAAACTGTAAAGCATTACTCAACTCTGCTCGCACTGTGTGGCCCACATTTTTAGAGAAAAAGACCCTGTTTTCTCTCTACTGATGCTTTAACCCGAGCTATCACAGAAGGCCTCGAGACACTTATTAATGACATTTGATTGTTCAATATTAGCCTCTGCTAACAAAATAATATCATCTGCAAAACACAGGTGCGAAATTGGGGGACTGTCCTTCTTGAGTCGAATCGGTTTCCAAAAGCCATGGTCCACTGCTGTACTAATGAGTTGGGAGAGCTACTCAATACAGAGCACAAAGATATATGAAGAAATGGGATCCCCTTGTCTAATACCTCTGTAAGGTGTAAATTCTTCCAGTTTCTCCCCATTCCACAGGACCCTCATCCTGGGAGTCGAGATACAAGAGAGAATAAGGTTAACAAAAATTTGGAAAAGCCCAATATCTGCAAGGGTCTCCTTGATAAAACACCACTTTAATATGTCATACGACTTTTCCAAGTCAATCTTGATAGCCATCCAGCCTTTCTTTCCTTTCTTCTGCCTCATATAGTGGATGACCTCTAGAGTGATAATGATGTTGTCGGAGCTTTGCCTACCGGGGACAAAACTACACTGATTAGGCATAACTAATTTGTCCATCACTTTTCTCAACCAGTTTGCGAGAATTTTAGTAACCACCTTGTAGGAAACATTACAGAGGCTAATGAGCCTCAGTTGTTTTAAATGCGAGACAGGTTCCACTTTGGGGATGAGAGTGATTAGCGTCTCATTAACCTCTTTGATCTTGCTCGGGTCTTCGAAGAAATTCTTGGTCAGATCATAGACATCAGTGTCGACTTTATTCCACTGACTCTGGTAGAAGATGGATTGAAGCCCATCCTTGCCAGGTGCCTTCCAACTGCCCATACCAAAAATAACATCTCTTACTTCTTCGTTGGTCACATTTTGGCCCAGGGTATTGTTGTCAGAGCTACTCAGAGCTGGAAAACTATTCTTTAGAATGAAGGGGGTATAGGTAAGGCTGTCAGAGTAAAGATTCCAAAAGAAAATAGTAGCCATATTTTCCAGAGTAATCTTATCTGTTATCCAGTCACCGTTGTCATTTTACAGTGAGGTAATCTTGTTTCTACGCCTTCTAATCATTGTAGAGCCATGAAAGAATTTCGTATTGCTGTCTCCAAATTTGATCCATTTAGTTCTAGCTTTTTAGAACCATAAGATTTCTTCCTGAATGAGAATGTTTTCATATTCCAAACACAGATCTTTTTGTCAATTTTTCTAGAAAGGAATTCGGAGAGTATCCGAAACTATTAGCAATACCCTGGAGCCTTCTAAGGATTCTGTGTTTCTGTTTGAAAATATTACCAAAGACCGAGCTATTCCACTCCTTTATTCTATTCTTGAAATCTAAAATGCCCTTATCCCAAGAGTTCTTGACATTCTATGAGGCATCAACAAAATTTCCAAAATCCGGGTGGGTAATCCATGCTGCAAGAAAACGAAACGGCCGTCTACCTCTATTTTGTGTCATAGCATTAGATAGTTGCAAACAGATAGGCGAGTGATCTGATTTTAGCATAGGAAGGTGCTTCGCATAAGCCTTAGGGAAGGCAATTTACCATTCCAGGTTGCTCAGCCCCTGTCCAGTCTCTCCGCAAGGTTCCCTCTCTTCCAAGTGAATGGCCAACCTGAGTAACCCAAATCAACTAGGCCACACATCGAGATACATTCTTGGAACTCCCTGCAGGCGCTTTGGTTATTGTTGATCGTCCCACCACGCTTCTCATAATTATGCAACATGGAATTGAAATCCCCCAACAAGCACTAGGGAAGATTAACGTTACTGGCATACGTTTCAAGAGAATTTCACAAGGCTCTTCTGATCACCCTTTGGGGGCTACCATAAATAGCAGTAAGGAGCCAGGGGCTCGAGTTATTACCAGAGACTTTAAGGTGGATTTACTGCCTATCATGTTCCAAAACATCCACGTTCTAAATAAAGGAGTCCATGAGACACCATATTCCTCCAGAGTGACCCATAGCATCCACAACAAAAGATTTATCAAAGCCCATCTTGTCCCAAACCTGTTTTCCTTGAGTTCCACTTACATGAGTTTCTGACAGAAGGGAGAAGTTTGCCTCATACTCCTGTCGCAGGTCCCGGATAATAGATGGGAAAGCTTTACTGCCAGCACCCCTACAGTTCCAGCTGATGACATTCATTATCAGAGATGCAAGGGAGGGGGAGTTATCAACGGCCAGGATTACTTGCGGGCAGAAGCCCCTTGTTTCGGACCTATCAGGCCCCTGGAGGATGATTCCTCCTTACTGTCCCTGCTACCAGCCTCTATCATGAGAACATCTGATTGCTTCACTTGGTTGCCTCTGAGCTCGACAATCCCTAATCGTTCACCTGGTGAGTGTTGATTCGTCCTGGAATTAAACAGCATATTATCCCGGACCACATGCTGATCCAGGGTCATACGGGTACTCTTTGAGGAATTGAATGCTTCCCATTTTTCTCGCTCCATCCTCTTCATATACTCCTTGACCACAAGTTCCAGACTTTCAAGCTCAAGATCGTTATCTTTCCCTTTGACAACTCTCGGTTGAATTTCCAGCCCTTTAGGGTTAGGGGAGGCAGTTACCGGGTTTTTCTCCTTATTCTTGTTATGGTTTGGTTTCCCACCCGGTTTGGGTAATCCTTTTGGGGGAGGCATAGCTTTTTTTTTATTTTGCGAGTTTTTCCCAGCCCCCTGTCTCAGGATCCTTTTTTGGACAGGGGTCTTGCCCGTCGCATGTTGTGCTTGGGTTTGTTACAGCCTGTTGACTTCTATTGCCTTTTGGACCTTCTCGACACGTTCCAAGCTTTCCTAAACGTCCTTCGAAATTTTCTCATTCAAGACCATGAATCGAGATCCATCAGAATCTTTCTTTTTTGGAGACTCGTCCTTTTTCGAGTTATTTTTAGTAACTTGCTTCTGATTGCCATGAGATTTTTTTGTCCTATTTGGATCTTCTTTTTATTGGCGTATCTTTTGACCATCATCCAAGGCCCAAATCAGGGTTAGTTTGACCGTTGCCATGAATGTCATTATTATGCTAATTTTGTGGATCCCCAAACTTTCTATTTTGGTCATCACCATGTTCATCCGTATCGTCCACTGGGGGATTGCTTCCGGCGCCGACATCATCTATAGGATTTCCAATAGTTGATAGGTTCTCTGTCCACTGCTCTGATCTATGTTCATACCTGCCACAAGAAAAATAAATTTGATACAGACCTTCATATTCAAGGTGTAGTTCACATCCAAGCATCGAGATACGTGGCACAAGTTATTTTGCCAGATCGATCTCCACACATATACGGGCAAATTTTTCCCTCGAGTGGATAGACGTGGTTCGATCAATCTTTAGCATATGACCAATGGCCGAACCCACCCTCCAAAGGAATCGGTGATTATAAAGTTCAATAGGGAGAGGGGAGTATTATTATCCGATAACGACTGCATAATTCATATATTTAAATTTAGATGGCTTGATACAATTTTTTTACTCATTTTAGGAATAGCTTTAATAAGTTAAAAGTAATTTTTACCCATATGAGAGTGATGAGAGAGAGAGAGAGTGTGTGTGTGAGAGCGAGGGGGGGGGAACACAGAGTGGGGGTAGAACTAGAGATTTACAGAAAAATGATCCTAAGGTTTGGAATCGAGAAGAGTTTTTACGTTTGGAAAATGATTCGTTCTCTATTTTCATCACCAATCTGCCACAAGATGTCTCTAAGAAGGAACTATTTCAGTTGTTCCAATGGACGGGGCGAATCAACGACATCTATTTAGCTCGAAAAATGAAAAATGAGAAGGTGTACTTGTTTGCGTTTGTTTGATATACAACGAAAGGGGGGCATTGAAAGCTATAGCAGAAATGCATCAAACAAGTATAAGGGGGAAAATAATCTAAGTAAGTGAGGCTAAGTATAGAAGGGCAATGGAAGGAAATACTACTGGGATACGCAAGGGTGACAATGCAAGACCTGAGATACAGAACTGGCAACCTTGGAAAGGGAAAAGTCTGATACGAGTGGAAGGAACAAAGAATGCTACATCTACCAAGGACCCGCACAGAAACGGTTGGACAAAAAATGTTGAAGTTCCAATAGCAAAAGAGAATTTCGACTGGTTGCTGAGAAGTCTGGTAGGAGGAACAACGACAACAATTAACTTCATATCGCTACAGAGAGCGATAAAAAAGAATTTCCCTCAAGTTGTTGAAGTCAGAGAACTTGAAGCATATAAAGCCTTGCTAGTTTTTGACACTGTGAAGAATGCAGAAGAAGCGTTCACATTCAAAATAAATTGCTTCCTACAGTTCTTTCATAGTGTATAGAGATGGGAGGAGTCAGAACGTAGTGAGACTAGAAGAGTCTGGCTGGAATGCTTTGGAGTACCGCTACATACTTGGTCAATGGAGACGTTCAACAGGATAGGCGGACTATGGGAGAAGTAATCAAGTGTGATGAAATGACAAAATCAGCCTTATCGTTCAACTCTGGTCGTGTGCTTATTGATACTTGTGTGTTTGATGTTATCAAGGAATGGGTGCATATCACCGTCGGTACTAGTGGCTTTGATGTCTTTGTAAAAGAGGTGGAACATGAGGTATATGGAGATAATAGTTTACTGGAGGGTGCAAGTGTATGGGAAAGAGGCGAAAGCTCTAATTCACAGCCTGATAGAAGGGTGGTGATGGTGGCGGTGTGGGATCTGGCGACCGAGATCATCATGGAACGGGAAAATGATAGAGATGAAGACAAGGGTAGAATGGTAACATCAGATATTTTTTTGAACGAGTGCAATCAAGAAAATTTAAAACAGCATCAAATACGAATGGAAACTGATTCTTTCAGAATTAATAGAATTAATGGCAAGGCTGTTTGTGTGGGATTTGACAATTATGCTGGGGCAGATTCGGAAAGAACGAATACTGATATTTGCATTGATGAAGGAAGCGGGTCCAAAGGAATGGAGGTATGTATTCAAGGTTGGAAATGTGTGGGTCTGGGCTCCAATAACCATGCGGCCCACGTACAAGGCACCAAGCCTTGCCTTCTGATGGATCATGCAGGAATTGGGCCGATTGAGGAGAAGCGAATGGGCTGTGCAATTGGACCACAAGAGAACGGCCAGGGGGATAGATCGGGTCAAGAACATATCGGTTCTGTCGAGTCAGGTCACGTGGAACGGTCCGTGAAGGCTGGTGGACTTTGCGAAATGGGTTGCTCACTGCAACGCTATCCATTCGCTGCTCACGCCGCGTTGAAGGAAAGCACCATGCGTCCCTTCGAGCTGGTAGGTCTTGACTCAGCTACGCTCTCCCCTCTGTGCTGTCAGGGCCTGATCCTGCGATATGTCTTCGAAGCCAGCGGCCAGGCAAATGTGACGCGGTGCTGGAGAGCTGGTCAGCGACGGCGATGGAGGATCGCCATGACACAGGTGAGGCAGTGGAGGAGTCGGATGGAAGAAGGGTGGACCAGGGACCTCAGGGAAGCGATAGGGTAAAGGATAAGAGTTATGCTGCAGAGATTGGAGAGAAGGATGAATTTGCGGAAAATAACGATGTGGAAGGCAAGGGCACAGAGGAGGTAGGATCTAATGCGGAAGAGGAAGAAACAATTCAGGACGCTGATCAGAGACGTCAGCAGGAAAATCAGATAGCCGAAGATAAAGAAACAAGGAAGTTAGCTGTTGAGTCTGGTGCAGTTTTCTATGATGAAGAAGAAGATCTAATGGCAATTTTACAAAGTCAAAATAAAGCTCTGGCGGCGAAAAGAAAGATGGCTAAACAAAAGGAGAAAGCAAGGAGGTGTAGGCCCAAACAACATAAAAAGGTGTGTAATATTCATTTAAATGATTTATAGTTATTAGAATATTAGAGGTTTAGGAGGGGATGGAAAGTTGAGTATGGTGAAAGAGTTGAAAAAGAAGTTTAAATTGAATATGCTAGGATTAATTGAAACTAAGAGGGAGGTAGTGACTAAATTTGATGTTGGTCGGGTGTGGGGTTGTGACACGGTGGGATGGGAATATGTGGAATCAGTAGGAGCCTCTGGTGGTTTATTATTAATGTGGGATGATCTGCTGTTTAAACGATTGAACTGCTATAAAGGAGATGGTTGGCTTTGTGTGCAAGGCGTGCTGACAAAAAATAACTTTAACTGTGCATTCTGCTTGGTGTATGGCGCACATGTCCGAAATGAGAAATTGATGATGTGGGAAGAGCTGTGCTATATTGTGGGTCTATGTCAGGTTTCGTTTTGCTTTATGGGTGACTCTAATGAAATACTAAAGTTGGAGGAAAGAAAAGGCGCAACTAGTCTACCGGCTTCTTCAGTAGACTTTAAGGAATGGGTGCAAGATTTACAGCTAGTGGATCTACCGCTTACTGCTCGGAAATTCACATGGTTTCGAGGTGGCTCTTGTAGCCGAATAGATAGGGTGCTTGTCAGTTTGGAGTGGCTTGAGGAGTTCCCAGATACTCGTTTGAGAGGAGGACCTAGAGGACTATCAGATCATTACCCGTTGATTCTAGAAGATGCGAGATTTACTGCTGGTCCAAGATCGTTCCGAAGTTTAGACTCCTGGTTCACACATGAAGGGTTTCTGAGGATGGTGAAGGATGAGTGGAGAAACTTGGGTGATGATCAGTTTACTAGCAAGCTGAAGGCATTGACGGTTCCGTTGAGGAGATGGCACAAGGACAACTTTGGGGACATTGCCAATAGGATAAAGAAATTCGAGGAAGAAATTAAGAAGATTGATGATGTGGTTAGTGCTGGTAGTCATGATGGAATATTGGAGGCTAGAAGAAAGGCTCTTGTGACTTGCTGTGCGAAGTGGTATGCCAAAAAGGAGATTCATTGGAAGAAGATGTCCCGATCTCAACATGCTAGGGACATGGACAAGAACACCAGATACTTCCATAATATAGCATCGGCTAGAAGAAGGAACAACAGAATCGAGTCCCTGGTAATTAATGGCAGTGTAGTGAGGAACCATGCCAGAATAAAAGTTGCAATTATAGAATACTATAAAGAACTGTATCGACAGGAGTTCTATCCAAGGGTTGGAATCCGTGATGGGTTGGTAAGGCAGATTAATGAGGAGGAAGCAGGAGAGTTGGAGGTGATACCATCACCTGAGGAAGTTCGAGAGGCAGTTTGGGATTGTGGGTCCAGCAAAGCGCCATGTATTGATGGCTACAATATGAACTTTATAAAGAAATGTTGGGATGAGATTGGCCAAGAGTTTACTGCAGCTGTTTTGGATTTTTTCCAAAGTGCGAAGCTACCAACAGATGCCAACGTAACATGGGTGGTGCTAGCTCCAAAATTTGTGGGAGCTAAGAAAATTAAAGATTTGAGGCCTATTAGCATGGTTGGTTGTGTCTATAAGGTGATATCCAAAATCTTGGTGAGAAGAATGCGGTCAGTAATGCCAGGTTTAGTGGGAGAGACGCAGTCTGCGTTTGTCAAGGGTCGCAAGATACATGATGGTGCGCTCATTGCTTGTGAGACGGTCCAATGGCTGAAGTCACGTAAGAAGTAGGCGGCAATTATCAAACTAGACTTTCAGAAAGCTTACGACAGAGTGAGATGGAACTTTGTGGATGAGGTGCTCCAAAAAATGGGTTTTGGCCTTAGATGGAGGGCATGGGTGAAGGAATGTGTGACCACAACATCTATGTCAGTGTTGATTAATGGTTCACCAACCAAGCCATTCAGGATGGAGAGAGGTCTGAGACAAAGAGATCCGCTGTCTCCTTTTTTGTTCATTCTGGTTGTCGACGTCTTGCATAGAATGGTGGGTGAAGAAGTCAGGAATGGGCGCATCTCTCCACTGTTGGTGGCTAGGGACAACATAGAATTGTCGCATCTCCAATTTGCGAACGACACAATTTTATTTTGCCCACAGGATGCAGAAACAATACTGAACTATAAGAGACTTTTGCGTTGTTTCGAGTGGATGTCTGGCCTGAGTATCAACTTCGAGAAGTCAAATCTGATTTTGGTTAACTGTGAGCAGGAATGGGTGACGAATATGTGTGGTTTGTTGGGATGCGCCGAAGCTACTTTACCAGTCAGGTACCTAGGAATTTCGTTAGGTGTAAACCCCCGGTTGGTGAAGACATGGAAACCGATCATAGACAAGGTGGAAGATAAGCTTAGTTTGTGGAAAGCTAAGTCCCTCAACAAAGCTGGCAAGCTGGTACTCATAAAATCCGTCTTGAATAGTCTACCAGTTTACTACTTAAGCTTGTACAAAATGCCAAAAGCGGTTGCTGATAAGATTATCGGGTTACAGAGAAGGTTTTTGTGGAGTAAAGAAGATGGGAAAAACGGTATACCACTTGTGAAATGGGAGATGGTGCAAGCTCCGAAAAAGTTAGGCGGCTTGGGCGGGGGATGCGTTGATCAGAAATACGGTGCTCCTGTTCAAGTGGTGGTGGTATTTTTCGAAGGAAGACTGTCCGCTGTGGAAGAAGGTTGTCTGTTCTTGTAATCTCTTGAATCCTTCTGTAATGTTGTCAAAACAGCCATTACCTATAAGAGGAGGGCCGTGGAAAGATATTTGTCAGCTTAATTTTAAAGAGCCACATGGGAGAGATATGATGATCAGTGGTTTGGCTATGGAGGTGGAAATGGCAAATGTATTCGTTTCTGGGAGGATGATTGGCTACAAGGTGGTCTGATGAAAGATAGTTTTCTGAGACTCTTCTCTGTTTCAAATCAACAAGGATCTATGGTAGGGGATTGTGGGTTCTGGGATGGGATAGAGTGGGTGTGGAACTTTCAGTGGAGGAGAGAGTTATTCCAATGGGAACTTGAGTTGCTCAATCAACTACATGACCGATTGCGAGTAGTAAGAATGTCGCCTAGTAGAGAGGATACAATTGTATAGAAATTTGATAAAACAGGTATCTATTCTACTAGTTCTTTTGTGCATGTGCTGCAGAAAGAGACTCTCCCAGAAGACATCACAAGCTACAGCTTCACTAGTGCCATTTGGAAAGGATTGGTTCCTCCAAGAGTTGAGCTTTTTGTGTGGTTTATCCTAATAGACAGGATCAACACTAAAGAGAGACTAAGTAGGCTAGGAATCATACGACATAGCGATACGATTTGTGTGTTGTGTAAAAAAGAAATAGAATTTGTGCACCATTTGTTTCTTGGCTGTGAATTTACTTGGCAGGTGTGATGCGCTTGGTTGACGGGTGCAGGCAGAGCTTGGGCTATTGCGGAGACTGTCAAAGAACTGTTTGAGAGTTGGATGGAAGTGCCTGGTCGTAGTTCTGAGAGAAAGAAGTGGCAGATAGGATTCTTTGCGGTTATCTGGAACATTTGGTTAGAACGGAATAGCAGAATCTTTCAGAAATTGGAGACAGGTGTTGATGGAATCAAGAATAAGTTGTTCCTGAGTTATAAGGAATGGTGTGACGTTGATCCGTTTGGTTGTTGATGGCAATGCCGGAGATGACAACGGATTCTACCCCAGAGTTATGTATCTTTATTTTGGTTTCTGTGTTGTTATCTTATTCATGTTTGCTCCACTCTAATGTGTTGAGCTCACTTTCTTCAAAAAAAAAAGTTCAATAGGGAGATTCGGGATGCGGATCTAGGTAGCAATTTTCCTAGCTTCTGTGAATCCTAATAAAAAAAACGGTCTCCATCTCTGAACAATAAGGTAGTGCCCAGCGACCATCCAGGGCCCTTCCATAAGCGCATGAGGTAGTCCTCCTCATCTGAAAAATAAACTAAAAAATAGTCACGATTCATGTCAATGACATGAATCTTACCTTTACCTTCCCAGTCTCTTCGAAGGCGTTGCTCCATAAAGGCAAAAGTCACACGCTTCCCCAAAACTTTGACCATAAGAGCATTCTTCCATGGTTTGCACCACTTCTCAAATTCCTCTTTTGACACTGGAATCATGGGACAAAGGTTAAAAGGTTTTTCAGCATTCACCCCATCCTCATCATCTTTATACCACTTATCTTCTGGGTTGGGCTCATCATCGTCCATAATGAACGAGGTCTCATGGTCGCCTTCCAATCTAGGACCGGCCAGTAGAGTTTCCTTGTATGAACCTTTCTGGATCGGTGTGTCTTTCTCCTCAACTGGTACAATTTCCATGCAATCGGGTGGGTGATTAAGATTCATCTCTCCTCGAGTTTTGACTTTCTTTGTACTTTTCTGTACCAGATCGTCTTCTTAAGTGAAAATCCTAACAGAGCGTTGTTCAGACATTGTCCTAGTTTGTGTGGTGTTAACACATTTTGATTTGAAAACCACGCCCTTCATAAAACAATAATAATTGAATAATAGTAATCACCATCATAGCATCATTGTCATTATAAATTATTTCACAAATAATATCGTTTTTATTTGATTTTTCACCATGATTTTTTTCATAAATATGACATAAATGTTGGGAATAATACACCATTTCTCCTTGAGAAAATACCTTTCACAGAAAAATAAAATAGACACAATCACAACACAAGAATTTTAATGTGGAAAATCCCAATTACTGGAGAAAAAAACCACGGCCGTTGTCAAATGACAACCAAAGAATATCACTATGTGAAAATTGTTACAACACATAGACTTCTTTCTCTCTAACACCGGCACCCCAGTACATCCACACTCTCAAAGCAAATATTTAACTACACCTCACAACACTCTCTAATCAAAGAGTATAGAGGAAAAGAAAAGTCAGATACAAGCTTTAAGTGTTTCCGACTGGTGCAAAAAATATGGAGAACTTAGCCTCATATTTATAGCCTAGGCCACCCACTCCATTTGCTATCCTAGGCAATGTGGGACTAATTCAACCAAATCCTAACAATCTCCACCTTGATTGAAATAGTCACACATCTTCAACTTCCATAGTCAACACCGACAATTCTTTGCTGCCATTGTCTATACCGACAATCATAGTTCAGAGAACTATCATACTCCACCATGAAAGTATACTCACTTGGAATTAGACCACTCCAAGCATTTCGCCTTGGTACAGATCGAAACCTTGCTGAAAATTCATGGTGCAACTTCCAAATTGGCTTTTCCTGGAAGTTCTTCAGCCATCGACATAACTCCGCCACACACCTTGCATCTCAACGCCAACCAATGCCCGTGTGCAATTGTAGATCCGATTGCCACAACTTATCCTTATCCATGGCAGTGCGGCAATACCATGAGGATACTTCTTATCTTCTAGAGAACATCATCTTCAACGCCTTGTGCAAACCTGATTGTATCAACACATCCTTGACTTGTATTTGCCACAAGCCAAAATTGATTCTTCCATCAAATTTCTCTATTTCAAGCTTCACAGCACTTGAATATCCTGACATTGTTGCAACCGTATACTGGAATAGTATAACTCAACTGTAGACCGTGCACTAGGAAGGGTCCCCAGGAAAGAGAGGTGGGTCACAATGGACACACTTAAATACCAAGTCTTTCCTTAGCCAGAACCTTTCCAAACTGCACTCTCACAGTGTCACACTGCCTTCCAGCAACAACAACAGCAACCAAAGGTCAACCTCAAGCCACAGGACAAAATTCTTTTCTGATGTGGAATGTCAGACTAGGCTGCAACCACAAAGCATATTAAGAATAAATCCCACCGAACCGAAGTTCTGATACCACATGTTGGGAATAATACACCATTTTCCCTTGAGAAAATACCTTTCACCGAAAAATAAAATAGACACAATCACAACACAAGAATTTTAACGTGGAAAACCCCAATTACTGGAGAAAAAAACCACGGCTGTTGTCAAATGACAACCAAAGAATATCACTATGTGAAAATTGTTACAACACATAGACTTCTTTCTCTCTAACACCGGTACCCCAGTACACCCACACTCTCTAATCAAAGAGTATAGAGGAAAAGAAAAGTCAGATACAAGCTTTAAGTGTTTTCGACTGGTGCAAAAAATATGGAGAACTTAGCCTCATATTTATAGCCTAGGCCACCCACTCCATTTGCTATCCTAAGCAATGTGGGACTAATTCAACCAAATCCTAACAATAAATATATAATGCTTAAATTTATTTTTCATAATTCTATTTTTATTTATAACCATCTATGTAAAAGTGAGTTGCATGGTGGAATATTATATATTTTAAATTACATAATTTGGCATGGACATATCAAGTGACGAAACCAGAATTTTAATATTAAAAAGATTAAGTTCTTATAATTACTCTCAATTTTTAAAAAATCTACAATATTTTTAATTTTTAATTTTTAATATGATTTAATTATTTTGTTGATTTTATAATTTCATTAAAATTTCAATTAGATTCTTCTAGTTTAAAAGTTTATAATTGAGATTAAATAAAAATTTTCAATAAGGTTCCCTCAAGCTATTTTTTGTTAAAAAGATATAAATATTTTTGAAAAAAAAACTTTTGAGTTTGATATAAAATGCATTATGAAATATTTTAATATTATTTTAGTAAATACTTCAACATATATAAGTATAAATTGATAGAATTAATTTTTATTATACTCTTATCATTGTATTAGTTATACGATAAAAGTTATTATAATACGATTCTTTATTTTAAAAAATAAGAAATTTAAATTTAAATAAATACTTCAATATCTATAACTATAAATTATATAAATTATTTTTATTATATGATTATCATTGTATTATATTATAAAAGTTATTATGATACAATTCTTTATTTTAAAAGTTATATAAATTATTTTATAACTAATTATAACATAAAAGCTTCTCTAATATTTTTAGCCATCTAAAATATTATATACAAAAAAATCATAGTATTAGCTTTTTGCACAAGTCCAAGTCTAATTTTAAATAGGGTAAAATATATTTTTTGTCTTTGAAGTTTGACAAAAGTTTTAAAAATATTTTTAAATTTTATTTTATTTCAATTTTGTTCCGAGTGTTTTTATTTGCATCAAATATACCCTCAACAGTTAAATTTTCAAAAAATTTAAGACCAATCTAACAATATATATGCATGAAAATTATGCTTGATTTGCTTGTGTTGAGGTTGTTCTTATAAAATTGTTGTTGATTTGATCTTAAATTTTTTGAAAAATTAGCTGTTAGAGGTATATTTGATGCAAATTGAAAATTTTTGGAATAAAATTGAAACAAAATAAAATTTAAGAGTATTTTTTAAATTTTTGTCAAACTTGAGGAATAGAAAATATACTTTAACCTTTTAAATAATATTCACAATAAACGTATAGATTGTCATTAAATTATACGTGAGAATATGCTAAATTTGAAAATTCAATATCCATAGAAATAAATAATAATAGTTATTAATTATAGTAAATCTTTCTTTAACCACATAAGGATAGATTCATCACAACCATTTTCTGAAGCTAAGTTTACAGCCACACTTTCAGATTATTGTTTTTATTTAGTTATTTTAATTTTGTTTTACTTTACAAGCAGAATTAAAAAAAAAACCTGGAAACACCATAAACAAATCCAAAGAATTAAGAGATAGGACCATGAATACACTTTGAAGGCCAAAATGGACTAGTTATAAAAATAGATCCCATCAATGCTATTACACATTCGCCCATTCTACTTACGTTTGTGTGACTAGTACTACCTTTACTCTTTCTTGCTGATTATATACAATCTGTGTGTTTATACTGTGAATTATGTCTATTTCTATCTTTTATTCCACTTTATGAATTATTGTGTGTGATCATTATATCTTGCCATGTTTTTTTTAAAAGAATTTACCCCGAAAATGCGTTCACGTCCCAAACCACGAATCAGGCTCATATCTTATGCTAAGAAGGAGTTGGAATTTTAGGAGAACAGATTAATAACACCTTATTTTTAGTAAGAGCAGGACGTGCTAAAAATGGAGTCATATACAATTGACACATCCCTTTGAGCTTGTAATTATCAAGGGTTTTCGTAAACCTTAACAGTTCCATGCCATGACTCTCATGGTGCCTCTGGTGCCACTAGACACCTGGCATCCTCCGCCACCTCCACAACATCATATGCACTTAAATCTTCACTCCATGAGATGTCTTTCCCAACATCTTTCTCTGCACTCCTCTTGCAGCCACTCAGAGTCGTCTCTTCCTCGCTCCCCATTCGTGCCATGCATTTTATTTTTTTGAATTTTCTTATGTAGTACTCTCCTTGCATTGACTTATTGCTGCCCTTGTTTGCCTGAACCCCTATTTGTGCTTTGGTTTTTGACATGATTTTAGTTTGCATAGCTACCTTCTCCCGATTCATCAACCTTAATGATAATTGTTCACCTTTGTCTTCATTAGTCTTGTCTTCAACGAGTCTGGGCAGTGACATTTTCATCCTCCTTATTAGCATGTTCTTTGACACTTAGGCTTGAGAATCCTTCCACTAAGCAATCAAGGAGTGGTTTTTTGCGCCTAAAATTTTGCTACTGCGAAGTTTCGCTTTCTCTCCCCTTCTTTGTTCCATCTTTTGCTTCTACTCTCACACCAATTCGGTTGGCCTTTACCCAATCTCTTCTCTTGTCTTCCTTCAATTTATTTTCATTGGCATCACCTAGGAAGGAAGAGCAAGATTTGTGATCATAACCTAGTGTTGCGCAATAAAAGCAGACCATCCCCAAACTTTCGTATCTAAGCACCACTTCAATTGCCTTTTTATCTGGTCCAATCACCCTCAGGGAGTCTTTGACGACACAAATTTCCTCCAATTCTACTCATGCTTTAATGATTATAGATTCTCTCCCTTTAACATAAAAAAAAACCTCCAGCACCTTATCAACTCCTCTTCCCAACTTCGTGGCAGCCTCTAATGTTTTGTAATACTCTGGCAAGCCCTAGAATTGGGTCCAAACTAGGAAACTCCAAAAGAACTGACCTTCATCTCCTCCCCTAGTCTCCAACGTTGGACATGTAGTGTGTAGTCTTTGAAAAGCCACGGGCTTCCTTTTTCTATCCTTAGAATCCCACTCTCTATCAAAGAAAAATTGGAATGGGTTTCTCCCGATTTCCACCACCTTGAACCCCTCGGACGTCCCTAAATTGCACGCATAGCACCCTTTATTGTACCAGTGAAAAAAATTCTTTTCTGCAAAGAGTCTTCCAATCAAACTATTTTTGCAAGCATTGATCCTTTGGTTTATGTCTTCCTCCTCCAATTCAATCAATTCTTCATTTTGTTCCTCACTTTCCTGTGGATTGCTCTGCATTATTCCTCCTTAATCAACCATGCAAAAGTTTGAATGTGATTCAGATTACGTAGAAATCTGAGATGAGTTTAGCGTTGACCTAACGACACATGAACTCTGTTGGATGATTTGATTTACCTTTGATTTGCTTAGTAGTATTTTTAGGGATTTTAAATTTAAATCAAATCTGATCTAATCTAATAAGATCAAATCTGATTTAAATTAGTTATCATATCTTTAGGATTTTAAAATTTAAATCAAATATGATCTAATCCAATAAGATCAAATCTAATTTAAATTAGTTATTTTATCTTATCTTTTAGCTAGTTTGTTAGGGGTCTATTTAAACACCTTTGGTGAGAAAATTTACACTTAGTGCTTTAAGCACATTTTTTTTAGTGTGATTAAGTGAGGTGAGTGATTTGCTTCGCTTGTTGCATGGAGAAAATTGAGTGATTCAATTTTCATCCCTCTGATCTAGGTTGTCAAGGACAAGTTCTTTGAAGGTCTAGTAGGGAATCCTTTCCGGTGACCTAGGTTGCTAAGAATAGGTATCTTAGAGGTCTAGTAGGAAAACTCTCTTTATCTATCCAGTTTGTTTTTTTATCAGCAGTAGTCTCTTGTTCAACCCTTGTTGTTGCGTCTTCATCTCTGCCTGTAATGGCATCTGTGAGAGATTTGATGGCATTTCTATCTTTCACAGCTAAACTGCGATGACATTGTAGAAATAGGTGATAACAGGAATACTTCTGTTATGATCCTAATTTCTGGAGAGGTTGGAGAACCAGATGTTGTGGAAGATGTACTACGGGATGATGATAATGTGGAGCCCACCATGATTGATAATGACAGTGATGATGATATAGGGAGGAGTATTCCTATTGTGGATGGTGGAGCATCAAGCTCAGAAACTCAACAGTATTTTCCACACTTTTCGACTCTAGACTTAGAGGCCATGAGATAGCAGGGGTTCCCGGATGTAAAATCTAGCTTCTGGCTAGAGATTCATAGGACACTGTAGGTCTAGCTGAGTTCCAAGTTGGTCAGTAATTTCAGAATACAGAAAAAGTCGTCGTATGTGTGAGGACTTATAACATCCGCTATGGGGTTAAGTACAAAGTGCTGGAATCGGATTATGGCAAGTACTATGAAAAGTGTAAGGAGTTTAGAAACAGTTGTAGATGGTTGATTTGAATCACTCTGCGGCAGCGGAAGGATATTTGGGAGGTCAGATGGTATAACAGACTTCAAACATGTTTGGCCACATCGATCTCTAATGATCACAAGAAAGCTTAATTATCATGTGATATCTGCTTTAATTTCATCCTTCCTGTGATCAGAGCTTATGCGGCTGTGTCCATCAAGGTACTATAGAATACGACAGAGGCACATTTTGGATTTATACCGACGTATAGGAGAGTTGGGTTGGCTAAGCAGAAGGTCGTTGCACAGATTTATGGGGATTGGGAGGAGGCCTACAATGAGTTGCCAAGATGGGTATTAGGTGTGTGTAGATAACGATGTCAGGCAGTATTGTAGTACTGAAGATGAGTCATGTGCAAGTTGGAGTCCAGGTTGACGAGTCATCAATGTTTTCCACTGACTTTTTTTGTCGTTCCCACCGTGCATCGAAGCATTCAAGTATTGTAAACCATTGGTGAGTATTGATGGGACCCACTTGTACGACCAATATAGGAGAATATCCTATTTTTTTCCCTAGTGGAGGGTGAAAATGCGAAGTCATGATCATTTTCCTGTCTCACCTTTGGCAGCACGTTACTTCTCAGCCCGGCATTCTCGTGATATCAAATAGGCACAACAAAACCAAGGTTGTGGCTTCCGCCTGCTGCTTATCGTGCATTCTGTGTTAGGCACGTTGCAGTGAATTTTGCGCTGAATTTCAAGAAAAAGGATGCAAAAGGTTACTAGTCAACGATGCTTACGTGAAGACTAAAGTGAAGTTTGATTATTGGTTTGACATCCTTCGGATTGAAGACCCGACAATGTGTGACTAGACCAACATGATGGACTATGATAAGTGGACTCAGCATGAGGATGAAGGTCGTAGATTTGATTGTATGACGACAATTACAGTGACGGACCCAGAAAATTATAATAATGGGAAAAAATAATGTATAAAAATAATAAAAAATAATATCAATATATTTAGATATTTAGATCTTGGAGTATGTTAGTTAGTCAAATTTTTAATAAATATAATTAACACATTAAAAAACATATGAATTTATATAGTATTTTTTCTCATTTCAATATTTTGGTATTATTGCGTGGTACATTTATTATTAATACCAGTGGCTTATTAAGTATTTCATATCCGTCGAATTATATTTTTATTGATTTTTTTTATGTAATACAAAAAAAATTATAGTTCAATAATTAAAGAATCTATCAAAAATATAACTCGAATTAACTAATTTTAAATTTTTACGAAACTTGTGTGAAAGACAAAAAAATTGTGAGAAAATAAAATTTAAATCAAACAACTACAATTATCTTTATATATAGGTATATATAAGATAATATCTCTTTTTATATTATGAAAATATTCAAATAATTTGTTAGCATTTAATTACAAAATTAACATTTTTTAATATTTATGGTTAAAAAATTGTCGACAAAAATAATTATTATATGTAAGATGAAAAATAAATTAAATAAAATAATAAAAAATAAATAAGAAACTCATATATATATATATATATATATATATATATATATAACTACTAAATAGAATTATTATTATTTTTGTTATTATTTGTTTTAAATATATATGATATAATAATTTTTATCATTGTATTAATATTTAATAACAATTTTTTTCTTACCCAACTTTTTTTTAAAGTATGGAGGACAAATAAATTATAACAATGAGAGCAATTATCTATATACATATATACTTATTACTATTTTGCTATAAATTTAATGGAGGCAATTGTCTCCCACACAAACTAAGGTGGGTCCGTTCCTGACGACAAATATATATGAGTGTATTAATTCGGTACTCAAGGGTGTTAGGAACCTTCCAGCTTATTCGTGGTGAAGTCCATATATCGAAGATTGGCGGAGCTCTTTGTTCGAAAAGGAAGAGAGGCTGAGGCACAGTTAGAAATAGGATAGTAATTTAATTGGTTACTGATAAAGGTAGCAAAGGCAAATCTAAATGTTTGATTAAAATATATTGTTCAATACTTGTTTTAAAAATTGTTAAATTAGTTTTTAAATTATTTTTAACTTGTTTGAATTTTAACTTCTTTTGTTGCTGCGCTTTAAAACAATTAGGTTAGCAAGGCTGGTGGTGATAAGTAAAAATCAATTACTTGTTTTAACTTATTTTATGATTGATGATTGATTTTTGCTGTTATTTTCATAATTGTTCTCTTATTGGTCTATTGAAACATAAAATTCAATCAACATTAATTATCTCCAATTTTAGTTTTTATCTAGTTTTGTGCTTATTCTTTGTTTATTTTTTCAGTTGATTATGCCTATAAAACTAATGTTCAATTGTTCATATCTTATTTTCAGAAAAAAATGAAGTCACATATAAAACAAAAATTCAGAGAGTATGATACCAAAGATTGATAGAATGAGTATTCTCTATAATTTTTATAATTTATTTTCAGTTCATTCAAAATCTTAATGCTTGAGAAAATTGAACAAATTTATATGTTGATTTGGCTGGTAGTGGGTAAAATTTTAATTTAGATTAAGCTTATTAAGTCAATTGCATAGGCCATTTAGAGTAATAAGCTATGATATATGGTTTATCTTTTATTGAACATAAAAGGTTCTTAATTGGCTTTAATTTTTTTATAAGTGTGCAAATAATACTTTAAGATAACTTTCTAGTCATAATGTGCATATATATTTAATTTTTTTTGTTTACAAAATATGGGGGTTACTGTCTTATAGTGTAGTTGGTTGTTATACTTTTTTTTTTTTACTTTAATTTTATCTTTTTTACTTGTTTGATTGGTTGGTATTAGTTATATTAGAAACAACAGACTGAACTAAAGAAAGTGTTTTTGTGTATTATTCAGTTTAAAGAAAAATACAATGTACATGGGATATATATAGCTGCTAGAGAAATCAAAGTAATAAAAGCATAGAATCTTACAATTAATATACAGATACACTATATAAATACAAATGATACTAATTGATCTGATTTGATTCTAATTATTCTCTTAACATCCCCCTCAAACTCAAGTGGGAGCTAAGGATACCATCTTGAGTTTGGATAATAGATTCCGGAAACGAGTCGGATAATGAGCCTTTGTGAAGATATCAGCAGTCTGATCCAGTGTTCCAACAGCGATAAGACGAACAGCATCAATAAGGATACGTTGCCAAAAAAGTGAGAATCAATCTCAATGTGCTTGGTGCGTTCATGAAACACATCATTATGGGCAATCTGAATAGCACTGCGGTTGTCACAAAAAACATCAGTTGGAGATGACTGAGGAGCTCCCAAGTCTGCGAGAAGCCAACGAATCGAGATAACTTCGGCAGTGGTGTCAGCAAGAGCACGATATTCAGCTTATGTACTGGATCGAGCAGTGAATGTTTGCTTCTTAGCTCGCCAGGAAATGAGAGAGTCGCCAAGAAACAAACAATAACTAGTAGTGAAACGACGATAAGTAGGATCATTAGCCCAAACAACATTTGAGTACGCCTGAAGGGATAAAGAGGAATGAGCAGAAAAATAAAGGCCATGGAATAGGGTGCCTTGATGTAGCGAAGAATGCGAAGAACTGCTGCATAGTGAGTAGTACAAGGAGCTGACAAGAACTGGCTAAGAACATGAACCGGATAGGCAATGTCTGGTTGGGTGACAGTTAAGTAGATAAGTCTGCCAACTTGCTGTCGATAACGAGTAGGATTATCCAGAACAGTGCCATAAATAGGAGTAAATCGAACATTAGGCTCAAGAGGAGTAGACTCAGTGCGACTATCTGTAATTTTGGCTCGAGCAAGGAGATCTGAAGCATAATTAGCCTGAGAGAGATAGATGTCATCATCGGTGGATATGACTTCTAGACCAAGAAAGTAGCTGAGAGAACCAAGATCTTTCATCTCAAAAGTACGCTGAAGAGATCCCTTAAGATCCCATCAATATCATCTCCAGTAATGATCATGTCATCAACATACAGAAGTAGAAGAACAACTCCACATTCGCTTTTACGAATGAAGAGAGCATTCTCATGAGGGCTGCAAGCAGGGGTGTTCAAAACCGATCCAAACCGAACAAAACCGACCAACCAAACCAAACAAACCTAAAACCGAAAAAACCGAAAACCAAAAACCGAAAAAACCAAAAAAATGATATTTTGCTATTTTTTCTGCAGTTCGGTTCAATTTTCGGTTTTAACAGTGAAAACTCGAACCGAACCGAACCAAACCGGTAACTTTAAAAACCCTAAATATAAAACCCCCAACCCCAAGTAGCCGCTACTCCCACACTCAGCAACCCTAGTCTCCACTCCCCAACTTTCCACTCTCCACTCTCTAGTCTCGACCATTCCACGGCACCGAAAACTCTTCCTCTCACCCTCCATAGAGCCGTTGTCCTCTCAGCCACTGATGTCGCCAAATAGCACCCTCTCGGTGGCCCTTCCTCGTCAGTCTTCACGCTTCCCTCTTCTCGCTTCTCGGCGCGGTCCTTCCACTTCCGACCTTCCTCATCGTGCTTCCCTCACCTTGGTAGGGCTCTGTCTGTTCCTCACTTCCTTGTCGTCCTCCACGCCCAGCAGCCGCATCTCCTCCAAGCACAAGGAGCTGCGTCGTCCTCCACGAACATCATTCTTCGTTTCTTCCAGGACTTAAGAGGAGTCACCAACATTTGATTCCATTCAATTCACCCTTCACAAACCCTAATTTTCAACCAGGTAAGTTCCACCTAGTTTTCTTTTTTTTTTCCCTTTCAGCATGCTCTTCTAATATCAAACCCTAGGGTTTATCACACATAGAATTTGACGATTCGATTCATGCTCCGTTGAAGAAATCATGTAATTTGGCTTTTAATATTTTTTCTGTTAAAATAATTGTTCGATTGGTTATTTATTATATATCATGCTAATTATGAGTGGAATTATGTCATGTTTGATCATTGTATTTTGTGTAGATTGTATGACAAAGAAAATTTTATGACTTTGATGATTATGCACTTATGCCTATGATTTTGGTAATTTGACCTGAAGCATTAGTTCAAATAATTTAGTTGAAATAAAATGCAGAAATTTACCTTTGTTACCTTTGAAGCAAAAATTTGCTAGAAGTTCTGTGTAGTTTGTGAATCTGTGAATTGTATAATTGTGTTTTTATGATTCTGGTTTTAGCTATGTTTGTCTTTGTTTGTGTCTCTTGACTTGTGAATTTGTGATGCTATGACATGCCTTGTTTTGTTTGGCTAATTTTTCTTTTTTTTTTACCTTTTAAATAGTATTAGCTTCCTGATTTGATTAGTTTTGTTTATTCTAGTTTTAGTTTTATATGAGCTTGCTTGAATTTGATATTTTTTGTGTTGAGCACTTGAGTCCTTTTCTGATTGAATGTGCTAACTAAATTTGAAGGTGCATTTGAAAAGATAGCATCTCATCAATCTGTGTTAATCACTGATGGGCAGAGTGAGCATGAAAGATGACACCAACTCTACCTTGGACCTTTTGATGGGATTCTTAGTAGCAGCTTAACTTATTAGAGTTGCTCATCCCAGGTATAGAAGGCTTTCAATGCAGTTCTCTTACCTTTACTGTTAATTGTGTGTACACTTTATGTATTGTCATATAGTTTTGAT
The DNA here is from genome assembly GCF_003086295.3 of Arachis hypogaea. Taxonomy (NCBI): domain Eukaryota; kingdom Viridiplantae; phylum Streptophyta; class Magnoliopsida; order Fabales; family Fabaceae; genus Arachis; species Arachis hypogaea. Next base: position 125,541,387 of record NC_092048.1, read on the forward strand.
TTGACATTGTTGCATTAGGAAGAGAAAGGTTCCAAGGTAATCGAAATGGCTAAAATAGGAGAAATGTTAGAATTAACTAATTGGTTTTATACGATGACATGGGATAGATTTGAGAAGCTAAGAAAATACTTAGTTGTAGCTCTATCTAAAGATAATGGTACTCCTAACCTTTATTTCTAATGTAAATATTTTCTCGTATATGTCTGAAATTTTAATTTAATTTCAAACTGTATATTTGTTTGTTTTGCAGATCTCAATTAACTTAGAACAATTTGATTGTTTGCCTCTTTCACCTGTGCTGCTTAGTGGTTCCACCTGGTGAGTTTCAAAAATTTGGCACCAATTATATTGTTATTTTAATTTCAATGTTATTTCTTGGGAAATTGAAATTCTGAAGCAGCTAAGTATTGCTCAATGTCCAAGGGTATGTGTTCCATTTCTTTGATCAGCTAGACATACTTGTTCAATGATACAGTTAGCTTTGGATCTCCTAATTGCTTGAAATGTTTGGATATCTGTTTGCAAATTTATGCATTTTGTTGAAAAGAGTTCATATGAATAACTTTGGAGAACCTATCAAATTGAAGGTATTTTTAATGTTCAGTGAATCATGATGTTTATGGGCTAGAAATATCCTTTCTTATTGTTTCAATCTGCAGAAATTTACAGGATACAAAAACAAAAAAATAGCATATAAATGGTCATGAAAGAGTTTGTGTTATGATGATGGATTGATGCTGCACTAGTTCCTCTTCCAAATGAATCTACAAGCATAGATCTCCGACTGCATTGCCTGCTGTGCCAGCTCCTCTTAGCTCCTCGTAGAAACACTGGGAATTTATATTTATTTTTTGTTGTGTTGACTATTGAATTTTTAAACTTCGTTAATTGTCGTATGCTAATTTCTGTTGTCGTTGAATTTTATTAGATCAAGACTTTGTTAGTTATTGTGTATTTGTATTTGTTGATTTTAACGTTATGACTGTGAAATAGTATGGTAGTATATTTTTTAATTGATTGAAAAACCGAACAAACCGAACCAAACCAAACCGAATTTAATTGGTTTAGTTTGGTTCGGATGGTCTTAGTAAAAAAACCGAACCAAACCGAACCGCATGTTAATTAAATGATTGGATCGGATGACTTTTCTCTAAAAAACCGAACCAAACCACACCGCGAACACCCCTAGCTGCAAGTGAAACCAAGATTGCATATGGTAGTGCTGAACTTGTCAAACCATTCACGAGGAGCTTGCTTAAGTCCATAGAGTGCCTTGCAAAGGAGACAAACTTTGCTAGAAGGACAAGGATAACCCAGAGGGGATTTCATATAGACCGTCTTTTTCAAATCTCCATTAAGAAACACATTTTCACGTCCATCTGACTGAGAGAACATTTTTTCGACCGCAGCAATAGCAAGAAGAGCTCGAACAAATGTGAGCCGAGCAACAGGAGCAAAAGTCTCTTCGTAGTCAATACCATATTCTTGCGTACAACCTTGAGCAACCAATCGTGCCTTATAACAGTCAATAGAACCATCAGAGCGAGTCTTGATCTTGTATACCCATCTGCTTCCCACAACTTCCTGATTATTAGGAGGATCAACTAAATCCAAGTGTGTGCTTTTTCAAGTGCCTGTATTTCTTCCTGCATTGCTTGTTGTCAATGTGGATTTGTCGAGACTTCTGTGAATGACTTAGGTTCATGTTGACGAAGGATCGTAGAAAAACAATGATAATCAAGAAGATGAGGAGGTAGATTTCTTACCCTAGAAGAACGAGTGGGAGGAGGAGGCATGACAGTAGGAGTAGGATCATCGTCCTGTCTGGAATCATCGGGAGATGGAGAAGGCGGAAGAACAGGAGGCTGTGGAGAGTCACTCGAGATAGAACATGCAAAATCATCACTAGGAAAAAGATCAACATTGGCGTTAGTGAAAAAAGGTGATTGAGTAGGAGGAATAGACTCAAAAAAGGAGAATCGAGAAAACATGTGATGCTCCCAGAAGACAACATGACGAAACATACGAATATATTTAGAGAGAGGATCCCAACAACGATAACCCTTGTGTTCAGTGCCATAACCAAAGAAACAACACATATGAGCCCGAGGTTCAAGTTTACTATGTTCATGAGGCTGAAGAAGAACAAAACATACACAACCAAAAACTCGAAGAGAACTATAATCTGGGGAGGTATGTGATAAGCGGATAATTTATACGCTTTTTGGCATTGTTTTTACATAGTTTTTAGTATGATTTAGTTAGTTTTTAGTATATTTTTATTAGTTTTTAAATAAAAATCACATTTCTGTATTTTACTATGATTTTGTGTGTTTTTCTGTGATTTTAGGTAATTTCTTGCTGAAATTGAGGGACTTGAGAAAAAATCTGATTCAGAGGCTGAAGAAGGACTGCAGATGCTGTTGGATTCTGACCTCCCTACACTCAAAATGAAATTTTTGGAGCTACAGGAGTCCAAATGATGCGCTCTTAACTGCGTTGGAAAGTAGACATCCAGGGCTTTCCAGCAATATATAATAGTCTATATTTTGCCCGAGTTTAGACAATGCAAACTGGCATTTAACACCAGCTTTCTGCCCTATTCTGGCGTTAAACGCTAGAAACAAGTTGCAAAGTAGAGTCAAACGCCAGAAACAAGTTACAAACTGGCGTTCAAATCCAAGGAAGACCTCTACACGTGAAAGCTTCAATGCTCAGCCCAAGCACACACCAAGTGGGCCCGGAAGTGGATTTCTGCATCATTTACTTAATTCTGTAACCCTAGTAACTAGTTTAGTATAAATAGAACTTTTTACTATTGTACTAGGGGTCTTTTTACCTATTTTCGAATTCATATGCCATTTGGCAAGGTTGGCCTCACGGCCATGCCTAGACCTTGTTCTTATGTATTTTCAATGGTAGAGTTTCTACACACCATAAATTAAGGTGTGGAGCTCTGCTGTTCCTCGAGTATTAATGTAAAGTACTATTGTTCTTCTATTCAATTCATGCTTATTATTATTCTAAGATATTCATTCACACACAAGAACATGATGAATGTGATGATTATGTGACACTCATCACCATTCTCACTTATGAACGCGTGATTGACAACCACTTCCGATCTACATGAAAACAAGCTAGAGTGTGTATCTCTTGGATTCCTGGTCCACGATGCATGGTTGCCTCTCCTGACAACAGAGCCTTCCATTCTGTGAGATCAGAGTCTTCGTGGTATAAGCTAGAATCAATTGGCAGCATTCTTGAGATCCGGAAAGTCTAAACCTTGTTTGTGGTATTCCGAGTAGGATCTGGGATGGGATGACTGTGACGAGCTTCAAACTCGCGACTGTAGGGCGTAGTGACAGATGCAAAAGGATAGTAAATCCTATTCCTACACGATCGAGAACCAACAGCTGATTAGCCATGCGGGAAACCGTAGATGACCATTTTCACTGAGAGGACGGAAAGTAGCCATTGACAACGGTGACACCCAACATACAGCTTGCCATAGAAAGGAGTATGAAGGATTGGATGAAGGCAGTAGGAAAGCAGAGATTCAGAAGGAACAACGCATCTCCATACGCTTATCTGAAATTCTCACCAATGAATTACATAAGTATCTCTATCTTTATTTTACGTTTTATTTATCTTTTAATTATTAAAACTCTATAACCATTTGAATCCGCCTGACTGAGATTTACAAGGTGACCATAGCTTGCTTCAAGCCGACAATCTCCGTGGGATCGACCCTTCCTCACGTAAGGTTTATTACTTGGACGACCCAGTGCACTTGCTGGTTAGTTGTGCGAAGTTGTGAAGAAGAATTGAGATTATGATAGTGCGTACCAAGTTTTTGGCGCCGTTGCCGAGGATTGTTCGAGTTTGGACAACTGACGGTTCATCTTGTTGCTCAAATTAGGTAATTTTATTTTAATTTTAAGCTTTTTATTTCTTATTTTCGAAAAATACAAAAAAATTTTTTTTCTTCTTTTTCGTTTTTCCCAAAATATATTTCGAAAAATACCAAAAAATTTTAATAAAATCATAAAAACCAAAAATTTGATGTTTCTTGTTTGAGTCTAGTATCAATTTTTAAGTTTGGTGTCAATTGCATATTTTTAATTTTCACTAAAAATTTTCGAAAACTCATGCATGATGTTCTTTATAATCGTCAAGTTGTTCTTGATGATCTTCTTTGTTGATCTTTGCATCTTCTTGTTTTGTGTCTTTTCTTGTTTTTCATACGTATTTTCAATTTGTTAGTGTCTCAACATTAAAAATTTTTAAGTTTGGTGTCTTGCATGTTTTTCTTTTCTTAAAAATTTTCAAAAATAAGTTCTTGGAGTTCACCTTGACATTCAAAGTGTTCTTGCATGCATTGTGTGTTTTGATTCATAATTTTCATGTTTTATGTCAATTTGTTATTTTTCTCTCTCCTCATTAAAAATTCAAAAATAAAAAAATATCTTTCCCTTATTCTTCTCATAAATTTCAAATATTTTAGTTGACTTATTCAAAAACTTTTAAAATTTAGTTGTTTCTTATGAGTCAAGTCAAATTTTTTCAATCTAAAAATCCTATCTTTTCAAAACTTTTTCAAAAATCAAATCTTTTTCATTTTTCTTTTATGATTTTCGAAAATTTTAAAAATGATTTTCAAAATCTTTTTCTTAATTTCATTTCATAATTTCAAAATCTTTACTAACAATTAATGTGATTGATTCAAAAAAAATTTTAAAGTTTGTTACTTGCCTATTAAGAAAGGTTCAATCTTTAAATTTTAGAATCATATCTTTTTGTTTCTTGTTAGTCAAGTAATTAACTTTAATTTTAAAAAATTCAAATATTTTTAATTTCCTTTTAAAATCTTTTTCAAAATAAATTTTAATCATATCTTTTCCAATCATATCTTTTTCAAAAAAGATTTGATTTCAAAAATCTTTTCCAACTTTCTATCCTTTCAAAATGGATTTTCAAATCTTTTTCAACTAACTAATTGACTTTTTGTTTGTTTTAAAATTCTTATCTTTTTCAAAACCTCCTAACTAATTTTCTCTCTCTAATTTTCGAAAATCACCTTCATCTTTTTCAAAATTCTTTTAATTAACTAATTGTTTCAAATTTTAATTTTAATTTTATTTCTTCTCTTAATTTTCGAATTTTAACTAATAATTAAAATAAAAACAAAAATATTTTTCTTCTCTTTTAGTTAGTATTCAAATTCTCTCTCTCTCTCTCTCTCTCTCTCTCTCATCTTTTTCTATTTATTTATTCATTTACTAACACTTCTCTTCATCTCAAAATTCGAACCCTCTCTTCTCCTCTGTGTTCGAATTTTTCTCTTCTCCTTCTTCTATTCTTTTCTTCTTCTACTCACATAAAGGAATCTCTATACTGTGACATAGAGGATTCCTCTTCTTTTCTGTTCTCTTCTTTTTCATATGAGTAGGAGCAAGGACAAGGACATTCTTGTTGAAGCAGATCCTGAACCTGAAAGGACTCTGAAGAAGAAACTAAGAGAAGCTAAAGCACAACAATTCAGAGAAAATCTTACAGAGAATCTCGTAAAAGAAGGAGACATGGCTGAACCCAACAACAATGTAAGGAAGATTGACGTTAGGATTTTTGCTAGTAAAAAATTTTAATAAAATAGTCGTGTTGTAGATATAGATTCTAAACCAACAGAAATCCCTTCGTGCAAACGTTTTGGTTGTCACAAGTAACAAACCCCTTAAAAATTGATAACCGAAGTATTCAAACATCGGGTCGTCTTCTCAAGGAACTGCAGGGAAGTATGTTCTTATTATTGGTTATGGAGATTGTAGATCTGGGGTTTCAAGAATGAGGAACGAATATGACAAATAATTTAAATGGTAATTAAAAATAAATAAATAACTGCAAAATAAACTTTTGGCAAGGTATGAGAAATTGGAAGTCCAGACTTAGTTATCCTTATCAATAACAATGAAAGTTGAATCTTAATTCCACTTAGTTAACCTTTACTAAAGCAAAGAAAAGTCAAGGGACTAATTAGTTTGATCTTCGAATCCTATTTATTTCCTAAGAAAAGGTTGGGATTATTGAAGTTCAGTTCAATTAGCAAAGATAACAGTTATCAATTATGTTGAGATAAGATAACTCCTGAGTTACTAATTTCTTAACCAAACCAAAAAGGGAAAAAGTAAATTTGCTGGAATAAAAATGCCTTCAGATGTAAAGCAACAATAACATAAATTAAAGAAAGCAATCATAAACTGAAATACCTCAAATAGCATTAATAAGATAAATTATAATCTAACATGAAGAGTTCATGAGCTACTTTGGCGACACAAAGTATAGATACGAATAAAAGCAGTAGAATAAAAATATAAAAGGAATATTAAACCTGGGATTGAGAGTCACTCCTAAAACAAAGAGAAATCCTAAATCCTAAGAGAGAGAGGAGAGAACCTCTCTCATAACTAATCTAAATCATGAGAAGTAACTAATTGGCGAGCTCTCCTTGAATGGATGCATTCCCACACTTTATAACCTCTGGTCTATGCCTTTTGGACTTGGATTTGGGCCAAAAAGGGCTTCAAAAATCGCTGGGAGCGTTTTCTACAATTTCTAGTGCGTGGCCTCTGTCACGCGTCCGCGTGGGTTACGCGGTCGCGTCATTCGGAGCTTTTCTTGTCACGCGGTCGCGTCAGTCATGCAGCCGCGTCAGTCATGCGGCCGCGTCGCTGTTGATTCGCGCTTGGCATGCTTCCGCGTCACCCATGCGATTGCGTGGATGCCAGTTTCTTTAGAAACTCCGTTTTGTGCTTTTCTTCCATTTTTGTATGTTTTCTTTTCCATCCTTTAAGTCATTCCTGCCTTAGAAGATCTGAAACTACTCAACACACTAATCACGGCATCGAATGGAAATAAAGGTAATTAAAATAATTAATTTTAAAGCATAGGAAACATGTTTTTCACATACATCACATAATAAGGAAGGAAAAGTAAAACCATGCAATTAATATGAATAAGTGGGTGAAGGATTGAATAAATCACTCAAACTAAGCACAAAATATATCATAAAATATGGGTTTATCAAAGATGCTTGGTGACTTTACTGCACCAAATTCCAACTTACATGGAAGAAGCATCTCAATCCCTGCCATTGGAGCAAACAATTTTGAGCTAAAGCCTCAATTAGTTTCTCTGATGCAACATAATTGCAAGTTTTATGGACTTTCATCAGAAGATCCTTTCCAGTTCTTAACTGAATTCTTGCAGATCTGTGATACTGTTAAGATCAATGGGGTTGATCCCGAGGTCTACATGCTTATGCTTTTCCCTTTTGCTGTAAGAGACAGAGCTAGAATATGGTTGGACTCTCAACCTAAAGATAGCCTGAACTCTTGGGATAAGCTGGTCACGGCTTTCTTAGCCAAGTTCTTTCCTCCTCAAAAGCTGAGCAAGCTTAGAGTGGATGTTCAAACCTTCAGACAGAAAGAAGGTGAGTCCCTCTATGAAGCTTGGGAGAGATACAAGCAACTGACCAAAAAGTGTCCTTCTGACATGCTTTCAGAATGGACCATCTTGGATATATTCTATGATGGTCTATCTGAATTATCTAAGATGTCATTAGACCATTCTGCAGTTGGATCCATTCACCTAAAGAAAACGCCTGCAGAAGCTCAGGAATTCATTGACATGGTTGCAAATAACCAGTTCATGTACACTTCTGAAAGGAATCCTGTGAGTAATGGGATGCCTCAGAGGAAGGAAGTTCTTGAAATTGATGCTCTGAATGCCATATTGGCTCAAAATAAAATGTTGACTCAACAGGTCAACATGATTTCTCAGATTCTGAATGGATTGCAAAATGCATCCAACAGTACTAAAGAAGCATCTTCTGAAGAAGAAGCTTATGATCCTGAGAACCCTGCAATGGCAGAGGTGAACTACATGGGTGAAGCCTATGGAAACACCTATAATCCCTCATGGAGAAATCATCTAAATTTCTCATGGAAGGATCAACAAAAGCCTCAACAAGGCTTTAATAATGGTGGAAGAAACAGGTTTAGCAATAGCAAGACTTTTCCATCATCTTCTCAGCAACAGACAGAAAATTCTGAGCAGAATTCATCAAGCTTAGCAAATATAGTCTCTGATCTATCTAAGGCCACTCTAAGTTTCATGAATGAAACAAGGTCCTCCATTAGAAATTTGGAGGCACAAGTAGGCCAGCTGAGTAAAAGAGTCACTGAAACTCCTCCTAGTACTTTCCCAAGCAATACAGAAGAGAATCCAAAAAGAGTGTGCAAGGCCATAACCTTACTTGGTGTGGCCGAACCCAGAGAGGAGGAGGAGGACGTGAATCCTAGTGAGGAAGACCTCCTAGGACGTTCACTGACCAATAAGGAGTTTTCCTTTGAGGAACCAAAGGAATCTGAGGCTCATCTAGAGACCATAGAGATTCCATTGAACCTCCTTTTATCATTCATGAGCTCTGATGACTATTCATCTTCTGAAGAAGATGAAGACATTGTTCAAGGGCAAGTTGCCCAGTATTTAGGAGCAATCATGAAGCTGAATGCCAAGCTATTTGGTAATGAGACTTGGGAGAATGAGCCTCCATTGCTCATTAATGAACTGAATATCTGGGTTCAGCACACTTTACCTCAAAAGAAATAGGATCCTGGTAAATTCCTAATTCCCTGTAACATAGGCACCATGACCTTTGAGAAGGCTCTGTGTGACCTGGGGTCAGGCATAAACTTAATGCCACTCTCTGTATTGGAGAAACTAGGAATCTTTGAGGTACAGGCTACCAAATTCTCATTAGAGATGGCAGACAAATCCATGAAAAAGGCTTATGGACAAGTAGAGGACGTACTAGTAAAGTTCAAAGGCCTTTACATCCCTGCTGATTTCATAATCCTAGACACTGGGAAGGATGAGGATGAATCCATCATCCTTGGAAGACCCTTCCTAGCCACAGCAAAAGATGTGATTGATGTGGACAGAGGAGAGTTGGTCCTTCAACTGAATGAGGACAACCTTGTGTTTAAAACTCAAAGATCTCCCTTTGTAACCATGGAGAAGAAGCAAGAAAAGCTTCTCTCACTGCAGAGTCAACCAAAGGCCCCACAGTCAAACTCTAAGTTTGGTGTTGGAAGGCCACAACCAAACTCTAAGTTTGGTGTTAAACCCCCACATTCAAACTCTAAGTTTGGTGTTGGGAGGTCCCAACATTGCTCTGATTTTCTGTGAGGCTCCATGAGAGCTCACTGTCAAGCTATTGACATTAAAGAAGCGCTTGTTGGGAGGCAACCCAATGTTATTTAATTATATCTATTTATTTTCCATTGCTATTCTATATTTTCTTTAGGTTGATGATCATGTGAAGTCACAAAAGCAACTAAAAAATAAAAAACAGAATGAAAAATAGCATTAAAAATAGCTCACACTGGAGGAAGAGCTTACTGGCGTTTAACGCCAGAAAGAAGCATCAAGCTGGCGTTAAACGCCAGAAACAAGCACCAAACTGGCGTTTAACGCCAGAACAGAGCATCTACTTGGCATTTAACGCCAAAACAGGGAGAAAAGCTGGCGTTAAACGCCAGAAACAAGCAGCAACCTGGTGTTTAACGCCAGAAGTGCACTGTAGGGCGTTTTGCACGCCTAAAAGGAGCAGGGATGCTAAGTCCTTGACCCCTCAGGATCTGTGGACCTTACAGGATCCCTACCTACCCCACCTCTTCTTCTCTCCTCTTCACACTCTTTCATAACACTCTTTCCCAAATATCCTTCACCAATCACATCCATAACTCTTCCCCAAATACCCCTCACCACTCACATCCATCCACTCTTCCCTATCACCTCTTCACTACTCTTCCCTCCCAAACCCAACCCCTAATACACATTTCTTTTCCCCTTGGCCGACTCACTCACACTTCTCCATCTCCTCTTTTTTCTTCTTCTTCTCCTCCCTTCTTTCTTCTTTTGCTCGAGGATGAGCAAACCTTTTAAGTTTGGTGTGGAAAAAGTATTGCTTTTTTTGTTTTACCATAACCATTTATGGCACCTAAGGCCAGAGAAACCTCTAGAGAGAGGAAAGGGAAGGCAAAAGCTTCCACCTCTGAGTCATGGGAGATGGAGAGATTCATCTCAAAGGTACAACAAGCCCATCACCAAAAAGAGGATGGAGCAAACAAGAGAGCCCACACATGGACCTCAACAAGAGCATGAGGACATTCCTCATCATGAAATCCCTGAGATGCCTCAAGGGATGCACTTTCCTCCACAAAACTATTGGGAGCAAATTAACACCTCCCTAGGAGAATTAAGTTCCAACATGGGACAACTAAGGATGGAGCACCAAGAGCACTCCATCATCCTCCATGAAATTAGAGAAGATCAAAGAGCTATGAGGAAAGAGCAACAAAGGCAAGGAAGAGACATAGAGGAGCTCAAAAACACCATTGGTTCTTCAAGAGGAAGAAGACGCCACCCTCACTAAGGTGGACCCGTTCCTTAATCTCTTTGTTCTTATTTTTCTGTTTTTCGTTTACTATGCTCTATGTTTGTTTATGTTTATGTCTTTGTTACATGATCATAGTATTTAAGTGTCTATGTCTTAAAGTTATGAATGTCCTATGAATCCATCACCTTTCTTAAATGAAAAATGTTCTAATTACAAAAGAACAAGAAGTACATGAATTTCGAATTCATCCTTGAATTAGTTTAATTATTTTGATGTGGTAACAATACTTTTTGTTTTCTGAATGAATGCTTGAACAGTGCATATGTCTTTTGATATTGTTGTTCATGAATGTTAAAATTGTTGGCTCTTGAAAGAATAATGAAAAAGGAGAACTGTTATTGATAATCTAAAAAATCATAAAATTGATTCTTGAAGCAAGAAAAAGCAGTGAATACAAAAGCTTGCAGAAAAAAATGCGAAAAAAAAGAGAAAAAAATTGGCAAAAAAAATAATAATAAAGAAAAAGAAAAAGCAAGCAGAAAAAGCCAATAGCCCTTAAAACCAAAAGTCAAGGGTAATAAAAAGGATCCAAGGCTTTGAGCATCAGTGGATAGGAGGGCCCAAAAGGAATAAAATCCTGGCCTAAGCGGCTAAACCAAGCTGTCCCTAACCATGTGCTTGTGGCGTGAAGGTGTCAAGTGAAAACTTGAGACTGAGCGGTTAAAGTCGAGGTCCAAAGCAAAAAGAAGAGTGTGCTTAAGAACCCTGGACACCTCTAATTGGGGACTCTAGCAAAGCTGAGTCACAATTTGAAAAGGTTCACCCAGTTATGTGTCTGTGGCATTTATGTATCCGGTGGTAATACTGGAAAACAAAGTGCTTAGGGCCACGGCCAAGACTCATAAAGTAGCTGTGTTCAAGAATCAACATACTGAACTAGGAGAATCAATAACACTATCTGAATTCGGAGTTCCTATAGATACCAATCATTCTGAACTTCAAGGGATAAAGTGAGATGCCAAAACTGTTCAAAGGCAAAAAGCTACTGATCCCACTCATCTAATTGGAGCTAAGTTTTATTGATATTTTGGAATTTATAGTATATTCTCTTCTTTTTATCCTATTTTATTTTCAATTGCTTGGGGACAAGCAACAATTTAAGTTTGGTGTTGTGATGAGCGGATAATTTATACGCTTTTTGGCATTGTTTTTACATAGTTTTTAGTATGATTTAGTTAGTTTTTAGTATATTTTTATTAGTTTTTAAATAAAAATCACATTTCTGGACTTTACTATGATTTTGTGTGTTTTTTTGTGATTTCAGGTAATTTCTGGCTGAAATTGAGGGACTTGAGCAAAAATCTGATTCAGAGGCTGAAGAAGGACTGCAGATGCTGTTGGAGTCTGACCTTCCTGCACTCAAAATAGAATTTTTGGAGCTATAGGAGTTCAAATGGTGCGCTCTTAACTGCGTTGGAAAGTAGACATCCAGGGCTTTCCAGCAATATATAATAGTCCATACTTTGCTTGAGTTTAGACGACGCAAACTGGCGTTTAACGCCAGATTTCTGTCATATTCTAGCGTTAAACGCCAGAAACAAGTTACAAACTGGCATTCAACTCCAAGGAAGACCTCTACACGTGAAAGCTTCAATGCTCAGCCCAAGCACACACCAAGTGGGCCCGGAAGTGAATTTCTGCATCATTTACTTAATTCTGTAACCCTAGTAACTAGTTTAGTATAAATAGAACTTTTTACTATTGTACTAGGGGTCTTTTTACCTATTTTTGAATTCATATGCCATTTGGGGAGGCTGGCCTCACGGCCATGCCTAGACCTTGTTCTTATGTATTTTCAACGGTAGAGTTTCTACACACCATAGATTAAGGTGTGGAGCTCTGCTGTTCCTCGAGTATTAATGCAAAGTACTATTGTTCTTCTATTCAATTCATGCTTATTCTTATTCTAAGATATTCATTCGCACATAAGAACATGATGAATGTGATGATTATGTGACACTCATCACCATTCTCACTTATGAACGCGTGATTGACAACCACTTCCGTTCTACATGAAAACAAGCTAGAGTGTGTATCTCTTGGATTCCTGGTCTACGATGTATGGTTGCCTCTCTTGACAACAGAGCCTTCCATTCCGTGAGATCAGAGTCTTCATGGTATAAGCTAGAATCAATTGGCAGCATTCTTGAGATCCGGAAAGTCTAAACCTTGTCTGTGGTATTCCGAGTAGGATCTGGGATGGGATGACTGTGACGAGCTTCAAAATCGCGACTGTAGGGCGTAGTGACAGACGCAAAAGGATAGTAAATCCTATTCCTACACGATCGAGAACCAACAGCTGATTAGCCATGCGGGAAACCGTAGATGACCATTTTCACTGAGAGGACGGGAAGCAGCCATTGATAACGGTGACACCCAACATACGGCTTGCCATAGAAAGGAGTATGAAGGATTGGATGAAGGCAGTAGGAAAGCAGAGATTCAGAAGGAACAACGCATCTCCATACGCTTATCTGAAATTCTCACCAATGAATTACATAAGTATCTCTATCTTTATTTTACGTTTTATTTATCTTTTAATTATTAAAACTCTATAACCATTTGAATCTGTCTGACTGAGATTTACAAGGTGATCATAGCTTGCTTCAAGCTGACAATCGCCATGGGATCGACCCTTACTCACGTAAGGTTTATTACTAGGATGACCCAGTGCACTTGCTGGTTAGTTGTGCGAAGTTATGAAGAAGAATTGAGATTATGATAGTGCGTACCAAGTTTTTGGCGCCATTGAGATCACAATTTCGTGCACCAGTATGATAAAGATTCTCAAAGGGAGTAACATTACCAAGAACAGAAGAAGGGAGTCTATTGATAACATGAACAGCAGTAAGAACAGCTTCCAAGTACGCTCAGGACACGAAGAAGAAAGAAGCATTGCACGGACGGAGTTAAGAATGTGATGGTGTTTGCGTTCAGCTCTGCCATTTTGTTGAGACGTACCAGGACAAGAAAACTCAGATAAAGTACGCTGTTCTACAAGAAAGGTTAAGAAATCACGGTATTCCATAGCATTATCACGTCAAAAAACCTTAATGACCTTGGAAAACTGAGTTTTAATCATAGTAGCAAAGTTGATATAGATCTGAGGTAACTCATGGTGATTAGTCATCAAATAAACCCAAGTAAAACGTGAATAATCATCAATAAAAACAACAAAGTATCGAGCGCCGCCCATATAAGTAGTAGGAGCGGGGCCCCAAACATCAGAGTGAATGAGATAAAAAAGAGGGCAAGCAAGAGAGGAATTATTGTGAAAAGATAAAGCTGGTTGTTTGGCAGTTTTACAAGAAATGCAATCAAAAGATTTATTTGGAACCTAACCCAAAACACCTTGAGACACGAGAGGATGCAGTTTTTCTAAGGAGGTGTGGGCAAGACGTTGATGCCATAAGTGAAGGATAGAAGGAGAAGAAGCAGCACAGAGATTTGGTACATGAGGAATATGAAGATTCTCGAGTTCAAACAACCTTCCGACCTTACGTCCAGTCCCGATGATTTGTCCCGTCCGAGGATCCTGAACATGACAACCAGAAATGGAAAAAGTGACATCAAAACCAAGATCAACAAGTTGACCAACAGAAATAAGATTAAAGTTTAATTTGGGAATATAATAAGTATCAGGAAGATTAAGAGTCGACTGGGAGATAGAACCCTTGTGTGTTGCATGCAAGAGGGAACCATTTGTAGTATTGACAGAAGGTCCATTTGTTGTGGTAGACAGAGATGAGAAAATATTATGCAACGGAGACATGTGATTAAAGCAACCCGAGTCAAAATACCATTTAGAATTACCTGGAGGGGTCGAAAAAGTAGCAGGGGTATTACCAGAAAGGGAGAGAAGATGCTGAAGAAGAGACGCAATATCAAATAGAGAGACAGGAGACCGGTTGAAAGGTGCAAAGGTGGTAGATTCAGTAGTAGCAGCAACAGCAGAAGCAGGCTCAGGACGTGGTGGACGAGTAGGACAGGTAGTAATCAAATGTCCCGAGAGCTTGCAATAACGGCAGAAAAACTGTGAACAATGGTAGCTAATATGACATTTCTGGTGGCATGTGTGACATTCAATAGAGGGACAGACGGAGAAAAAGTACCCAAAACGGTTAGAGTTTCGACAGAATTCATCCTTTCTGTCAATGACACCAAAAACATCTGACTTTTTCATAATAGTAGACAAAGAGAGCAAAGAGAGGACAGAAAACTGTAAGTTCGGAGCAGAAAATGAGAAATCGGAAAGAGCTCACCAAAAAACCTTAGGGAGGGTCCCACTATTTGCCACGTCAGCGCCATGTCAGTGCCACGTCAACATCCTCATCAGCAGATTGATGCCATGTGGAGACGTCTAAGTGGAGGGGAAGGACACACGGACACTGACGCGTGGAGGAGCTGGCGCGCGGGTCAAGATGCGGACTGGGTTGGGTTAGCACACGGGTCGATTGCGGGGTGGTGGAGGCGGTGTGGGTCGGTCACGTGGGTCAGGCACGGATCTGACTGACTGCTGGGCAACACATGGCGCGTCTGGGAGTCGTTGATTTGGTCGCTGATCAACGGCGCTGGAGGCGTCTGGAGGGAGGGCGGCTGCAACCGGACAGCCAACTTCAACCGGTGCGTGGCGGCGCGTCCAGCAGCGTATGATGGTGATTCCGGTGGTGTTGGAAACGTCGCAACGAGGAGAATGCGAGGGTGGTGGCGGTGACGAACCAAAGCGTCATAAACGAGTCAAAAAGTGGGCACAAAGTACTGCCAGAGGAAACAAAAAAAACCAATTGTTTCTAAAAAAATTAACCTAAGCTCTTGATACCATATTAGAAACAAGATACTGAACTAAAGAAAGTATTTTTGTGTATTATTCAGTCTAAGGAAAAATACAATGTACAAGGGTATATATAGCTGCTAGAGGAATCAAAGTAATAAAGGCATAGAATCCTATAATTAATATACAGATACGCTATATAAATACAAATGATACTAATTGATCTGATTTGATTCTAATTATTCTCTTAACAAGTTATATATGCTTTTGTTCTCTTCTGCCGTAGAAGGATAATGATGACGAGTGAATATATATTATATATATATAAAAGGAATATTTAAGTTTACCAACAGGTTTATCGACGGATAAATCCGCTGGTAAATATTAATTTTTTTATTAGTAAAGAACATATCGGATTTACCAGGGTATAAATCCGGCAGTAAAAGTTATCGGCAGAATGTTTCTGACGGTAATTAGTGGTGGACAAAAAAATTCGCCGTTAAACAATTAACGGCGAGGTTTATATCGTCGAAAAATCCGACGGTAAATAGATTACCGGCATATTTTTTTTAGCAAATCCGCTGGTAAATCCGCCGGTACCCGACGATTTTCTTGTAGTGGATCCTATGTCTTCCACGACATCAAATCGTAACACATGATCGGCGATGTTGGTCAAATGGTTGTGACAGCTCTGTAATGTGTTCGGAAACCATTAGTCTCCGTCTCTGCCATCCTTCGACATCAGAAAATTAATGTTGAGTGCGGGTCTTGGTCGATACTGTACTCCACCAAGCTGTGGTAGCACCCTATCCACCTTATACCACTCTATCACAATAAAGTAGATCAATGCCATCACAACCCTCCATAGTGCCATATGCCGGGGCTCCAGTATCTCGGGATGAACTACCTGAATGACCTCTGGTAAGTTATATGGCATCTATGTGAACTGTTAAAATTTGGTGCAGGTCAATAATATCTAGTAAGAAGTTAAAAAAAACTTAACAATAAAAACTTGAAAGCTAAAACACTCACATCCCTAACCCGGAGTAAATCTATCTTGAGCCTCCACTGCGTGGCTTTAGGACCCTTCTTGCTCAATGTTGGTTGATAACCGAACCACCTGACACCCAACACATTTTATGAACGACGACCATAAACCGAAAAAATATTAACAAACATAACAACCATAAATATCAAGTATCTCGTCACCAATTCCAATGAAAGGCATCAAACCCATCAGGCTGAAACCCCAGAACCACTAGAAGATCCATGACTGGAGGAGTTGCAATGGACTGGCCAACTTAACCACGACACAAGCACCGGTATAACCATGAGAGAGCTGTGGATCCCCAATTGTATTTGCCCATGTCCTCTAATCTCGCTACTATGGTAGCCACCGAATGTACATACCTGTACCGAACTTGTCACTAAAGAAATAGGTCGATAACAGCATCATGATGTACACCCTCGCATACTTCCTAACTGTCTCCTCGTCTACACCCTGAGGAAGGACACTGAATGTCTCCTGCATCCAAGTTCACTTCACAGTGAACTTGTTAATGCATTCCATCGGAGGTAACACACCTAATAGCTGCTTGAACCATGCCCATGCAGGTCAGCCGCCCTCAATATACCTCTCGAAGTTTGTCAGACATCCATTGATGTATTGTCCGTCGATCGGGAGGCCTAACTGGTATGCAATATCCTATAGCGTAATCGTGCACCCCCCAGATGGCATATGGAATGTATGCATCTCCGAATGCTATCGCTCCACAAATGCATTGATAGCGGCTCATCCAACCTAAACCAGTGGTCGTTGAGCCTCGCAAAATGTGCTAAGCCGGCCATCTGCAAGTACAGTATGATCCTATCACCTAGGAGCATACCGTGCTACCTCCTCATGCTGGTGATACGTTGGTGAGGATGCTAACTATAAAAAAATCTCTAAGAATCATAACAATAAACGTAAAAGACATTGCAAACTTGAAATTAAACTCTAACAGAACCTACTTAATCTAACATATAAGACATGAATTAAATTAAATTAAATTCTAACTAAACTTCTAGTGCCTAGTTAATCTAACATTTTATATTTAAACTAAATTAAATTAAATTAACTTCTAACTAAACTTCTAACCTAGTTGAACTACTCACAATTAAAACTTACAAATTTTAATTGAAATTCTAATCACTACTCTAACTAACAGTTATTTATCACTCCTCTAACTTGCATTTGTAGTTTCAAAATTCTAACAAACTACTAAATCACTACTCTAACTACCACTTGTAGTTTAAAAATTCTATTAACACTTATAATCAAATTTTAAGTGACTTAATATTACTAACAATTCTGATCTTTGTCAAAGAAAATAAATTTTATTCACCAACCTCTTCATGAATGCTACTAGCAATATGGGCAACTCCGTCCAACCGATAGATACGATTCGGGTGCCATTTTCGCAGTTTTTAATCTTATGGTATTGTTGCCTAAATTTTCTCTCTTTAGTATGGTTTGGGGGTGGAGGAAGTTGTGAAATGTAATTCGAAACAAATGAGTTCGAATTCTATATATAGGTACAATACTATTAAATTGAATCTATTACATTCGATTTACTTATGGGCTACATTTGCTATAAATCGAATTCACTCCATTCGATTTACCATGGGCTACAAATCGAAGCATTTTGATTCGATTTACCATGGGACCTAATCAAAGCTCATTGATTCAATTTACGTATGGACTACTTTGCTAAAATGGTTTTTCGTAGTAAATCAACACTAATGAATTCGATTTACTGGTACACCTACTAATTCGAATAAATTGGATTCGATTATATAAATATGCAAATAAAGCATCCGTGAACCATGTTTTCATTTAGGACATTCATGTAAAATTGAATCTCATTCAGTTTGTTTATGTAATTTGTCCATTAATTACATAGCATTATGTCAGCAAAATTATTTTTTATATTGACCATGTAAAAAATTATCTAAAAAAAATATATGATTAGACAACTATATAAAACGTTTTACATCATACATTAATAATAATAATAATAATAATAATAATAGTAATAATAATAATAATAATAATAATAGACTAAGGTATTTAGCTGTTTATAATAACTTTTTTCACATAATAATTAACTTAAGTTGTTTTTTAAAAATATAGAAGACCTTTTCCCATTTTACTATGAAATTAACCACTTGTTTAAAACAACTTATTCTATATTTTCATAAAGAATTAAAAAAAATGTATTTTTAAAAGCTATACAACACGCTAGCTTAGAACAACAAACAATAACAAGCATTGTCCCACCTATATGGATCAAATAACGCCATTGAGCTCTATCATGTATCATGTCTACAGAGAGACTGTTTACATGTAGATCTCGTTTGATCACCTTATAGATGGTCTTTCTCGATCTTCCTCTGCCTTTCACCCCTTGTCTATCTTCCATCTCATCTACCCTCCTGATTGGGTGCTCTGTTGGTCTTCTTTTCACATGTCCAAACCACCTGAAACGCGATTCTACCATCTTTTCCACAATAGGTGCTACTCCAACTCTCTCTTTTATATTTTCGTTCCTTATTCTATCTAATCGCATATGACCATTCATCCATCTCAACATCTTCATTTCTACTACACTTAACTTATGTTCGTGTTCCCCTTGCCGTCCAACACTCTGTATAATAAAACATAGCCGGTAGCAGTGCGATAAAATTTACCAGACGCACTCCGCCATTTTGACCAACATGCTTAGATCCTATGATTTAGATCATGTTCAATCTCTCCATTATCCTATATGATACGGCCAAGATACTTAAAACTGTTAACATTTCGTAGGATGTTTTCTCCGATCTTCACCTCTATATTAGGATTTTTCCTTCGGCGGCCGAACTTACATTCCAAATATTCTGTCTTGCTACGACTTATGTGCAGACCATACACTTCTAGAGCTTCTTTCCATAATTCCAACTTCTTATTTAGGTCTTCTCTTGACTCTCCCATTAGAACGATATCATCATCAAAAAGCATGCACCATGGCGCAGGCTCTTGGATATGTTCTATGAGTACTTCCAAAACTAATGTGAAAAGGTATGAACTTAAGGATGATCCCTGGTGTAATTCTATACCAATAGGAATTTTCTCCGTCACACCACCTTGAGTCTTCACACTAGTTGTAGCCCCAATCATACATGTCTTTAATTGCACGAACATATGCGATCCTTACTCTCTTTCTTTCTAAAACCTTCCATAAGACCTCCGTTGACACCCTATCGTACGTTTTTTCTAAATCAATAAACACCATATGTAGATCCCTTTTATTACTACGATACCTCTCTATCATCCTTCTTAACAGGTATGTAGCTTCAATGGTGGATCTGCTTGGCATAAAATCAAATTGGTTTTCTGTTACATGTGACTCTTGTCTCAGCCTCCGTTCTATCACCCTTTCCCATAACTTCATAGTATGGCTCATAAGCTTGATCTCTCTATAGTTTTTGTAACTCTGTATATCCCCCTTATTCATGTAGATAGGTACTAAGGTGCTCTTTCTCCACTCATCTGACATCTTCTTTAACTTTAAAATCTCATTAAAAAGCTTGGTTGACCAATTGATGCCTTTCTCTCCAAGGCCCTTTCAAACTTCAATCGGAATATTATCAGGTCCTACTACCCTGCCATTCTTCATCCGCTTTAGAGTCTCTTTTACCTCGAAGACTCAAATCTTTCGATAGTAGTCGAACTTTTGATCTTCTTCTCTCGCGCATAACCGACCAAAACTCGGAAGAGTCTTTTTTCCTTTATTAAATAACTCGTAGAAGTAGTTCTTCCACCTTTCATTGATCTTCTCATTTTGAGCCAAAACTTCTCCGTCTTTATCCTTTATGCACTTAACATGATCCAAGTCTCTCGTTCTTCTTTCACGGCTCTTTGCAATTCTATATATACATTTTTCTCCTTCCTTCATGCCTAAAAACTGGTAGAGACCCTCATATGCTCTTGTTCTTACTTTACTTACAACTACTTTTGTCTCTTTCTTAGCTGCTTTATATTTTTTCCAATTATCTGCATTGCGGTACAAAGACCACTCTTTAAAGCACTCCCTTTTTGTCTTTATTTTTTCTTGTACACTCGCATTCCACCACCAAGACTCCTTATCTCTTGGTCCTATTCATCTAAATTCACAAAAACTTTCTTTTATTGTTCTTCTAATAACTTCTTCCATCTCTCTCCACATCTCATTCGCGCTTCCATCCCCTTCCCACTTTGTCTTTTCTCCCCGTCTTAGAAAGCTTCTTTGTTTCTCACCTTTCATCTGCCACCACCTCGTCCTTGGGTTTTTCGTATGATGCCTTTTTCTCAATTTTTGCTCAACGCAAAAATTCATAATGAACATCCTATGTTGTGTTGTTAAACTCTCTTCCGAAATAATTTTACAATTAATGCAAAATTTTCAGTCGGCTCTCCTCAACAAGAAGAAGTCGATTTTCGAGCTTGTCATGCCACTCTTATAGGTTATAAGATGTTCGTCTCTTTTTTTAAAACATGTATTTGCGATGAGAAGGTCAAAAGTTGAGGAAAAGTCCAAAATAGTTTTACCCTCGGTATTGACCACCTTGAAACCATGACCTCTGTGAAAACTTCCATACCCAGTTATAACTTCTCTTCTAACATGACCATTTAATCCTCCTAAGAAAATCTTATCTCCCGAAGGTATGTCTTGAGCCACACTCTCTAGATCCTTTCAAAACATTATCTTGTGTTGCTCGTCCGAACCCACTTGTGGTGCATAACGCTAATCACATAAAAAGTACCTCCTTCCACCACAAATTTGATAGAGATGATCCAATGACCTACCCTCTTGACATCCACTTCGTCCTTCTTCCACTACTTATCCACGATAATACCTACCCCGTTCTTATTCTTCACCTTTCCTGTATAACAAAGTTTGAACCCGGAGGTATCCAACTCCCTAGCCTTCGCGCCGACCCATTTGGTTTCTTGTAGGTACATGATGTTAATCTTCTTCCTTGTCATGGTATCCACCACCTCCATGGATTTTCCTGTTCTCTGCCTTTATTCTATGTCACAAATCTCAACCTTCTGTCACTCTAATTTTTACCTTTACCTTTTTCTTTGTGAACTAGCATATTTACCCTCGCCTGTTCACAAAAACGCGAAAATCCTTGCTCATTTAACACAACATCCGGACACCGATACAACAGCTCTTGCTCATTTGACACTATATGCGAGCCATACAGCACGTTGCTTCCAGGCAACGACCTAGCTTTAGCGCAATAACGTTTTTGACCCATGTCATGAAAATTCGACTAAGTTTTTATGTTGGCTATCAAAGACCTAACACAATTCTTTTCCTTTATCCAGGCTTGGAACCCACTATGTAAAAATTAAAAATTCAAGATAAAAAGTCAATTAGCTACTACCCTTTAAGTAAATAAGCGAGAGGGTCTGAAAGGCATGATTTTCTAGAATCAAAGGCATATTATATATGATCGATGAAGTATATAATGCAAGTGATGACTTACTAACAAATTCTCACTAGTTTTACGACCTTAAAGCAAAATCTCATGCAAATATTAGACACAATGATTGCATGTTATGGGAGTCTGGAAAAGTTCACCATTTCACCAGAAATATGCTGATACACCTATTAAGTGGACTGATCACTGATGGTTCAAGCTTCAAACTGAACAAGATTACAAAAAATAAATTGATGTCTATCCACAATAAATTTTGACATTTTCCACCACATAACTATGACGACAGATTTCAGAAATAACATTCCCTTTTACGTTCCCTGATCTAATTAGTACAGTATCAATATGGAAAATCATGGCTGGGACTATCATCAGCATGCATGTCCATGCAATCACTGGAGTTGGAAGAATTTGTATCCCGGTTCTGGCCGCTAGGATAAGTAATCTCACTGTTTCGGGTTCCATTCCCGGATGACATGAGATTACTTGAAGGGCAGCTCCCCTGTGCCAGATGGTACGGCTGAAGGCTGCGGCGAATGGGGCTAGAGAGTGCATTTGAGAACACAGAGTTCTTTGGTTGTTGATCAGGTTGCGCACTTCTCATTCCCTGTCCCACAAGAGTAGCTGTAAATGCATTAGAGGGTACGGACACACCAAAATTAGCGTGCATTGCAGCCTGAGTGTTCTGTTGATGGAGTGGCTGCCTTGGAGACACCGGTGACTCCTCTGCTCCAAATTCAAGCTCATTCTACATGCACAAACATAGCTCACAGTTATACCTCTATTCAGCTATCACCATACACATGAAAATGAACTAATTCGGTTTGATGAATATCCTTAAACAATGCAAGTTTAGTGGGGATAAAAGGGTGTATATTTTCATGCTCTGACTTGTAAGATCACAACCTGAAATATGGTTGCACGAGACCTACGGGGTTAAACAGTGTTCAGATAAAAATGGGATGAAAATTGTCATGGGCAAGTTAGGTGTGTAACATTACACTTGAAGCTCCTTCATGGCACCTCTTAACGAAACATATGCTAAGAAATAAACATCTCGGATATCATCTCATGGTATTCAGTGTGCAGAAAAATCAGAAAGACATATTGAAAGATTTTGTTCCACATAAATTACTTCTAATCTACTACTCCTATGAAAACCAAAGGTTGAAGAATGATACCCATTAAATTCAGAACTTGACATTCAAAGCAACTGAGTAAGAGACCTATAAGTCTGTAACTCTATAAGTTGTATATGACAATCAGACGTCGATTCAGCATAAATGTTGAGTACTTAGGCCATAAGGTCATGAAAATAAAGAGCAATCTGAGTACTGGCAAATAGAGCAAAAGAGGGTTGAATAAGCAATGCTAAAGCATAAAACTTAGTAAATATTCTCTTTTGACACTACAAAACCTGCAACTGAGCAACTATATCACCAGTGGTCACCCTTGTTCCTTCTTGCTGTTGTCTAATAATCCATTGATACATCTTCTCCTGTGATAAAACACAAACAACCACTGTTCTTAATCTCTTTAAAATTTAGGCCAATAAAACAAGCATAACACAATTATCAAAATTTCAAGTTTTCAACAGCAAGCAACACATCCAAACGCACCAAACAACTGGACAAACAATAAGAAATATTTAGTTCGTTATGCACAAAATACAATCCACCGAAACCAAATCAGAAATCAGGAACTTGGATGAGCAATTTTCAATTTTGCAAATACACTCCAAGTTACTTCAGGGAAGAAATTGGGATTCTCCAAGTCCTAGATTCGTGGAAACTCAAATCAGAAATTAAATTCTTCTACTCAGTAGCTACCTGCCGGGTAGCCCTAAATTAAAGCACAAAACCTCAATCGCAGTTTAAAACATAAAAGAAAATTAAAGAAAAAAAAAGATTTTTCGTTCAGATTGAACAATGGAAATTAAGAATTGAGTTGAAGAAATAGAGGAAAGGGATAGGAATAAAGAAACCGACGAGAGCGTGGCGTTCACCGGCTTGGAAAGAGAGTTTCTGTTGGTTCATGGCGTGGGTGTAGAGATGGGAGAGGGAGTTAGCGGTGGTGCAGAAGGTGGAGTACATGGTCCGATCCACCTCGTCGAGGCGCGTGGCCACCGACTTCCTCTTCTTCCCCATCTTCGTCCTCCTAACTCAAAGAAGAACAAAAGGAAAAAAGGTAGGCGTTGGGGTTCCGAAAAGAGTCGAAGGAAGGGAATGAAATGAATGGGGGCAAGGTGAGTTAGATGGAGATGGCGATGGAGGTTGAGGGAAAAGAATTGGAAAACTAGAAACGAATAAAAAGAAAGATGAGTGACGCTGCAGATTATTTCTCCAAGTGGCATACACGTGGCACATCTTGCCACTCAGCCAGATACCCCTTCGCTTTTTCGTTCTTTCACTACAACCCAGCCTAATTTAGTTTAATCTGGGCCAACTCATCAACACAGAACACTTAATATAAGCCCAATAGCAAATTTTGTCTAGTAATTGCTATAACCTATAATGTTTAAAAAGTAGTATTTAATTATTAAAAAAATTAAAAATTAATATTTAATTTAAAAAATATATAAATAATAATTTTTAAATATTTAAAATTTATCACAAAAAATAAATTAAATAAAAATAACCACTAAATTATAAATACCATAAACTTTATCATTTTATTTTACACACTGACCAAAAACTGTTTATATAGACTTGCTATTTTCCTCTTATTCTACAAGAGTATCGTAGCATTTATTTTTTTTAATAAAAAATAACCTATATTATTTTATTTATAATATAAATGTAATCTTCATGTATTAATAGTATAAGAAAGTTTTATATAAATACTCAATACATATATTATTATGATAGTAAAAGTCACTTAATTTTCAAATTTTACCACTTAAAAATTAGAATACAAACACATGGATAAATTGGATGAAAAAAATTAAATAAATATTCTAAGCTAAATTTCAGAATATAATATTATCAAAAAGCATTTTACAATTAATTTCATAAATTAAATAATAATTTAATCGATATAATATTTTAATTATTTTTTAAATTATATATTATATAAACATATAGTTAATCTTTTTATATTATATAATTATGTATTATTTCTAACTCTCAACAAAAAATCTAAATTTTAACTCATATGTCACTTTGAAGAGTTATAATTTATATTAATTTGTTTAAAATAAAAAATTCCGGTAACAAATTTTTAGATTTTAATAAATCAAAGAATGATTTTTAATGAATTTTTATAAGTCATTTATTGTTCTGTTTTGTATTCATATGTTTGTAAAAATATAATTTTTTTGGAATTTAAACTAAAACGCAATTTAAATTTTTTTTATTTATTTTTATTTTTTTGATATTTTATTTGAATTCAAATGGGGACATTTTCTTAATGACATTTATGTTTTGAAGTTAAATAAACGATTAACTTAAAAGTAAAAAATGTCAATAATCTATATTAGTTTATTCGATTTACTACTGATAAATTATATATACATGGTAAATCGAATTAACTTGATTTGATTTATATTAAAAAAAGTGTAAATCCATTTATATAAAAAAGTCAAACAAAATATGCATGTAACCAAATTAAGTTTAGAATATTTGTGTAATTTTTTTCTCGTCAATTTATCGATATAAATTACCCTAAAAATTAAGTGATCTAAATGCATAAATGGATGACAGTAAAAAATTAAACTTATACAATAATAAGGTTATATAGAGCAAACAAAGTTATTGAACCTTATCATGTATAATGTCTATAATAAAACTGTTTATATAATTTTTTTTATCATCTTGTGTATGATTTTTGTGGCTCAATTTTTTAGTTATGGAACCCATGAGTGTGCTTTCCTCGGATATGGAAATAGGAAGTGCTAGAGGAGAAGGTGGGATAGCTTTATGTCATGTCTAGGTGGTAGAACTCGCAGGGTCCGAGTTCTTTGTTAAAAAAAAAAAAAAGCAAACAAGTCGGAGGGTACGACTTGATGATGGCTGGAATTTGAATTTTAACAATGCAAAACGGACCGTCCGAGTTCTTTTTTTTTAAATTAATTTGAATCTGCCAATGGTAAACGGTAGGTCCGATTTAGGGTTAATGAAAATATAAACTTGTGCAACTCGTACAACAGTCTTAGATCCGTGTTCTTATTCAAGCTTGCTCGTCTTCTTCCTCTGGTTCTCTGCATTTGTATAATTTGTTAGTGTGATTTCTGTTATTATTTAGTAGAGTGAGAGAAATGGATGATAGAGTACTTTTGAAAGTATATTATTTTGGTCAGATTTTATTACAAACATCTGAGGGTGTGAAATTTATCTATGAAAATCCGTTAGATGTTGTTATTCCCTTCACAATTTCATTTGAAGAGCTTAAATGTGTGATCTGTGAGAAGATAGATTCTGAGATGCCAAGGAGAATATCTTGTATTTTATACAGATATCCCATACCGGTGTTTGGTGGATTCGTCCAATTTCAAACCAAATATGTAACGGATGAAGCTAGTTTGCAAGAGATGTTTTCAATGTATATTGAAAGTCGTGGTCAAATCTCGTCCATCGAGTTGTACGTTGAGTTCGAACAATTTGAGGCCGACCAGAATATTGTACACGAGGATTACAATAGTGATAGTGAAGAAGAGTTCGAAAGTAATTACGAAGTTGTTGGTCCAGATGGTGATGAAGATCAAGGTGACAGCATCATGGCTCCAAATGTGGTGGACGTTGCAAATGCACTCGCAAACGAGGTTCCGTTTGAGGAGCCATCTTTCATGCGAGTTTTGGATTTGGATGCCATGCATGTTCCGGAGTTTCCAGAATATATGAGTGCAGGTACGTGGTTGCCTATATTTATAAATAGGATTAGAAGCTTGTAATTAATTAGATTGATCGATGGACGAAATAGTTTAGCAATGTGTGAATATATACTAAACTAGCGTTTGTGTATCGGTTTTATTTAGTTAAGGTTAAGGTAATAATGTTGTTAGTTAGCTATTGATTTAGTTTAAAAAAATTAGTATTTATTAATCAGTATTTGATTATGTGTTTATGTTGTTGTTTTGTTTAGAATGAGACAGTGAGCGGATGTATAAATTATTATTAGATCATAATTGATGCTGTGAGTATTGATTTAGTTGTGGTTTCGATTATTAAATATTCGTGTATTAAGTGTTTTATGTTTGACTACCTTCGTTGCAGAAATTCCTATTGTCGCAGATGATGAGTTTGTCGTTGGGATGGAATTCAGTTCCAGAGAAGCTGTTATTAAGGCAATGAAAGAGTATATCATTCGAAGAAGTGTAGACTACCGGGTGTATGAGTCGGAGTCGTTGACATTTTATGCCAAGTGTACACAGTATGGGTTAGGGTGTGATTGGCTTGTCAAGGTTAGCATGATCAGCAGGAAGCACTGTTGGGTTATAAGGAGGTATAATGGTAGTCACACCTGTACCAGAGCCACCATTTCTCAGGATCATTCTAAGCTGGATTCGGTCACAATTGTAGAATTCATCAAGCCGTTGGTCGAGGCTAACCCCTCGTTAAAGGTAAAATCAGTTATTGCAGAAATGCAGTCGAAGTTCAACTACACCGTCAGTTATCGGAAAGCATGGTTGGCTAAGCAAAAGGCAGTAGAAAAAATATACGGAGGTTGGGAAGCATCGTACGAAGCATTGCCTATATGGTTTGAGGCCATGTGTCATAAGGAGCCATCAGTTGTTGTCCATTTTGAGACTATGCATGCATATCAAGGCGATGACTTGGTGACTGATATTCGGGTATTGCATCGAGTATTTTGGAGTTATTACCCCTGCATTAGAGCATTCAGACATTGTAAGCCAATTGTCCAGGTGGATGGGACTCACTTGTATGGAAATTATAAGGCTTGTCTGTTAGTGACAGTTTCACAGGATGGCAACAACAACATCGTCCCCATTGCGTTTGCTATTGTGGAGGGAGAGACTTCTGATGCGTGGCACTTTTTCCTCAGTAACCTGCGACAACATGTCACTCGGGATAGTGTGGGGCAGATATCCGACCGACACGAATTCATCAATGCAGCAGTGGCACGCAGTAACGGAGCTTGGTCACCTCCCAGAGCTTTCCACATGTTTTGCATCAGGCATATAGAGTCGAATTTTCTGAGAAAATTCAAGGTACCGTACCTACAAAAACTGGTCGTCAATACAGGTAACATTGAGTAATTCTAAGAACGTGGCTAACAGAGTTACTTTCAATAAGTGCTTCTCATCCATTTTTTTACGATTGTTTTCTTGTTATCGTGTAGGTTATTCACGGATGGTGCGCGAGTACGAAGTGCATTATCAGCGTTTACAAGAACGGGGCGAGGCTTACAGTAACTGGTTAGACCGAATTTCCCGCGAACAGTTTGCGTTGGCATTTGATGGTGGCTATCGATGGAGCCACATGACGACGAACCTAGTAGAATGCATCAACTCAGTATTGAAGGGTGCACGCAATCTACCCATTACTTCTCTTGTCAAGGCAACATTCTACAGACTTAACGAGTTGTTCACCCGAAAAAGAGCCGAGGCGGAAGCACGGATTAATGCTGGACATGTTTTTTCGGAAGTCGTGACCTCAAAGTTGCCTGCAAACCAGCTAGGATCAGAAAACATCCAAGTCAGTTGCTTTGACCGGCAAAATGAGGTCTTTGAGGTGCGTGAGATGCCAAGTGGACTACAATATGCTGTCGACCTCCGGCAACAACGATGTGACTGTGGTGAGTTCCAAGTGGACCGGCTTCCTTGTCGCCATATATTTGCATGTTGTGCAAATCAACGACTAGATTGGCAAGTTTATGTCCATGATGTGTATAAGATGGACCAGGTTCGACGGGTGTACCGAGCCAGGTTTAGGCCACTGGGGAATCCTACTACATGGCCCGCTTACAATGGACCTCGCTTCGTACCGAATCTGTTCCTGAGACGCGTAACCAAAGGTCGCCCTAGGATGACACGCTTCTTGAATGAGATGGATACGCGAATACTACGTCGCCCCAGGCGATGTAGACAATGTGGGGCTAAGAGACACAGCCATAGCAGATGCCGTCAGACAGCTGGTGCAAATGCTGACAGAGATGCTCAGTAGATTTATACGTTGTGATGTTTGCAAGTTTGTAACATATGACAATCTACCCTGTGACAAATATGACTTTATGTATTATCCAAACATTCCTCTAAAATTATGATATTTGAAACATTTTGTAATGATATCTGAAACATTACAACTATAGAAACAAGTCCATGACATAGATAGTAATCATACATAGAACAGTTAATTAATACATAAAGAACATGAAACAATTACTTAATACATAAAGATCTTGAAACAGTTAATTAGTACACAAAGAAGTTAATTGATAAATAGAAAATCTTAAGATCACAACGACTACTTTCTCATTGCCCATTTTACATCCTCTACAAGACTCTTGCACTTCTTGGCAGCCTTTTTGAACATGGAAGGAGTGTACCGACTAGCATTGCAACGTGGCAAATCAATCCGTAGATTGTAACCTTTGCCTGCATTCACTTTTGCACGTGCATCACCTGTATAGAATTTACTTAATGAAGTGCATAAAGTAATCAAACCAACAACGATACAATAGCAGTATGACAAGTTCTACAAAAAGACCAAGTATACCATGTAGTCAACCGAATCACAATATAATCAACACTTTAAACAAGTAAGGGAATGTATAAAATATAATACCATCATTACGGGATTCTTCATCCTCGTCGGACTCCTCTATTTCATCCTCATCGTCCTCGTCCTCGTCGTCCGGTGAATCTACTAAGTACCCATCAGTCTCTCGTTCAGGTGTGTTTGCATTTTCTTCAATGAGACCCATTGAAACACGATTAAGGTTTTGGCTATTAAGAACCCCACGACCACCGAAACTCCTACTAGAGTCAACAGATACAAACCCTCCAGAAGCACCCGACGAAGCACCCGCCATAAACTGTTTATGCTGTTGGGCATATTGTGATTGTCCTGTATGTGCAGCCATGAAACCAAGCAATTAGCTAAAAGAACCTCCTTCTCCTGGGTCAAAATGTGGCACACCCCAATACTGCTGATGTGTTGGATACGACGGGGTAAACTGTGTTTGAGGTACATACTGGCTTGAATACATAGGTTGTTCTTGTGGGAGTTGACTTGGAGGTGGAGGGGGTGCTGGAGGCGACTGTGGCTCCTGCTCTTCATTGTCAACATCCATATCCTGATTATCCTCATCATTCTCTTGAACCACAAGATTGGACAAGGTCAAACGGTCCCCAAATTTTGCCCGATACCAATACTTGTAAGTATCCAAGGGGTGCTGTGAAGGCATGGGAAGCTCAGTAAGCACGTGATTATACCTGTTCGTCCACTGCATCACCCAAAATGAATGAGTCATGGCCGTGCCCAGTTAAGATTTTTAGGACCAGTCAAGACTTCTCCGTGTGCCTTGTCTAAATTCCGTTCCTGATGAGGCACTCCTTGAACAAAACTGAACTGTCGCTTATACCTATCCGTGGCATGCCACTCAATGCATTCAAAACAGACCAACGGCACCGTAGCGCTCCAACAAACCGAGTGCACGTAGATGTCTGATAGAATTATGCCCGGATCCAAGCGATCGACACCATAAGAAACCCACACAAACTGGTAAAGATAAATTAAAGTCATTGTTACATTCCACTTAACAATCACAATGACAAGATCAATCACAATAACAATAACAATAAGATTAACACTAACACTAAATCCGAAACAAATACTTTCTTAATGATTACACACTTGGCCCTCCTGAAGATCGTCGAAGGCCTTCCTAAAGTGGGCCAGTGTAAGATATCTATAGCGACGGTTTCCACGCTCCCAATTACGCCACCTAATATGACTTATTTCGTTAAGACAATTAGATATTAAATAATAAGCTACGGGGTGACTGTAAGATAGTATTACCTGTTTGCAAGCGGAAAACTGCAGGGTTCCTTAGGAACCGGTGCTAGATATGGCAGGCGGATCCAAGCCCAACCCAGCAGAAGTGTTAGCGAACCATCGATCTCCTTACAGTCATAACGAGATGTCCTGTATAACGCCCTGCATAGGTGTGCTAGGCATGCCGAGCCCCAACTGTACTGTCCAGTACTTCCAAAATCACGAAGCAGAGGTAGATACTTCCAATGCACACCTGCGCCAGACTTGTCCCCAAACAAGATCGTTCCGATCAACAACATAATGTGGTACTTCACGTATCTCTGTATACTATTTTCATCAGTCAACTGTAAGTTTTCTTTTAGATTTCGCAGCCAGGTCAGTTTTATGCAGCTTTCTCTACATGCTGACTTAGTGGGTGCAACTCCAAACTGGTGCAAACACTCCGCCTCCAAGGCTTCAAAACTGCTCATTGTCATCCTTGTGACTGGAAGACCGTCTGTCGGAAGGCCAAGAATCATTGCCACATCTTTAAACGTCACAGGCTCACAGCACATTCACCAATCAGAAGGTGAAAGGTATGCGTGCCTGGGTGCCACCTTTCGATCAGAGCATTCACCAGTACTTTCTGATATTGGACTACCCCAATCTGAGACGCATGATAAAATCCAGTTAATCGTAAATGCTCTTCCACCCTATCATTATACCGATCCGGAGGAACTGGGTGATCACATGTCAACATCCTCAAACTCTACAAAAACATAACAAATTATTATTAGTCAACTCGTTAACATTTAGTAATTTACTACTAGAGCATCTAAAATATCAAACTCGTGCTAAACTTTACCCTAATTACAACAATTAGTAGAAAGTACCATGAACTAACCCACCAATTTATTAACTCTCAAAAGTAACAAAATTTGCACAACTAACTTAACAACATATTAACTGAAACCACACAAGTATCATAAATTATCTTACCAAATCCAACTAAAACAAATAATCCTAACTTCTAAATTTACTTACTAATCCTAAAAATTATTCACAACTAACTATTAACAATAACAACTAATACATAATTCCAATTTTTATAAACTAATAATGCTCTTAATTAATTAACAATTACAGAGTAGTTGTTTATTTATTTATTCACAGTAATAGAAAAAATATTATAATAACTAATATCATAATCTCTAAAATTAATTATAAAATTTAATTCATTAATTATAAATTCAAAATTTATAACTTTAAAAATTATTACAAATAATATGCTAACTACATTTAAACAAATAATCATCATTAACATAAATTCCTAAATTCAACTCTAAATAATCATCATTTACATTCCTAACATAATCCCGAGAAAAAAATAATCATCATTTACATTCCTAAATTCAATTCTAACAACAATAACAATAATAATAATTAATTTTCTAACCATAACAATTATAATTATAAAAAACTAAAAAAAATTTCAAAAAAAAAATAACATCATCAGGTCAAAAAAATAATAATCATGTACATTCCAAAATTCAATTCTAGCAGCAGCAACAACAACAACAACAACAACAACAACAACAACAACAACAACAACAACAACAACAACAACAACAACAACAACAACAACAACAACAACAACAACAACAACAACAATAATAATAATAATAATTAACTTCCTAATAATAACAATTATAAATATAAAAACCAAAAAAAATTTCAAAAAAAAAAAATACCATAATCAGGACACAAAGATAATAATCATTTACACTCCTAAATTCAATTCTAAAAACAATAATAATAATAATTAACTTCCTAACAATAACAATTATAATTATAAAATATTAAAAAATTTCAAACAAAAAAATACCGTAATTACGTCAAAAAATAATACACATTTCTATTCAGCTTCTAACAATAACAACAATAATAATCAACTTTCTAACAATAATACTTTTAATTATAAAATATTAAAAAAAATTTCCAAAAAAACCTACATCTGGTAAAAATGATAATAATTCCTACATTTAATTTCTAACCACAACAATAATAATTAACCTCCTAACAATAATAATTATAATTAGAAATATAAAAAAATTAAAAAAAATTACATATTTTAGATGATTGAGATAATGTATAACATGAAATTCAGGACAATCAACATCTCTAAATTTTTTTTTTCTTTGGCATCTTCAGCTTGCTATTACCATGCAAGCTTGGAGGATAGAGAAAGGAAGAAGACGAACTGGTAATGGGCTGAGTTTGGTGAAAAGAGTAAAGTGAAAACGAATGGTGAGTGTGGGGGTAAATGTTGGGTAGGGCACCATTGGGGGAGCCAGCTGAGCGCGACAAGTGGCAGGGGAAGCACAAGTCGGAGGGTCCGTTTTCTTACCTACAACACGGACCGTTCGAGTAGCATCATACAAGACACACGGTCAGATTTGTGGTATACCTGACACCACACCCAGGTGAAGCACCACCCTTCTCCATAACGAGGTCCAACACATACTATACTTCTATATGAAAATTAAAAAGCGGATTTTGTTGGTCTCAACCTTTCATCTCCTATCTACCTTTCTTTTTATTTATTGTCATAACTAGATGTTCTATCGATATTTTTTTCACATGTTCAAACTACTTGAAACAAGATTTTATTATTATCTTTTTTAACTGTAAGTGCTATTTCAATTTTCTCTCTTGTATCTTTGTTTTCTATTTTGTCCATACGAGTGTGACCACTCATCTACCTTAGCATCCTCATCTTTGTCATAGTTAACTTATATCCATGCTCACTCTTGTTGCCAACACTTTATTTCATATAACATAGCAAGTCTAATGGTAGTACGATAAATTTAACTTTAAATTTTAAATATATCTTTTTGTCACATATAAAATTATACACAATCTGTCACTTTAACTAGACCTTTTAAATCCTATGTTTTACATCTTTCTCGATTTTTCTATTATCTTATATGATACATCCAAAATTCTTAAAATACTTTATATGATAAAGTACTTTTTTCAATTTCATTTTTATATTAGTGTTTTGTCATTGCAGATCAAATTTATATTCTACATATTTTGTCTTATTGCGATTTAAGTGCAAATTATACATTTCTAAAATTTTCTCCACAAATTTAACTTCTAATTTAATTTTTTTTAATTCTCCAATAAAAATAGTATCATCAAAAAAAAAAAATACACTACAATGCAGGTTATTGGATATCCGCAATAACCCTTATAATATACAAAAAGATTTTGAAATACAAAATTACATTATATTTATTTCCAAAACTTATACTACAAATTTCATCAATAATATTTGTTTTTACAATAATATTTGATAAAAAAAATATTAGCCACCTAACACTCAGCTTATATTTATCATCGTGATATTTGTGTTATTTTGTTAGGAAGGTCGTTGTGTATAGATGATACACTCGCGCTTTATCAAACCATGCATGATTACATGTCATGTGTTTTCATTTGAGGTAAATATCACATAATTAGATCGATAATAATAAATTTAACCATAAACGTGACAGATTTATTTATTTATATATATAAATATATAAATGATCGGTAAAACTTAACTAAAAAGTAATTAATTGGTTTTATGCGTTATAGTTTGGTCTCGCATTAAACCTCATAAATCGGATTCACGCAGAACAAATATCATAACGACCTAATACGACATTAATACTCTTTAATGAAAATGATTGCCAGAAGTGTAACTGATCTGTTTCACTTCACCTATAAAGGTATGATATTTTATCTTCGACAGGACATACATCGAATATCTAATACTGACTTAAGCATCGGAGTGCCTTTTGCAAGCACACCCCCCTTTCTGTTCTCTCCACGACGTGATACACCCCTCAGACGAAAAACTCGGACCTCCAAGCTCTTAGCTTGGCGTCGGGAATAATAGCTCGGTGTTAGCTTCCAGGAGTCGAGATATAGCCAGGTTATTTACTCAAGAACAATTGGCCCCCACCGTGGGCTCGAGTTATAACTCTCTTTTCCTTTGTTGGCCTCAAAACTTCCGTGTCCATCCATGGCTGCTCTACCTCCCCCAACACCTTCCAAATTCTTTCGGATGGTAACTGAGCTACAACAAACAAATCAAGGGGGCGGGGGAAAATCAAAGGATGGCAAACCAAATCGCCGAGTTAACTAATGCTCGGACTGAAAATGATGGTGATTGTAACGAGCGAATGGAGGAGGCAAAACACGAAACTGACCTATCACATGTCTCCGAAACTGCTCGGAACGAAGAAGCTCGACCAGAGAATGAAGACACTAAGCTCGATAACTCTGTAGGACCATTCATGACTGACATTATGAATTTTCAAATGCCTAAGAGATTCACTTTGTCAACAACCTTAACCCCTTATGATGGGTTAGGGACCCGAAGAAGCACATCCAAAAGTTCAGATCTATAATGATAGTAAACGGTGCCTCTGATCCTATTTTATACCGTTGTTTTCCTACCTTTTTAGACGGTCCAGTACTTGATTAGTTTTGTTCTTTGCCTGTAGATTCTATTTCTCATTTTCAGGAACTAGCGAAGCTTTTTGAGGATCACTTTGCTACCTCTTCTATCTACTTACACGATTCCAACTACCTGAACACAATAAAAAAAGATCAGAGCGAAAGCCTAAAGGACTACATCACCTGTTTCACAAAGGTGGCCATGAGCATACCAGATCTCCATCCTGAAGTGCATCTGCACGCCATCAAAAGTGGACCCCGACTAGGCAAATTTCAAGAAGCAATCGCGGTTACTAAACCATAGACCCTTGCCGAGTTTCGTGAAAAGGCTAAAGGTCAGATGGACATCGAGGAGCTTCGCCAAGCTCAGAAAGCAGACAAGCCACATTATAGCAAAGACGAGGATAAAGCTCGAGAAAGTAAGAAGACTTTTAAACTAACCCCCTGCTATGACTCATATACTCAATTTAACATAAAGAGGGACGACATCATCTAGGAGATTCTCAATTCCAAGCTAATCAAACCTCCTCGGAAGGCCGAAAACTATCTTGACACAAAAAATGCAGACAAATTCAAATACAACACTTTCCACAAAAAATATGGGCACACCACCGATGAGTTTGTGATTGCAAAAGATCTGTTAGAACGACTAGCTCGGCAAGGCCACCTAGACAAATACATTAGCGGGACTATGCAAAAGCAGAGCACAATCTCTGCCAACAACAACTCCATAGGACAACATTCATGAGACAAAGAGAGAACCACTCATAATTACCCTGACCAACCATGGGGAATTATTAACTATATTTCCGGAGATTTTGTAGGTGGAAGAACAACAAGTTTGGCCAGAAAATGTACCTACCGGGCTATGTTCTCGATAGAAGGCACTATAACCGAAGCCCACACATCTCAACATTTTCCACAGATGACATTCCAGGCATCGGACTTCAACACAAACACCACAAACCTGGATGACCCAGTGGTGATTTCAATCCAGTTAAGGGATCTTTTAGTACGGAAAGTACTACTCGATCCGGGAAGTAATGCCGACGTTCTTTTCTATTCTACATTCTAGAAAATGAAGCTGAGCAACAATATACTCCAACCCTCCATCGGAGACTTGGTTGGCTTCTCAGGTGAACGAGTCCCAGTATTGGGATCTGTGTGATTACAAACCACACTGGGTGAGCATCCTTTATCTAAGACCTCTGACATTCAATATTTGGTAGTCGACTGCTTTAGTCCATACAATTTAGTACTTGGCCGACCTTTTTTAAATAAGTTCGGCGCTATAGTATCCACAGTTCATCTTTGTGTCAAGTTTTCTGTGCAGGACGACCTTATCGCAACTATCCACAGTGACCATCGTGAAGCTTGTCAGTGCTATAATATCAGTCTAAAAATGCCTAACCGAACTATGGGGACAGAAGTAAACATCGTCTGCAGCTCTAATAAGCTCCCAGCTCTTGCCGACCTCGATCCAAGAGCCGAGCTGCTTGAGCGCCCAATACCCATAGAGGATTTACAAAAAATATATTTTAGCAACGACCCTAACAAGTTTACTTATGTAGGTACCACTCTTAGCCTGGAGGAAAAAAGTTCTTTCCAGCAATTTCTACAACAACATGCCGATTTATTCGCATGGACTCCTGCTGATATGCCCAGGATTGATCCCTCAGTGATTTCTCATAAATTGGCGCTGGATCCATCTGTCCGACCTATAACACATAAGAAGCGAAACCTCGGCCTTGAAAAGAAATAGGCATCTTTGGAAGAGACCAAAAAATTGATCAGTGCTGGCTTCATATAGGAAATTAAATTTATAACATGGTTAGCAAACGTCGTTATGGTAAAAAAACACAATAATAAATGGCGCATGTGCGTTGATTTTACAGATCTCAACAAAGCATGCTGAAAAGATGCTTACCCTTTACCTTCTATTGACTGTTTGGTAGACAATGCTTCAGGGTACAAAACATTAAGTTTTATGGATGCATATTCTGGTTATAACCAGATTCTAATGCATCCATCTAATCAAAATAAAACTGCATTTATTATTGAATATGGAAATTATTGTTATAAGGTCATGCATTTCGAACTTAAGAATGCAGGGGCAACATACCAACACCTTATGGATAAGGTGTTCGCAAATCAAATTGGCAGGAACCTGGAAGTTTATGTCGATGATATGGTGGCCAAAACAAAGCTCGACAACAACCACCTCGATGACCTTCTAAAATTTTTCAATCAAATATGATGTTACAATATGCGACTAAAACTAGAAAAGTGCGCCTTTGGAGTATAAGGAGGCAAAATTCCTCGGATTCATGCTTACAAACTGAGGAATAGATGCGAATCCCAAAAATTATGAGCTGTGTTAGATATGCCGAGCCCACAAACGATCAAAGAAGTACAATGATTAACAAGGAGAGTTGCTGCACTATCTAGATTTTTACCATGCTTAGCATCTAAGTCTTTCTGCTTTTTTCAAGCACTAAAAAAGAAAACTGATTTCAATTGGACTGACGAATGTGAAAATGCTTTTGCAAAAATAAA
This sequence comes from Arachis hypogaea, assembly GCF_003086295.3. Taxonomy (NCBI): domain Eukaryota; kingdom Viridiplantae; phylum Streptophyta; class Magnoliopsida; order Fabales; family Fabaceae; genus Arachis; species Arachis hypogaea. The sequence continues at coordinate 125,579,185 of NC_092048.1, forward strand.
GTCCACCCTTTCAAAACCACCAATTTTATAAAAAACCCTTCAAGGGGAAGCACTTTACTTATATTTATCTGTCACTGACCGGGCATTAAGTTCTGTTCTCGTTACAGAAAGACAAAAGCAACAACAACCGATCTACTTCATTAGCAAGTCCTTAACGAACGCCAAGCTTCGCTACCCAAAGATCGAGAAGTTGGCTTTGGCTTTAATATTTTCAGCCTGGCGACTCCGACCATATTTTCAGAGCCATGTCATACACGTCCGAACTGATCAACCCTTACGACAAGTGCTGCACAAACCAGAGTTGGCTGGCCGACTAATAAAGTGATCTATCGAACTCTCTGAATTTGACATTAGGTACCAAAGCCGAGGTCTAATTAAGTCTCAATACCTCGTAGACTTCATAGCCGAGTTCACTGCTCCAAGCTCGGTAGATAATCCTACACAGTGGATCCTTTATGTGGACGGGGCATCGAACCCTCAAGGGTATGGTGCCGGAGTCTTGCTTGAAGACAGCAACGGTTTTGTTCTGAAACAATTCTTACACCTCTTCTTCAAGGAAATCAACAACTAAACAGAATAAGAAGTACTAATCGCAGGTCTACGACTTGCAACCGATCTAAAAACCTCAAAATTAAAGGTATACTGTGATTCTTTGCTTGTTGTGCAACATGTAAATAATCTTTTTCAAGTGAAAAATCCATTATTAGCATAATATCTGGATATTGTCAAAAAAGTTATTTCTAATTTTTCAAAATTTGAAATTCTCCATATACCTCGAGAGCACAATAACCGAGCTGATATTCTATATAAACTCGTCAGCACCTAAACACCAACCTCTACCCTATACCAGTTTACACTGCTTAAACCAAGTATAGATCTAACCGAGGTTTTAAGTGTTACACAGGATGAAGGCTGGCGAACACCCTATATAGATTATCTCAAGACCAGAGTTATTTCACAGAATATTGACAATGTTCGGCGATTCTGTCGCCAAGCATCCTTTTTTACTATATATAACAATACTCTGTATAGATGAGGTTTTTCTCATCCTTTGCTAAAATGACTTTCCAGGTCGGAGGCCAAGCTCGCACTTGCCAAAGCTCATGAAGGTATATGTGGAACACACATTAGAGCCCAGAGCTTATCCTCCAAAATACTTTGGACAGGATTCTTCTGGCTGACATTGCAACAAGATTGCAATGCAAAAGTGAAAAATTGTAGTAACTGCCAGAAGCACAGTCCAATTATACACCTACCAGCCGAGGACCTTCACAATTCCAAAGTAAGTTGGCCCTTCAATGAATGGGGGCTCGATATACTCGGCTCTTTCCCTTTAGCAGTAAGGCAAGTAAGATTTTTAGTTGTTGCAATCGAATACTTTTCAAAATAGATAAAGGCTCAACCCCTAGCAAAAATAACATCCTAGAAAATGGTCTCCTTTGTGTGGAAAAATATTATCTGCAGATTCGGCATACCTCGGCACATTATCACTGATAATGGTCGCCAGTTTGTCGATCATAAATTTACCTCTTTTTTTGTAGAATTTAAGAATTAAACAACACTTTTCATTAGTAGGACATCCACAAACAAATGGCTTAGCAAAGGATGCCAACAAAGTCATCTTGCATGCTTTGCGGAAGAAACTGGATGATGCTAAAGGACTATGGGCCAAATTAATCCCGGAGGTCATATAAGGATACAACACCACCACCCACTCAACAACAAAAGAAACACCTTTCCGTTTAGTGTATGACTCTGAAGCAATGATACCTGTGGAGATCTCCCAATCATCTCTCCGAGCACAATATGTCGGTCACAACACAACAAACACATCTCAGTAGAACGAACTTGACATCATTTAAGAAAATTGATCTTTGGCAGAAATCAATCACCGAGCTATGCAACAAAACATAGCTCGGCAATACAACCAAAGACTTCACCCAAAATCTTTTCAAGTAAATGACCTGGTACTAAGGAAAACTGAACAAGCTAGAAGACCCCCAACCCATGGAAAATTAGCAGCCAACTGGGAGGGCCTTTTCCGAGTTATTGAGGTCGTCGGCAACGGCGCCTATCGTCTGCAATCACTTGATGGTAATACCATACTGAACACATGGAATATCTCATATTTAAAACTCTATTATAGTTAAAAGTCAGGGCCAGACATGTACTCTTTTTCCTACTCACAAGATTTTTTTCAAAAGGGTTTTTCTTGGAGAGGTTTTAATGAGGCCAGCCTACCTGCACCTTTGTACAACAAAAGGTTCATACTATATTATTATCTGTTTCATTACTATTCTCTTTCTTCAAACTGACCTATATCTCTCCGAGATATAACAATTCGCAACGACGACCAACTATTTACGTCACACAATCCTATTCAATCAACTATTACTATCATTAAAATAACCCACTTATTGAACCATTTGTGGGAACTGATATTCTACTATCATCAACGATAGTCCACAATCAAATACTCACAATCAGAAAATCAAAAGCAGACAACACTCATGCATTGTCTCTCATATACCAAATCGATAAACAAGTTCAAATTCCAAATATTCTACACAAATATAAACAACCAAATAGTCAAATAGAAGCCAAAATCACACTTGACAGAATATAAACAGTCATCATCATCCTAAAAGTTGGTAATAGAAATTTCAAAATAAAAACTACAAGTCATGCATCATGACCTAAATTATCATTCCCCATCTTTTGCACATTTTTCATCATCAACTAAATTTCCGTCTCGAACAATCTTTGCTGGATCTGTCAAAGCAAAATCTCGGTCAAGAGCAAAAAATTTGGCTTGATCAGTAGCACGTTCAAATCCTTCCACAAAGGCATCCAGTATTTCTGTTTGCTTGTTTTTCTCAAACTCACTCAGCTTTACAGTAACATTAGCCACCTGGTCTTTATTTTGGCCAATTCTTCCTCTTTTTTCTTTAACAACTCGGACTCTTTCTGATATTCCCCTCCATTAGCTTCAATTCTTCCTCCTTCTTTAATAGCTTACTTTTCAGATCCAAGATTTAACCTTTTTCATGGAAAGCTCTTCCCTCAACTTGCTCGGTTCCTCCACCTGTTCTAACATCCTTTTATGTTTTATTTCTTGACTCCGACCAAGATTGGCCAAATGCAAATCGACCACCTACAAATATATCAAACAAATAGGGACCATAATGTTAATCATTATCATTAAAAGTGCATATAAGTACAACCACAGTACCAAGCGCACTTGCATAAACTGATCAATAGATACGTCCCCAGCCTTATTAGCCACAGCCACATCAGCAGAACTCTGACATACCTCATCCGAAACGACCATAAAAGGAAACTCTTTACTCCACACTGAAGATCCATCAAGATCCTCGACAAAACCATGTAATCTCTTCTTATTATCAATAAACGAATTCATTTCCTCCAAGGGAATATCCCTCCCTTTCTCAGTTAAATCCTCGGACAGCTCGAGGTCTATATGATCCGATTTTCTTTTCTTAAAAATAACCTTTCTCCGACGATGATGAGGCTGATTAACTTCTCCTTCTACAGTAGCTTTATCAGGATTCGATGACGAACCCTCTTTCTCCAGATTCTTAGTTTTGAGCCGCGACCTCAAGCTTGCTGCGGACACTCTAGAATATTTACCACCTGAAAAAGCAAGATCAAAATGTCAAAAAGCGCAAACACACACAGAATGCTTAGCGCCTTGTAAATTTCTTACCCAAATAATCCATCACTGATTGCCTATCATCCTCCTAAGGCAACTGCTCGAAAATAGAAATCAAATCTTTCCTATCAATAGCCTTAATCAAATATTCAGTTATACATTCATTCCTAGGCGAAATTCCCTCTAGGCCTAAAATCTATTGCGGTTCAGAGCACCAAAAAAAAAAAAGGAAACCGTTCACCCATATTCTCATCCAAATAAAACGGGAAAATATCCTCGGTTGTACAAACCTTTAAAAACATCTCCTTAAAGTCTTTAAAGGACGACTTATACAACTTAAACACTGAGAAGCCTGGTGTACTGTTTAAGTTTATCCAACCACCTTTTCATACCCCATTTTTCTGGAAGAACGAGAAAAATAACTCTAAGGTCGGCCTCTCCCCCAAATAATCCATCAATATTTCAAAACAACACAAAAAAACCCCACTCATTTGGGTGCAACTGTGATGGAGCGTAGTTCAACTATTTCAGAATATCGCATTCAAACTGCGTGAAAGGTAACTTAATGCGAAGTTCCTCCAACACACAGCTATGCATGTAGAAGAACTAGAAGTCTTTTCTCTTATGAAACACCCTATCAGACCTAGAACAAGGCAACAATTCAACCCGTAACCCAGAATCCAATCTCACTACCTTTCCAACATCTATCTGGCTCACACTGTCTTTACCAACGAAAAGTGAACTCCTTATCTTCACATCTTCACTGACCCATTCATATGTACCATCCTCTACCAACTTCTGTACTTGCTTCCCTTTTTCCTTCTCTATCACTATCCCAAACAGAGCCCACACAATAGAAGAAAAAGTAAGAAAAGGAGAAAGCAAAATAAACAGAGCCAGAGAACTTACCCATTTTACTCATGACGTTTCGATCGGGGTGAATGTCAAATGAAGCAAACTATTTGAATTTCAAAGGTAACTACATACAAGTTAATGAAACAATTTAGAATCCATTAAATAAATCACACACTACAAACGATCCAGATCTTCTTGGAAACTGAAAAGGTAACACGTGTCTACTAATCATACATTAAATGCTTTACTTTCTTTATTTAATTAAACCTTTATAGTTATTATTTCACGATATTTAATAAAGTATATATGTTGAGCTGGAGGCTCTATACCCATCACACTAGTCGAGTTATAACTCATCAAAAAGCTCAACTTGCTCTATTAAAACATCGCCAAGCCAAGTTTGGAGGCTATGGTATGGTCGATAAAACTTAACCAAAAAACAATTAATCGACTTTATGCGTTATAACTCGGCCCCGCACGTTATGACATTCAAATGTCATAAATCAAATTCACACTGAACAAATATCATAACGACCTAATACGACATTAATACCCTTCAATGAAAATAATTGCTAGAAGTGTAACCGATCTGTTTCACTTCGCCTATAAAGGTATGACATTTTATCTTCGACAAGACATACATCAAATACCCAATACTGACTTAAATATTGAAGTACCTTTTGCAGGTACATTTCCCTATTTTATTTTCTCCATGACGTGATATACCCCTCAAACAAAAAGCTCAAACCTCCAAACTCTTAATTCGGCGTCGAGAATAATAGCTCGATGCTAGCTGCCAGAAGTTGAGTTATAGTCAGATTATTCACTCAAGAACACACACATATATATATAAAATTAAAGCACTACACATATAAGTGATATATTCTAAACTCATACACATGTAATAATCTTTTCTATGCAATATACATAATTCAACTTTGTTTAAAATGTGAAATTGGCTCATGTAGTTAGGTACTGCGGTCCATCACAATAAACCCACTATGTGAGAGGACCAAGCTAGTTGCACTTATATGCCTTAAAACTCTAAAGTTGCGTGTGAAATTGATTTTGTGATGATATTAGTTCTTCTTCTAAATGTTATTATAAAAGTTCAGAATATATACTCCTAAAATATAATACTGTGAAAACTCTCCAATTATCTGAGTTAATAACTCTAAAGTTTATGTAGGTTAGCGAATAAATAATCTATACTTATATAAAATTGTCAATATATTTTTTTGTAATTACTAAATTTTTGTGTCTTTCACCTCTTCTTTATATTCGTGATTTTGTGTAAATGTTACGAAGGGAGGAAAACTTTATTTGAAAAATAAAAAATAAAATTTTAAGAACGATAAATAATGGAGTATCCTATAATTTACTGCTATTATGTGGTGCTTTGAGTGAAAAAGAATTTACTCCAGTGTGTCATCCAGATCCATATACTACTGATTACTCTAGTGCATATATGGTACATGCAATTAAAAAGGAAAAAGTATAGTAACGTGGTATGTGTCGGCATACAAAGGAAAAGGATAGGAATTGAAAGGAATTTGTCCGCATACAAAAGAAAAGGATAGGAAATGAAAGGAATGAAATTAGGTAACACTGACACATGATCTACCTACGTTAATCAAGTGAAAATATTTAAAAATGCTAAGTTACAACTTTCAGACACAATGTATATATGTCAGATATGATAAAAGAGTAATTATTCAAATTACTCCTAAGAATTTTAAAAGCAAAAATTTTCGTCTTTAAAAATAATTAATATACAAAAATATTTTTAAAGTTTTATTTTGACAAATAAATCAATTTCTAGTTTATTTTTTGTGGAATAATTATCTAAATCAATTTTAAAGAATTTTAAAAGCGTATATTTTACTCTTAAAAAAAATTAATACATAGACTAATTATCAATCTTTTTTCCGTTAGACATAATAGTCTTCCGTCTATTTTTTGAGACTCACTAAATCCTTTAAGTATTTATTAGAAAAATAAAATTAGTAGATAATATAATCAAATTAACTTTTAAGGTTAAGTTAAACCTATTTGATTTCTAATATGATATTTTTTTTAAAAAAATATTATTGAACCATCCCTACTATATACACAATTCCAAATCCAACAAAAAGAGATGTACTAAATCTCATATTATTAAAAACAAGGTTGTGAGAACCAAACTGACCAATAAACCAGTAAAATGACGGGTTCAACAGTTTAGTGGTCCAACTAAAATTCAACCAATTTAATTAAATATTAAATAAAATTATTAAAAATTTAATATATTATTTTAAATATATAAATTTAACCATTTTTAAACTAATATAATTTAAAATTTTACAATTTTATACAGTAACTTGTTCATAATTTATCATTAAAATTCACAAAATAATTTTTTTTAATTAACTCCTAAGTTTTAATAAAATAATCAACAATAATATATTAATACTCATTACAGTAGCAATAAAAATTCAGAATAAAAAATAAAATTCAACAATATCTTCTATTAATCAACTTATACAAAACTTATACATAGAGATTAACTTTACATTAATGAACAACAATGAACTTAAACCATAAAAAATACAAACTTATAACAAAACTCAAACCATCAGCGACTAAAAATTCAGAATCATAAGAAATGTTAACAAAGACTTCTAATTAAGTAATTAGTAAAATCTAGTACACAAACTTAGCTCAGAATCTTAGGAATTAAAACTGAAGAAACAGTAACTTACCAGAGGCACAAGTTTAAAAGGACGGTGACAGAGTGAGCTCGAATAGAAAGTGAACTTGGAAGAGGATCAATTCGCAACGGTGAGGCTCCGAGAAGATATCCCATGAAGAGAAAGGACGGGCTTGAAGAGGATCGAGCAACCGTTCATGACCGAGCAGCTGTTCGCGATGGCGACGCCAAGACCTCCGATCAGTCCATCACGCAACGTAAAGGAGAGGAGGATCGAGAAGAGGGCCGACTTCCAGAGGCAACGGCGACACCCTCTAGCTGAGGAGAAGAGTTCGGCGACGATGAGGATGTTGGGCATTGTCGCTGGCTGCTGCTACTGAAGTTTGAATTTGGGGCTTCCCTACTTCTGATTTCTGAGGTTAAGAGCTTGTTTGGAAACCATTTAACATGAGAAAAAAATTTTATTTTTTTTAAAAAAAAAGAATTCATTTCTATTTGAAACTCTACTTCATAATTTAAAATGACTATAATATATTAATAGAATAGAATTCAAGTTTGAAGAGTGTATGCGTGGATTTAGAAATCAGACCCCTTTTGGTCTAATTTACAAATGAAGGAAAAATGAGAATTGAAATTCTCAAAGGAATTCAAATAATTCATTTTTAGTTGTTCTAAAATAAGAAAAAGAATTCAAACTCTTGAGAGAATTCTAATTCCTAACATTCCAAACAAGCTCTAAATGATTTTAGGGTTAGGTTATTATGGGGTTGAGAGAGAGAAAAAGGGAAATCCGTTCATTTATAAATTAAAAAAAAAATCCTGAAAATGGTGTCGTCTAGTAGTTAGGGCTGAACCATAAACCATAAAAATTGTCCGATTCATCGGTTAACTGTCGGTTTAATAAGTTTTTTCATTAGTTTTTGCCAGACGATTTTTCACTTCAACTAAACCGGTTAAGAGACTGGTTTTCAGTTAATATGGTTGAACCAGTCGATCTGGTTCGATTTTTAGAACTATGATTAAAAGCATATTATTATGGTTTGTTTAATTTCATGTCTTGTTGTTTGTATGTTTCATTTTTGTTATGTTGAGTATTCTCTAACTCTAAGCTAGATATGTCTTTCATTAAGAAGTGGGTCAAATATTAATTATATACATGTGAATGCACTATCTAAGATTATAAGTAGATATGCTCATACAATCATCATCACCAAATATGCATTTAGTGATATTCATTAGTATTATAATTACATCGTATCAAAAAAGTAAAATAAAATTATTATTATTATTATTATTATTATTTATATTTTTTTGGACAAAAATAATAATAAATTTATTCATTAGATTCTTATATATGTATTTATAATATAAAAAAAATTTGCATTATATATATATATTCACTCAATAATAATAATAACTTAACATATAAGAAATTCAAGGTTGAAACTATTTGATATTTTTGTATTTAATATAACTTAGCTTGATGTGATAGCTAGAAATTAAGTATAATCAAAGTTATTTTCCTATTTTTCACTTGAATCTCAACTTGATTATCAAATTATCAATTAACTCAAAATGCTAACTGAATTTCTACTTCATAATTAGACTAATTTAACATACACATTGTAACACCCTACCACACAGAGCCTTACGCTTAAGTCATAAAGCAGAGGTGGCAAGGTATTTGGTGAAACATTAGCAAAGCTAAGCTCAGCAAAAAGTACCGATATTTACTCATATCGACAAATATTGAACTTGATAATAATATTATTAACTAAACTCTATTTTTAAATTAAAATATCAATTACTCAAATTAAAATATACATATAAGTTTCATTACTTATAAATTACTAGAATCATAGTTTTAGTTATGTAAAATATTTCATCATAATATATATATAAGAATATGAATTTGATTGAATTCAAATAGTTATAAAATTAGTTCAATTACTGATAATAAAATAATTTCTAAAAATAGAAAACTCCAATTTATGAAATAAATTATAACTTATTTATATTTATGTTTTTAAAATTGAGGGTCGCTACATTCTACCCACCTTACAAAAATTTTTGCCCTCAAAAATTTATATAAAATGGAAAAGATTCATACTAACGTAACTTCCCTTCTTAAACATGTCAAAGAAAAACAGAAATATTTGACATGTTTAGTTTGCAAATCCAGGATATTCTTATGGCTTAAAAGTCTACGCAAAGCGGAAGATACAAGATAGGCTCGATGCAGAAGGGTTATAAGGCAGGCTGGTATTAGAACGACGGGTTTATTGCTTCTAATATTCGCTTCATCTAGCTCCTAAGTTCTGCCGATTCTAATGGTGTCATCATACGTAATACTATCGAAACTGGTTCAGCCTTTGACACTAAATCTATCACAACTTACTTTTTCTCTCGACACCTAACTGGTTATCAAAGAGATATTTCTATCGGCCTAAACTCCTGGTCCGTATCCAAGTCCAAAACTACGTCCAGTCTTTCCAGTCTTAAACTTCCATATCCGGTTATGTAACCTAAACGAAAGTAGGGTCCTAGCTCTACACAGAACAAATCTATCCTACGCGTCCGGTATCATACTTACCTCGATCTTGTTGTGGCCAACCCGCATTTGCGGCTCTCCCACGCGGACAATCCCTAAACATGTGTCCTGGTGCTCTACATTGAAAGCACATTCCCAGTCCGGCCCTGTGCAGCTCCTCTAGAGCAGTCTCACCAAAGCCTTCCTGTAGCAGTGTCCACTTCATGGAGCAATCTTCTGCGAGCTAGCTCTTCTTAACTAACTCAGTGAAATTTGTTAGATTTTGTGGATACACGTAATTAAAGATATCCCTCCTTAGTCCTTTCTCATACTGAGCACACTTCAATTCCTCATAATCGACTGGATTTCCTTGACAAGTTTTTGAGAAACGGCACAGATTGTCGAACTCACGGGTATAGTCGGCTACGAACATATCCTTTTGCTTTAGCTGCATTAATTCCAACTCCTTTGCAGTGCAAAATGCATGCAAGAAATATCTCCCGTAAAACTCTGTCTTGAATCTATTCCAAGGGACATCTGTTAACTCCACTTGCAAGGTATGACACAACTCTTGCCTCCAATTCTGAGCATCTCCCTCCAACATATGAGTCACTATCTCCACTTACTGTACTTCAGGAACGTGCTGAGTGTACAAAAACCTCTCCACTTCTCGAAACTACTGATCAGCCTCCAGGGCATTGGAATTTTTGTTAAACCGAGGTGGACCACTCTTGAGGAAATCAGTAAGGGTCATTGACCTATAGTATCGACTTACCTTACTTGTACTAGCACTAGAGTTTCCACCTCGACGTCCTTGCATTGGTTCAACTACGGGATTTCCTCTCCGAATACCTCGTTCAAATCCACGAGACGACATTTGGTCCCTGTTCACACCAAACAAGTGATATCAAGTTGATCAGTATCAATATTGTAAGTCTAATGCTTCAAGTTCCAAATGCATGCTCATGAACATTTATGCCACATAAATCAATCAGATATCCTAATAGTACATACACACACCCAGAGTAAGCCCAGAAGCATAATCAGTCCATCCCTCAGGCTCTACAGGAACGAACTGCTCTGATACCATAATGTAACATCCTACCACACAGAGCCTTACGCTTAAGTCGTATAGCAGAGGTGGCAAGGTATTTGGTGAAGTATTAGCAAAGCTAAGCTCAGCAAAAAGTACCGATATTTACTCATATCGGCAGATATCGAACTCGATAATAATATTATTAACTAAACTCTATTTTTAAATTAAAATATCAATTACTCAAATTAAAATATACATATAAGTTTCATTACTTATAAATTACTAGAATCATAGTTTTAATTATGTAAAATATTTCATCATAATATATATATAAGAATATGAATTTGATTGAATTCAAATAATTATAAAATTAGTTCAATTATTGATAATAAAATAATTTCTAAAAATAGAAAACTCCAATTTATGAAATAAATTATAACTTATTTATATTTATGTTTTTAAAACTGAGGGTCGCTACACACATCCATGTGGTTCATACATATTGGTCCGGCCATTACAAATCCAATATCATAAATCGGCTTTATCATTCATAACTCGACATTATTCACATTATTACCCAGATAATTGGCGTTATAGTTCGGCATTTCAGTCATTACTCGGCAATTTACGTTATTAATCGGCGTTACAGTTACTAATCATCAATCAATGTCATTTATTAAAAAGTAACGTTACAAATCAGCTTAACGGACTGCTTCACAAAAGTGAAACGTCCAAACCCTTATTATTGCTCTTTAATACAGGCAATAAAGCAGGAACATAACCGATTTATACACTATCACCTATAAAAAGGTATGATCTTCTATCCTAAAGACACATTGAATTCTCAATACTAACTTAAGCTTCAGAGTGCCTTTGCAGGTACACTCCCCCCTGTTTCTTGCTCAAAGCTCTACGCGATTGGACACCCTCTTGGAGTAAAGCTCGGATTATCATAAGGCTTAAAGGTCGACACCGAAGATAATAGCTCAGCGTCGACTCCCAGAGACTGAGCTCTCCCTCCAGGTATCCATACAAGAACAATTGGCGCCCACCGTGGGGACGAAAATATAAACCTCTCCATATATCATTGGCCTCGAGGTTCCCGTTTGAACTCATGGCTGAACAACCTCCACCCACACCATCCGAATTGCTCCGGATGGTGACCGAGTTGTGGCAAGCCGTGACCGAGGAGAACCAAAGAATGGCAAATCAAATTGCCAACTTGAATAACACTCGAACCGAAAACAATGACCGGTAAGAATGGACAGAAGAAGCCGAGCAGCAGTCAGGGCCAACACATGTCTCAGACACTGCTCGACAGGAAGAAGAGCAACCCGAACATAATGAGGAAGCTCAGAAAGACATAGAGAATGACGATCAGGAAAGCTCCCCTGGACCATTCACGGCGGAGGTGATGAACTTCGTGCTACCCCGAAGGTTTACTCTGCTGACCACCCTAACTCCCTATGATGGGTTAGGTGATCCGAAGAAATACATCAAGAAATTCACCTCCATAATGATAGTAAATGGTGCATCTGATAAAGTTTTATGTCGTTGTTTTCCATCTTACTTAGACGGTCCTGCACTTGATTGGTTTTGTTCTTTGCCTGTAGGTTCCATTTCTCGATTTCGAGACATATCAAAACCCTTTGAGGAGCACTTCGCTGGATCGGCCATCTATCTACATGACTCCGATTACCTGAACACAGTCAAGCAACGCTAGCACAAAAGCCTCAAAGACTACATGACGCGCTTCACAAAGATAGCCATAAGTATACCCGACCTCCATCCCCAGGTGGAGCTACACGCCATAAAAAGCAGATTACGACCAGAAAAATTCCAGGAAACTATTGCTGTGGCCAAACCAAAAACTATGGCCGAGTTCCATGAAAAAGCTAAAGGACAGATCGACATCGAAGAACTCCAACAAGCTCGGAAAGTAGAAAAGCCTCACTATAGAGACGACGACAAAACACGGGACAGCAAGAAGAATTTCAAACCAATTCCACGATATGAGACCTACACCAAATTCAACACCAAGCGCGATGATATCATCAAGGAGATCTTGAATTCAAAATTAATCAAGCCACCAAGAAAGGCTGGCAGTTACCCAGATTCAAAAGGCACTGACCGATCAAAATACTGCTCCTTCCACCAGAAGCACGGACACAATAGCGACGACTGCGTCATCGCCAAAGACCTGCTGGAGTGACTAGCTCGCCAGGGTCACCTAGACAAATACATCAGCGACCACATGCAGCGGCGAACACCTCCTTCAGGAGACCAAAGCTCGGTTACACAACATGGCCGAGATAGAGACCGACCGAACAATAGCCATCCTGAACTACCAACACGTATAATTAACTGTATTTCCGGAGGTTTTGCAGGTGGCGGAGCCACAAGCTCGGCAAGAAAAAGATCTTACCGAGCTATACTTTCCATTAACGCCGATCAAAGTCAACAGCAGCCTCTGCCGACATCTCCACAGATAACATTCCAGACAGCCGATCATGACAACAGCGTAGCAAATCTGGATGATCCGGTCGTAATCTCCCTACAGCTCGGAGATCTCCTAGTTAAAAAGGTGTTGCTCGACCCAGGCAGCAGCGCCGATGTTCTCTTTTACTCAACATTCTAGAAAATGAAACTAAGCAATATTGTCATCCAACCTTCCACTGGTGACTTGGTAGGATTCTCAGGTGAGCGAGTCCCGGTTATGGGCTCTGTATGGTTACAAACCACACTCGGTAAGTTTCCCTCGTCAAAAACTTCAGACATTCAATACTTAGTTGTTGATTGCTTCAGTCCCTATAATTTAATACTTGGCCGACCTTTCTTAAATAGATTCGGCGCTATAGTATCTATAATTCATCTTTGTGTTAAGTTCCCTTTGCAGGACAACACAATTGCAACCATTCACAGTGATGCCTGAGAAGCCCGGGAGTGCTACAACAATAGTCTCAAAAGACCTAACCATAACACAAAAGCCCAGGTTCACAATATCGGCAACACGAACGACCAACACATGCTGGCCGACCTTGATCCCAGAGCAGGAACACTAGAAAGGCCAACCCCAACAGAAGACCTAGATAAAATCTATCTCACAGAAAACACGGACAAATTCACATACGTCGGCTCAACATTATCCTTAGAAGAAAAATTATCATTCCGAGCATTCTTACAACAAAATGCCGACCTGTTTGCTTGGACCCCAGCTGATATGCCAGGCATCGACCCATCCATCATATCACACAAGTTAGCGTTAGATCCATCTGTCCGACCTATAGAAATCTCGGCCACGACCGAAAACATGCTTCCCTAGAAGAAACCAAGAAGCTCATCAATGCGGGCTTCATCCGAGAAATCAGATTCACAACATGGCTGGCGAACATCGTCATGGTTAAAAAACATAACGGTAAATGGCGCATGTGTGTTGATTTCACCGATCTCAACAAAGCATGCCCCAAAAATTCCTACCCTTTACCCTCTATTGATTTTTTAGTTGATGATGCCTCTGGTTTCGAAAAACTCAGTTTTATCGATGCATATTCTGGTTATAACCAGATCCAAATGCATCCATCCGATCAAAATAAGACAGCCTTTATTACTGAATATGGAAACTATTGTTATAAGGTCATGCCATTTGGTCTTAAGAATGCAGGTGCAATATATCAACGTCTAATGGACAAAATCTTCAGCAAACAAATCGGCAGAAACATTGAGGTCTACGTCGACGATATGGTCGCCAAGACAAAGATCGGCAAAAATCACCTTGATGACCTCACAGAAATCTTCGGACAGCTAAGAAAATACAACATGCGGTTAAATCCCGAAAAGTGTGCATTCGGTGTTCAAAGCGGCAAATTTCTCGGCTTCATGCTCACTAGCCGAGATATTGAGGCAAATCCAGAAAAATGCCGAGCTATTTTAGACATGACAAGTCCACACACCATCAAGGAAGTCCAACGGTTAACAGGGAGACTTGCTGCACTTTCTAGATTCTTACCTTGCCTAGCTTCTAAATCCTCATATTTTTTCCAGACTTTAAAAAACAAAAAAGCTTTCCAATGGACTAATGAATGCGAACAAGCATTTACAACCATCAAGGAAACTCTTTCAAAACCACCAATTTTATAAACCCCCTACAAGGAGAGCCATTATTTTTATATTTTTCTGTCACTAACTAGGCTATAAGCTCCGCCCTTGTCGCAGAAAGAGAAAAGAAACAATTCCCGATCTATTTTACCAGCAAAACCTTACAAAACGCCGAGCTTCGATACCCGAGCATTGAGAAACTGGCCCTCGCCCTTGTCTTCTCAGCCAGAAGACTCCGACCATATTTTTAGAGCCATGAAATCCATGTTCGAACAGATCAACCTTTGCGGCAAGTCCTGCAGAAACCTGAACTGGCTGGCCGACTAGTAAAATGGTCAGTGGAGCTATCAGAATTCGATATCACGTACGAAGGACGAGCATCCATTAAATCCCAGTTTTTGGCCAACTTTATTGTCGAATTCTCAATACCAAGTACAACTGAAGACTACATCGAATGGTCTTTATACGTCAACGGGTCCTCCAACCCACAAGGGTGTGGAGCAGGTATCATACTTGACGATGGCCGTGGCAATGTCACCGAACATTCCCTCAACTTCTCATTTAAAGCAAGCAACAATCAAAGTGAGTATGAAGCACTAATTGCCAGCCTTAGACTCGCGGCCGACCTAAACATCACCGAACTTAAGGTATATTGCGACTCCTTGCTTATCGTCTAACAAGTAAACAACTTATACCAAGTTAAGGACCCTTTGCTTTCTAAATACCTGGATGTCGTACAAAATTTACTTTTAAAATTTTCTAAATATAAAATACAGCACATACCAAAGGAGAGTAATGGCCGAGCTGACATTCTGTCTAAACTTGCCAACACTCAACCAAATGGGTCATCACTTTATCAGTCAACACTACTTAAGCCAAGCATTGAACTAACACAAGTCTTAAGTATAACACAGGAAGCAGATTGGAGATAGTTCGGCATTATTCATAAATTGGCTTTATCATTCATAACTCAGCATTATTCACATTATGACCCAAATAATTGGCGTTATAGTTCAGCATTTCAGTCATTACTCGGCAATTTACGTTATTAATCGGCGTTACAGTTACTAATCAGCAATCAATGTCATTTATTAAAAAGTAACGTTACAAATCAGCTTAACGGACTGCTTCACAAAAGTGAAATGTCCAAACCCTTATTATTGCTCTTTAATACAGGCAATAAAGCAGGAACATAACCGATTTAAACACTATCACCTATAAAAAGGTATGATCTTCTATCCTAAAGACACATTGAATTCTCAATACTAACTTAAGCTTCGGAGTGCCTTTGCAGGTACACTCCCCCCTGTTTCTTACTCAAAGCTCTACGCGATTGGACACCCTCTTGGAGTAAAGCTCGGATTATCATAAGGCTTAAAGGTCAGCACCGAAGATAATAGCTCGGCGTCGACTCCCAAAGACTGAGCTCTCCCTCCATGTATCCATACAAAAACACATATTATTTTTTAATTATTTATAATGTGTACAAAAATCATGTTAACAAAAAAAAGTGTGTCAAATTTGCAACTTAATTTCATATGCATAATATCAAATTGTCAACAAGAATCCGACAATGTCCTACTTTAAAAATTATGTTTATATTAAAAAAATATTCAAATTTCAAAGCATCATTATTCACCTTACCTGTTTCCAACAAAAAAGTGTATCAACATGCTAGTGTCATCATCCGCATGCATAAAGTTAAGCTAATAATAATAAAAATTGACATATAGTAAAAGTAACATGTACAGAGGACTGCTATGTCTGATAAAAAAAATTAGGAATTGATCTGTATATTAATTTTTTGGGACTAAAATATCCGCTTTTAAAATTATTGAGGATTTATTTGGATAATTATTCTGTCAAGAAATAAACTGAAGACTGATTTGTTTGCCGAAATAAAATCTTACAATTGATTTATGTATTAATTTTTTTTAAAAAACTAAAATGCTTGTTTTTAAAATTTTTGAGAACTGATTTGGATAATTATCCTGATAAAAAGAATCAGATAAAATCATATAATCGATGATGAATTAGTTGTCAATTGTTATCTGCAATTAATTTAAAAATAATTACTCTCAAATAATTGTGTTTAATAAACGGTAATCGTCTTGTGTGTTGTTGCTTAATAGTTAAAGGTAGGGGTGGCAAGCGGGAAAACCCGTCCCGTGCCGTCAAAAGCTGGCTCTTTGGCGGGTTGGTCCGCCTAGGGCGGTCCTAAAATCCCACCCCACTCCATCTAACTATGAGTTGGCGGGCTGGCGGGCTAAACCCGCTAAAGCTCCTCATTTTTTTTACCATTAATTACTAAATAATATATATAATTTCACAACCATATTAATAAATTTATAATTTCTAAAGATATAAAAAAATTATATTTTTTATATTCACAAACATTAAAGTCTTTATAATTATAAATATCTAATAAATATAATTATAAACCAAGTTTCCATCCAAAACATAATTATAAATATTCTCTTCAAAGCAAAATAAACATAATCCAAAACATAATTATAAATATTGTCTCCAAAGCAACATAAACATAATCCAAAATACTCAATTTTCATCTTCACACTCTTGTAAGTTGGGTTGGGAGAAGTTGGATTTTGGCAAAAAAATTATAAAAATACCCCTTGCCAAAAAAATAAAGTTCGACAAGGAAGCGCGCTCCGCCCTGCCGAAACCTGCGGTTTAAGCGGTGCGGGTTAGGCAGGCTTTTGTTCTTTGGTGGTCCCCATTTTCCAGCTTGACCCAACTTTTTGGCGGGTTATGCGGCCGACCCGACAGGTTTAAGTCCGTTTGCCAACCCTAGTTAGAGGTAATACAAATTGAATTTTGAATTAGAAGGTATTATAAGTAGAAAGAAATTAGTATTTTTGTCCATAATAACATTACGGAAATATAAATCTTTTAAAATTACGTCAGTTTTAATTTGTTCTAATATTATAGATTATGGCACAAAAAATTTATGAAATCAAACTACTTTTACAAAATGCACGTAGGAGACAAAAGTCTCTGTTCGCTAAAAAAAATCAAAATCTTCGTAGGTAAAAAAACAAATAATAATTATTCTAGTTATAATTTTCATGTGAAAGAATTTAAATTTTTACTAATAATTAATTTTAACATTTATTATTTAAAATTTAAAATAATTTAATGTGCATACTTTTATATTTAATTATATGTTAAGTCTGTTGCACAAATAAAAATAATCAGTTTTTATACTTATTATTTAAAAATAATATTTTTCTCTCTGTATATAAAAGTATAATTAGTATAAAAAATTATATCGATAGTTATAAAATTAACCCAAAATTAATTTTTAAACAATTAAAATTTGATTCTAATTATTAATCATAATATTAGTATTTTTTAAATTATATATATATATATATATATATATTATATAAAATAAATATTTGAAAGAAGAGAAGTGAGAATATAAATTAGAAAGATAATGGTAAAAATTTAAAAATAAATATAAAATCTTAAAAAAGTATGCATATAATAATATATTTTATGTGAATAATATTACAGAATTATTTTTTAGTTATATTTAATTTTAAATTTAATATATTTCTTAAAATTTTATGAATTTATTTAAACTATATTATTTTATTAATTTTATTTTTTGTAGAATAGAAAGATAAAGAGAGATAGAGAATGAGAGAAAAAAAATAAAGAAGAAGACCAAGGAGAGAGAGAGTTTGTTAATTTTGAAAAAATTATTTTACTTGAGATGAAAAAATATTCTATGACATATTTTAGTTTGTCAAATTAGTAATATAAAATATAAATTATCTATTATATAGAGTAAGAAGGATAAAAAGAAATAGAGAACGGGAGAGAGATAGATAAGAGGATGGAGAATGGGAGTTTACTAATTTTGAAAAAAAATATTTCATCTCAGTTTTAGTAAGAGAATGTCACTGACACATTTTGGTTGTTAAATTAATAATATAATATAACCAAGGTTCGAAAAACCGGACCGGTCATCAAACCGTTCTAGTTACTGGTTCATTGGTTCACTGGTCCAACCGGTTTAACCGGTGGTTCAACCGAAAAAACTGTTTTAAAATAAAATAATAAATAAATTATAAATAAACATTCTAAAATATAATTATAGTATAATATAAATATTAAAATAATTTTCAAATTTAAAAACTACATTAAATGTCATTAATCAAATTCATATACTCTTATTAATATACAAACTCAAGTTAAATAGTATAAAGAAATATCAAATATTAAATGTCAACATAAAGATTTATCAATCATCAAAACCTCAAGATGTTCTTGTGAGTTTCTTTTTTTTTTCTGAGAAAGACAAGGTTTCCCCTTGTCCAAGGCACCAGCGACTAGTATTCACCTCAGACAATTCTGGAACATGAGTAAGCTCTTCACCTCTATGATCCTATCATTAGTCTTTTGGTTTAACTTGTGTAGCCGAATAATTTGGCTGGGGGATTTAAATTATCGGGTAGCCCTTTCTTATCGTGCAGCGAAAGCTCTTGTTGAGATGCATAACCGGAAGGACTTGTTAGAGAATGACCAAGTATGTTGCTTTCTTTTTCCCCATTGCTCCTTTCTCAAATCTTACCTTACTCATCATTTGATATCTTTTGCTTTCAGCTGCGAATAGAGCAGAGGCAAGGTCGAGTATTCGAAGGATGGAACAAATGGAAAATATACTTCCCTCCCACATACAAGTATTCAAACAACTCAGGCAGGTATGCAGGAGATGGAAGACATTCAAAACAAAAGAGAACTCCAGCATGGCAGTGTTCTTAGTTCTTACCACCATCACCTGTATCAATCCGAGAAGTCGTTAATGGAAATACAAAACAATCAAAATAATGCATGCTTTTTTTCTCAAGGTGTGATAGAATCTTAGGGCATGGGAGAGGTCTTCACCAATTATCTTACGTTCGTGGGGAGTCAAGATTCTCTGATCATAGACCTGTGTAGAGCATATTCTCAGCAGAAGTTGATCAAAGAAGCTCTAGTGGCCAAAACATTTCAGCAAAACCAGCATTCAACATTCCAAAACCAGCAAAACCAGCAACTACAAAACACTAAAATCTGCCTACAGCATTAAGCATTTAGCACATTATGAAACATTCCAAAACACTAAATCTTCACCCAGTAAAATCAGCAACTACAAAACAAAGCCATTAGCAAATTTGAACAAAAAAAGTAGGAGCCATCAGCAACTAGTAAACCAGATAACAAACTAACAGAGCCATCAGTAAACTAACAGAGCAATCGAGCCATTGAGCAATTCAGCCATATCTGCCTCAGGCATTCAGCCATTCAACACAAGGCAATTCTGCCTACAGCCTATAGCATTCAGCCATTCAAGTTTTCAAATACAAAGCAGAATTCAGCCATTCAAATACAAGTATTCATCAATATTCTAACAAATTAGGCGTTCTGGAATCACTGAATCAGAATTCAAATACAAGTATTCATCAACATTAGGCGTTCTGGAATCACTGAATCAGAACCATACATTCTAACATAGACGATGAAACAGAGAAGATGAAACAGAGGAGTCACTCACCTGGGTGCTGACGAAGCGAAGACCAGCGACGGTGCTGACGACGAGCTGAGACGAGAGCCCAGCGAAGACGAAGCAGCGGTGCTGATGACGAGCTGAGAGGCCAGGCGACGGCGGTGGCGATGACGAGCTGAGAACCCCGGCGACGGCAGTGGCTACTGCACTGGGATTTCAGAATGCTAGGGTTCACTGTGAGAGTGTGAGTGTGAGACTGAGATGAGTGAATGGGGGAAGAAAGGGGGGTTCTCGAGTGGTGGCGATGACGAGCTGAGTACCCCGACGACGGCGGTGGCTACTGGGCTGGGATTTGGGAAGCTAGGGTTCACTACTTCACTGTGAGGGTGTGAGACTGAGAAGAGTGAATGGGCATGGGGGAAGAAAGGGGGGGGGTTCTCGAGTGGTAACCGGGTTGGGGTTACCTTTTTTTTTACAACTAAAAACGGTGTCGTTCTCCTGTTTTATAAAAACCGGCCGGTCACCGGTCCGGCCCAACCAGCCGGTTTTAGACCGGTTCACCGGTTTTATTCCGGTTTTTTTCCTAACGATTATTAAAGGGGGACCAAACCGCTTACATCGCTGGTTCGCAGTTAAACCGGTCGAATCGACCGGTCCGATCCGGTTTTCAGAACCTTGAATATAACTATATTTAAATTTAAATTTAAAATTTTAATTTTAATATTTTAATTTTAATTGTAATTAGAAAATGTCATGTTACGCATTTTTATTGTTAAATTTATAATTAGTCATTGATAACGATATATAAGAGAGATAAAGTGGGCGAAGTAATGTGGGAGATAGAGAAAGGGAGAGAGGAGGAGAGAAATCTTTAATTTTGGAGAAAAAGATTTGATTTCAATTATAATGAGAGAATGATATGTGTCACATTTTGGTTATAAGATTAGTAAAGTATAATAGATATAAATATATAATATATTTACATGCAATCTGAAGTTTAATAGTTAAAAAATTGTTAGATAATAATTTAATCAAATTTATTAAATTATATAATAATTTTTAAATATTAATTTTACGTAAAGATAACTGCATGTATAAGTGTTCACCTTACCATTATTAGTAGGTGTAACACCCTAAATACCAAAGCCCACGCTTCCGGCTGCGCAACTCTGATAGCTCGGGCATTACGACGACACTTATACTATTTAATACTAAAATATGAGCCTGTTTAAAACTTTAAACCGCAATACCGCTCCCAAAGATACTTTCGTTCGATAACGTACATCCATAAATACCATACAACTTACAAAAACTCATAAAGAGTACATCCATATATATACATACACATATATAAATAATATTACAAACAGAATCCAATACAATTCCTATCCCTCTTACAGATTATATCAAGATAAAGGCGAGGGTACAATAAACCATAACTAAAACAATATAGAGCGTCACAACAACAATTAAATAAGCTCTTCGTAACTTCTGCGCTCATATCCTGAAAGGGGAAAAATGTAGGGGGGTGAGAACATCATCCTCGAAAGGGTTCTCAGTAGAGGGTTTTTGGGAATTACTGTAATAGGATACATGAAGATAATCGCACCAGTGATTCATAACCGTCTTATGCCTCTTTTCAAAAACAACGGTTTACGATGAAAGTAAAGTCGGAAATCTTTTCAGAAAGAAGAACCGTTCAATTCTCAAAAACTCAAAAGCCTTTCAAAGCGGTTTATCTAAGCGAAACCAAAATAGCCTTTCATATTTTATTCCAAACCAGAAACACAAACCGGAATCAACCGTCAGTTCATCTCTTTCCAACCACGGCCCTAGGCCCAAACAATCCAACCAACAACCAATCACCTCAATCCAACAGAGTCCCAGATGCAAACACAGATAGGAAGTTCAAGCACAAACAAACAGTTATTACAAGTAGAACAGTTAGCAATTAATCACATAGGCAAACCAAGTATAATATGCACACCCAACCAATGTCACACAAATGCATATGATGCATGCCTGTCCCTAGTGGCTGATGATATCATCTGTCGGTTATAGAGCCA
The DNA here is from genome assembly GCF_003086295.3 of Arachis hypogaea. Lineage (NCBI taxonomy): Eukaryota > Viridiplantae > Streptophyta > Magnoliopsida > Fabales > Fabaceae > Arachis > Arachis hypogaea. Next base: position 125,601,644 of record NC_092048.1, read on the forward strand.
ACCCGACAAGTCCTGGTAGCTAACCATTGGACTGTCCCTCTGTCGTGCATCCCCAACTCGAGTTATACTCATCATAAACTTGATCATAATCATGATCCATATCCATCACCCTCACTGGTGAATATTTATCCATCACCGTCACTGGTGAATATTTATCCATCACCGTCACTGGTGAATATTTATGGGGGCGAGCTCATCCGGGGCTTTCACAGTGCCCGGCCACACTTACGACATAGGGTCAACAGAGTATCAAGTCTCAACCTGGAGCACGTGGTGGCTAGCCACTGCTACTACCCAGGGAAACTCGTATCTCAGATAGTGGAAGTGCAACATTCACATTTATCAATGATTCAGCATAAACATGCAATCAATCTCATCCATGGATCAACATCCATCTCAGCCATCCGGCTCACGATTCATTCCAGAACCAGCCAATATTCATATCATACACAGCCATTCCGGCTCACGGTTCAATCCAGAACCAATCAATATTGATAATCACACACAGCCATTCCGGCTCACGGTTCAATCCAAAACCAGTCAATATTCATAATCACACATAGCCATTCCGGCTCATAATAAAACAGCACTTCCACCATTCAAAATCATCAGATTTATGAAATCAGCATTTAAGCCATAAATCATTTTCTCAATTCATTTCACTTTGAAATCAAGTTTCAACTCTTTTCAGCCTTGGCTTTAGAAATCTCGTTTCTCAAATCATCTCAGGCTCATAAGCCAAATTTACTCAAAGTGAGTTCCCTTTTTAAAACAAAGCCGCTCTCAGCATCCTCATTCCAAGACTTCCAAAACCATGGGAAGTTAAAGATTCAATTTGGGAACAATCAAAATCGCCCATCCCACAATGGGATTTTATAACAAGGTTCCTCGGCAGAGTCCCAAGTCTTTAGGGAAGGTCAACTTATATAAATTCCTTAAAATTCATTGAAACCTTTAAAATCATAGATTCCCGGTTCAAGTAAATAAAACTGAATTTATTATGAAACCGATCATACAAAATCACAAGTTCCAACTCGGTCCAAAAATCAACTCATTTGAAACGGAACCGGTTCATTTGAATCAAACCACTTTCAGGTTTCTTTTTGGAACCCATTTTTCTAACTCTTCCAAAATGCCTCAAACTTGATTACTCAATCAAAAGTCTAAATTCCTTTAAAATCACTAAAAGCTCCTTTTTATATTGAAATCAATATTAGAGCATCATTCTTTCCTTCAGTGATTCAAACTGTACAAATAGTTCGTTTCTAAATAAGCTGAACTCAACGCATAAAGTTCATTAAATAGATTAAGCTTGAAAACATAAATATTCTCTTAATAAATCAATTAATACAATTTCTCAAATCCAACCCTTTTTAAATAACTTTACAAACAAGAGTAGGATTTTGTAGAAATTTCGGCAGCACCTCCCCTAAAACTTGGACTTTTGCCACCCGGTTCGGGTCCCAACTAAACCGTTTCTCATTCCTTTTCAACAGCTCAAAACCAGAAATCAATTCAAAACAAGCTAAATCCAACAGTCGCCTCAATGGCATACCTCTAGGAAACCATTTCAAAAATCAACTCAATATCAACCGATTTAACTCATTTGTAAAGCTTTAAAGAATCGGTTCAGCAATAAATCATTTATCAAAACCAGAGCAATTAAAGCAACCCAGGCTGAATTTCAAGAGCATTCTATCTTTCACATCATCAAAATAATTGACTCAATTCAAACCAATCCTCAACGGATTAAACTCATTTCAAATATTTAAAGAATCAACTTCAAACATTACATTTCACAAGCCACACAACAATTCAGCCAAGCCAACATCCATAATCATTCGAGTCAATCAAATAATACATAAGGCAGATACAATCACTAATTACACCATATCTCACATCAGTATCCATATGTAATAATTCCAATAATAAACTGTAGTTTTCGGAAAGCGCCCCTACCTTAGAACGCAATTCCATAACCCAAACGCTTCACAGGAACCTCCTCTCTTAAACCGGGATCACCAACAACCGCAACCTCGGCTCTAAGATACTCCCGCGGTAACCATAGCAACACTAATTGCAGCATATAACAATCAGGAATGACCCCACGTTACCAAAACTCATATTCATTAACCAAACACAACCGAATACTAACGCGAGGCTTTTCGAAACATAAATTACTTACTGAGTTAGCGAAACGAAGCAGCCGCGAACACCGAGCACGACGCGCAAGCATCGATATACAACCCTGTGACAAATAACGCTACAACGCCTCAGCCGAAATTATCAGAACAGCGACAAAAGGCTCCTCGAACCAAAACGCTTACCAAGACCGAGGGAGAATGGCTGAACCGAATAGCGACGGTCTCCGAACCGGTTCGGCTGCAGCCCGGCAGCCACCTCAAGCGGCAGCAGGGACCTGAACAACATGCAGCGACAATGAAGTTCCCAGAAGCTCAACAGAAAGGAGAACCAGCTTAAAAATCCTTACCGACAAAGCCGTCTAGCGACAGCAATGGCGTTTCCGGCAGCTAGGCGCGGCGGCGCGGTTGACTTCTCCTCCGGGAGTGGCTGTAACGGAAACAACTTCTCCTTCCTCCTTTCACGGTCCCCATGGTGGCAGGAGCTCTGGCAGTGCTAACCTATGCTTGGCGGCAACAGGAACGGCGGCGGTCGAAGTCCAGCCGCAACGGGAACCAGGCACGGCGACGATCCCACCCGCGACGGTGACAGCGACAGCTTCACCTCTTCCGCGCGCGCCCCTTTCTTCTTCGTCTGTGGTGGTGTCTGCTCCAGTCTCATCTGCGGTGGCGCCGAAAATCAATGCGGCGACGCGAGCTCAAGCCCCACAGACAGGACGGTGGTGATGGCAGCGTTAACGGAACGGCGACAGGGACTTCTCCTCCTCGCGACGGTGACGGGTCGGAACGGGCGGATCTGCGGGGACGAGTCAGACCCGCGCCTCCCTTCCCGCGGCTAAGCTCCCTCACTCCCGTTCTTCCTTCGGTGTGCCATGGCGGCGGCGGCTGGCAACTCGGCGGCGACGGCGATGCCCACCGTTGCTAGCCGTGTCTCTCTTCCTCCCCTGCTTCCCTCTGCGTTCCCCTCCGATCTCCCCTTTCTGTGTTTTCTGTTTCTTTATTTATGGAGAAGGGGGAAACCATGGGTGTTGCGTTCTATTGGGGAAAGGGGAGAAGATCTGCTGCTGTTGCTGTGTATGGAGATAAGGGAACCGGGTCATGGTAACGGGTTACTGGGTTAGGGTTTTCTTATTTTGAAAAATTAGGGTTAGGGACATTTTAGTAATTTCAAATAAAAATAGGGATATTATAGTAATTAGAAATAAATTCTAATCCATTAATAATAATGTATAAAAATACTATTTGCTCATCAATTTCATAAATTATTTTCAATAAAATGTCCCCACCAAATAATTAGAAATAATATACTTATTTTCTTCATTTTCCAAAATAGTAATATCAATATTCTAAAATATTACTTATCCAATCCAAATCATTATAAAATACTTATTATTTTATAACTATCAACTTTATAATTCAAATATAGAAAATAATCCAATAATTATAAAATTGGATAATAATCATAGCTTATCTCAAATCCAATAAATCAAAACTTGCCTTAATTATCTTTAATAAAATAATCTCTGAAATTAAGGCTATAAATAATTGTAGGATTTGAGACTTGATCATAATAAGACTTTTCAAAGATTCTGGGCCTTACATTCTACCCACCTTATAAAAATTTTCACCCTCGAAAATTGATACAAAATGGAAGAAATTCCATAACAGTTCACCCTTGAACACATTTAAAGAAGAAGCAAAAATATCTCAAAATATAATCATATATACGATTTTCAAATACTTTGATTATCATAAGCACAAGGATGCAAAGGTAGGAGTGTAACTGCCAGGCAAACGTTACAAGATAGGCTCAATGCAAAAGATAACATAGGTCAATCATGTGATAGTAGGGCAAGGCATCAAAGGCTAGAAAACAGGATGGAGTTAAAACGATGTGCTCAATATCCGCACACTAATCTTATATCAACCTCAAGGTTTCAACTTTCCAATTCCAGCAAGCACCTTACAAACCCCAAATTTGATCACAAGCCTGACAATCACAAACCCGTTCGCAAGGAACAAAATGCCCACAACTCATACGTTGCACACCTACCGCATTCAACTTCCGTATACACATCACATCTTAAAGAACTAACGTATCGCGTTACTATGCCTACAAGTCGCACGTGATACCAAAACAATTCTCGAGTCTACTCAGAAGAATACAAGATTTAGAAATGAGAGATAAATGTCAACAATAATACTCATAGATTTGAGCGAGTGTATCCAATTCTAGATAAACAAGGATGCTCAAGCAATGAAGTTTTCTAAACACAATTCAATTGACAACTTCAAAGATAACCCTTGGATAAAAAAAATTCAATAGGATCCATAGGAAGAAAATCAGCGCATTGGTTTGGAACAAATTCAAACTGAGTCGAAGAAGTATGAGGTTTACAGAAGAGAATATCTCAAACCCAAGGCAAAGCTCATAGAACTTAAGAGCATGATTAAAAATACTCCCAAATACATTGTTCATAAAAGAATCGAAAACTTGCGGAAAAATCACTTCGCAGTTTATAAGAAAGTCAAGTAATAAACATTCTTCAAGAGAGTAACAAAAGCATAAATGTGGCTTTGCTCTAAATCAATTTCACGTTGAGGTAGATTATGTAGAGTTTTAAAACAAAATGCACACAAGTTTGGCTAAGAGCCAAAATATTTCCTCAAATATTTTAGAAAGATAATTAAATGCACAACTTAACCAAAAGCAGTTCATAAAAACTCGGAAATAATCAGATGCTTGTTCGAAATTCTCAAAATTTCATATTCAAACAAGCCTGTATAACATTTATAGCAAGTACGAAAGAGGAAGTTAAACTCTTTTTAGAAAAGAAACTCCGAGATAAAAGTTTGCTTACAATCTGGTAAGGAAATAAGTGGTGCGTTACAAACAAACCGGTTTCCACTAAACAAGGAAACTTTCCAAAACCTCATTTAAAATAGCGCATGCCGATTTTTAAATTAACTTCATCAATATTGAACAATGGTTTCAATCTAAATCAAGAAACAGAAAATAAATTCCGTTTAAAACTTCTTACAAGAGAATTCAAAACTTCTTTAAAAAGTCCAAAACAATACTCCAAAAGTGTTCTTGAAATCTCCATCGCAGAAGAACATTCAAGAAGTTTAAAATGTACTAAAAAGGAGTCAAGCCTTGCAAGAAAGGATCTTAAATTAGAGTAGTTCAAACAAGATCCACTAAGCATGAAATATCAAACAAGTTTTAAATTGATCCAAAAGAATACAAAAGTCATAGAAAAGACAACTCAATCATTTGTAATTCTTCAATGATAAATCTTTAACTAAAAACTCTTGTAGAGATAATGGGAGAATAAACAATGTACTATCCTGAAACGAATCAAACTGACCCACATAAGGATGAGATTCACAAGAGGGGACAAACCAAGATCAATGGTAATGTTCACAAGATGTAAAAGATTAGTTAAAAAAACAGAATCACGTATGACATTCATAGAGGTGAAAAGCTTAAGAAGGAACCAGTCCGTTCATAAGAAGAAGCTATGAATCCAACATTTTCAAAAGAACAACAATGGCATAAACTATGTAGTATGCTAAACCAAACTCAATTCAAAATAAGTTAAGTAAAGCTTATCAAACGAAACTCAACCGGAATGAAAGCGAAAAATTCTTTCTTTCCAGTATTTCAGAAAATATCCAAATACACAATCAAATAAAGATGTCCATTGGAACTATAGTAAAATTACTAGAAGGTCAAAATTTACTTTTAAAATAAGTACAATTGCGTAAACCAGTAAAAGTACAGGCAAAGTATTAGAAAGAAATAGTTGTTAAACTGTATAAATAATTTCAAAGTCTCATATATAGAAAAGCATATATCTAATCAACAGCAATTTATAAAATCTCAAAATTGGCTGTGATCACTGTCAAGTAAGAGAAAAACTGAATCAACAATTTCTCAAAGAATGAACTCGGAACCCGGAGTTAAAAGTCACAGCACATTAAGACAAGTTCAGGGCTACATCAAGGAACACGTGAATCAAGAAGAACTCAAACAGAGGAAGATAGATGCAACAAGGATTCCAAACAAGCCTATGCAATTAAGATCAAACAAGAATGGATATGAATAGAGGAATAAAGTTGAAAAATCAAACTACTTTTCAAAAGGATTAACAACCAAGAACTTCAAGTTAGGATACGAAAGAACATATCGACTTGAACAGAATTCAAGACACACAACTGAATAGCCTCGAGAAATAGTTTCTAACGTTCCCAAAACCCGCGATTCGCTTTACTCAAAACTCGTATATCATCTATGATAACCCATCAGTGCTTTCATATACATAATTCACTAGTATTAAGCCGGCCAAACTTAATATCAGGAATTATGCAATGCAAGACTAACAGCGTTAATCAATAGACCGTCATGTGCATAAAGCTCTAATTCTCGTCATTCGACAAGACCTAATACATGACAAACGCTCAGAGTATGCAACTGAAGCATAGTCAATCCATTCCTCAGGCTCTACAGGAAGAACTGCTCTGATACCATAATGTAACACCCTAAATACCAAAGCCCACGCTTCCGGCTGCGCAACTCTGATAGCTCGGGCATTACGACGACACTTATACTATTTAATACTAAAATATGAGCCTGTTTAAAACTTTAAACCGCAATACCGCTCCCAAAGATACTTTCGTTCGATAACGTACATCCATAAATACCATACAACTTACAAAAACTCATAAAGAGTACATCCATATATATACATACACATATATAAATAATATTACAAACAGAATCCAATACAATTCCTATCCCTCTTACAGATTATATCAAGATAAAGGCGAGGGTACAATAAACCATAACTAAAACAATATAGAGCATCACAACAACAATTAAATAAGCTCTTCGTAACTTCTGCGCTCATATCCTGAAAGGGGAAAAATGTAGGGGGGTGAGAACATCATCCTCGAAAGGGTTCTCAGTAGAGGGTTTTTGGGAATTACTGTAATAGGATACATGAAGATAATCGCACCAGTGATTCATAACCGTCTTATGCCTCTTTTCAAAAACAACGGTTTACGATGAAAGTAAAGTCGGAAATCTTTTCAGAAAGAAGAACCGTTCAATTCTCAAAAACTCAAAAGCCTTTCAAAGCGGTTTATCTAAGCGAAACCAAAATAGCCTTTCATATTTTATTCCAAACCAGAAACACAAACCGGAATCAACCGTCAGTTCATCTCTTTCCAACCACGGCCCTAGGCCCAAACAATCCAACCAACAACCAATCACCTCAATCCAACAGAGTCCCAGATGCAAACACAGATAGGAAGTTCAAGCACAAACAAACAGTTATTACAAGTAGAACAGTTAGCAATTAATCACATAGGCAAACCAAGTATAATATGCACACCCAACCAATGTCACACAAATGCATATGATGCATGCCTGTCCCTAGTGGCTGATGATATCATCTGTCGGTTATAGAGCCAACCCGACAAGTCCTGGTAGCTAACCATTGGACTGTCCCTCTGTCGTGCATCCCCAACTCGAGTTATACTCATCATAAACTTGATCATAATCATGATCCATATCCATCACCCTCACTGGTGAATATTTATCCATCACCGTCACTGGTGAATATTTATCCATCACCGTCACTGGTGAATATTTATGGGGGCGAGCTCATCCGGGGCTTTCACAGTGCCCGGCCACACTTACGACATAGGGTCAACAGAGTATCAAGTCTCAACCTGGAGCACGTGGTGGCTAGCCACTGCTACTACCCAGGGAAACTCGTATCTCAGATAGTGGAAGTGCAACATTCACATTTATCAATGATTCAGCATAAACATGCAATCAATCTCATCCATGGATCAACATCCATCTCAGCCATCCGGCTCACGATTCATTCCAGAACCAGCCAATATTCATATCATACACAGCCATTCCGGCTCACGGTTCAATCCAGAACCAATCAATATTGATAATCACACACAGCCATTCCGGCTCACGGTTCAATCCAAAACCAGTCAATATTCATAATCACACATAGCCATTCCGGCTCATAATAAAACAGCACTTCCACCATTCAAAATCATCAGATTTATGAAATCAGCATTTAAGCCATAAATCATTTTCTCAATTCATTTCACTTTGAAATCAAGTTTCAACTCTTTTCAGCCTTGGCTTTAGAAATCTCGTTTCTCAAATCATCTCAGGCTCATAAGCCAAATTTACTCAAAGTGAGTTCCCTTTTTAAAACAAAGCCGCTCTCAGCATCCTCATTCCAAGACTTCCAAAACCATGGGAAGTTAAAGATTCAATTTGGGAACAATCAAAATCGCCCATCCCACAATGGGATTTTATAACAAGGTTCCTCGGCAGAGTCCCAAGTCTTTAGGGAAGGTCAACTTATATAAATTCCTTAAAATTCATTGAAACCTTTAAAATCATAGATTCCCGGTTCAAGTAAATAAAACTGAATTTATTATGAAACCGATCATACAAAATCACAAGTTCCAACTCGGTCCAAAAATCAACTCATTTGAAACGGAACCGGTTCATTTGAATCAAACCACTTTCAGGTTTCTTTTTGGAACCCATTTTTCTAACTCTTCCAAAATGCCTCAAACTTGATTACTATCAAAAGTCTAAATTCCTTTAAAATCACTAAAAGCTCCTTTTTATATTGAAATCAATATTAGAGCATCATTCTTTCCTTCAGTGATTCAAACTGTACAAATAGTTCGTTTCTAAATAAGCTGAACTCAACGCATAAAGTTCATTAAATAGATTAAGCTTGAAAACATAAATATTCTCTTAATAAATCAATTAATACAATTTCTCAAATCCAACCCTTTTTAAATAACTTTACAAACAAGAGTAGGATTTTGTAGAAATTTCGGCAGCACCTCCCCTAAAACTTGGACTTTTGCCACCCGGTTCGGGTCCCAACTAAACCGTTTCTCATTCCTTTTCAACAGCTCAAAACCAGAAATCAATTCAAAACAAGCTAAATCCAACAGTCGCCTCAATGGCATACCTCTAGGAAACCATTTCAAAAATCAACTCAATATCAACCGATTTAACTCATTTGTAAAGCTTTAAAGAATCGGTTCAGCAATAAATCATTTATCAAAACCAGAGCAATTAAAGCAACCCAGGCTGAATTTCAAGAGCATTCTATCTTTCACATCATCAAAATAATTGACTCAATTCAAACCAATCCTCAACGGATTAAACTCATTTCAAATATTTAAAGAATCAACTTCAAACATTACATTTCACAAGCCACACAACAATTCAGCCAAGCCAACATCCATAATCATTCGAGTCAATCAAATAATACATAAGGCAGATACAATCACTAATTACACCATATCTCACATCAGTATCCATATGTAATAATTCCAATAATAAACTGTAGTTTTCGGAAAGCGCCCCTACCTTAGAACGCAATTCCATAACCCAAACGCTTCACAGGAACCTCCTCTCTTAAACCGGGATCACCAACAACCGCAACCTCGGCTCTAAGATACTCCCGCGGTAACCATAGCAACACTAATTGCAGCATATAACAATCAGGAATGACCCCACGTTACCAAAACTCATATTCATTAACCAAACACAACCGAATACTAACGCGAGGCTTTTCGAAACATAAATTACTTACTGAGTTAGCGAAACGAAGCAGCCGCGAACACCGAGCACGACGCGCAAGCATCGATATACAACCCTGTGACAAATAACGCTACAACGCCTCAGCCGAAATTATCAGAACAGCGACAAAAGGCTCCTCGAACCAAAACGCTTACCAAGACCGAGGGAGAATGGCTGAACCGAATAGCGACGGTCTCCGAACCGGTTCGGCTGCAGCCCGGCAGCCACCTCAAGCGGCAGCAGGGACCTGAACAACATGCAGCGACAATGAAGTTCCCAGAAGCTCAACAGAAAGGAGAACCAGCTTAAAAATCCTTACCGACAAAGCCGTCTAGCGACAGCAATGGCGTTTCCGGCAGCTAGGCGCGGCGGCGCGGTTGACTTCTCCTCCGGGAGTGGCTGTAACGGAAACAACTTCTCCTTCCTCCTTTCACGGTCCCCATGGTGGCAGGAGCTCTGGCAGTGCTAACCTATGCTTGGCGGCAACAGGAACGGCGGCGGTCGAAGTCCAGCCGCAACGGGAACCAGGCACGGCGACGATCCCACCCGCGACGGTGACAGCGACAGCTTCACCTCTTCCGCGCGCGCCCCTTTCTTCTTCGTCTGTGGTGGTGTCTGCTCCAGTCTCATCTGCGGTGGCGCCGAAAATCAATGCGGCGACGCGAGCTCAAGCCCCACAGACAGGACGGTGGTGATGGCAGCGTTAACGGAACGGCGACAGGGACTTCTCCTCCTCGCGACGGTGACGGGTCGGAACGGGCGGATCTGCGGGGACGAGTCAGACCCGCGCCTCCCTTCCCGCGGCTAAGCTCCCTCACTCCCGTTCTTCCTTCGGTGTGCCATGGCGGCGGCGGCTGGCAACTCGGCGGCGACGGCGATGCCCACCGTTGCTAGCCGTGTCTCTCTTCCTCCCCTGCTTCCCTCTGCGTTCCCCTCCGATCTCCCCTTTCTGTGTTTTCTGTTTCTTTATTTATGGAGAAGGGGGAAACCATGGGTGTTGCGTTCTATTGGGGAAAGGGGAGAAGATCTGCTGCTGTTGCTGTGTATGGAGATAAGGGAACCGGGTCATGGTAACGGGTTACTGGGTTAGGGTTTTCTTATTTTGAAAAATTAGGGTTAGGGACATTTTAGTAATTTCAAATAAAAATAGGGATATTATAGTAATTAGAAATAAATTCTAATCCATTAATAATAATGTATAAAAATACTATTTGCTCATCAATTTCATAAATTATTTTCAATAAAATGTCCCCACCAAATAATTAGAAATAATATACTTATTTTCTTCATTTTCCAAAATAGTAATATCAATATTCTAAAATATTACTTATCCAATCCAAATCATTATAAAATACTTATTATTTTATAACTATCAACTTTATAATTCAAATATAGAAAATAATCCAATAATTATAAAATTGGATAATAATCATAGCTTATCTCAAATCCAATAAATCAAAACTTGCCTTAATTATCTTTAATAAAATAATCTCTGAAATTAAGGCTATAAATAATTGTAGGATTTGAGACTTGATCATAATAAGACTTTTCAAAGATTCTGGGCCTTACATTCTACCCACCTTATAAAAATTTTCGCCCTCGAAAATTGATACAAAATGGAAGAAATTCCATAACAGTTCACCCTTGAACACATTTAAAGAAGAAGCAAAAATATCTCAAAATATAATCATATATACGATTTTCAAATACTTTGATTATCATAAGCACAAGGATGCAAAGGTAGGAGTGTAACTGCCAGGCAAACGTTACAAGATAGGCTCAATGCAAAAGATAACATGGGTCAATCATGTGATAGTAGGGCAAGGCATCAAAGGCTAGAAAACAGGATGGAGTTAAAACGATGTGCTCAATATCCGCACACTAATCTTATATCAACCTCAAGGTTTCAACTTTCCAATTCCAGCAAGCACCTTACAAACCCCAAATTTGATCACAAGCCTGACAATCACAAACCCGTTCGCAAGGAACAAAATGCCCACAACTCATACGTTGCACACCTACCGCATTCAACTTCCGTATACACATCACATCTTAAAGAACTAACGTATCGCGTTACTATGCCTACAAGTCGCACGTGATACCAAAACAATTCTCGAGTCTACTCAGAAGAATACAAGATTTAGAAATGAGAGATAAATGTCAACAATAATACTCATAGATTTGAGCGAGTGTATCCAATTCTAGATAAACAAGGATGCTCAAGCAATGAAGTTTTCTAAACACAATTCAATTGACAACTTCAAAGATAACCCTTGGATAAAAAAATTCAATAGGATCCATAGGAAGAAAATCAGCGCATTGGTTTGGAACAAATTCAAACTGAGTCGAAGAAGTATGAGGTTTACAGAAGAGAATATCTCAAACCCAAGGCAAAGCTCATAGAACTTAAGAGCATGATTAAAAATACTCCCAAATACATTGTTCATAAAAGAATCGAAAACTTGCGGAAAAATCACTTCGCAGTTTATAAGAAAGTCAAGTAATAAACATTCTTCAAGAGAGTAACAAAAGCATAAATGTGGCTTTGCTCTAAATCAATTTCACGTTGAGGTAGATTATGTAGAGTTTTAAAACAAAATGCACACAAGTTTGGCTAAGAGCCAAAATATTTCCTCAAATATTTTAGAAAGATAATTAAATGCACAACTTAACCAAAAGCAGTTCATAAAAACTCGGAAATAATCAGATGCTTGTTCGAAATTCTCAAAATTTCATATTCAAACAAGCCTGTATAACATTTATAGCAAGTACGAAAGAGGAAGTTAAACTCTTTTTAGAAAAGAAACTCCGAGATAAAAGTTTGCTTACAATCTGGTAAGGAAATAAGTGGTGCGTTACAAACAAACCGGTTTCCACTAAACAAGGAAACTTTCCAAAACCTCATTTAAAATAGCGCATGCCGATTTTTAAATTAACTTCATCAATATTGAACAATGGTTTCAATCTAAATCAAGAAACAGAAAATAAATTCCGTTTAAAACTTCTTACAAGAGAATTCAAAACTTCTTTAAAAAGTCCAAAACAATACTCCAAAAGTGTTCTTGAAATCTCCATCGCAGAAGAACATTCAAGAAGTTTAAAATGTACTAAAAAGGAGTCAAGCCTTGCAAGAAAGGATCTTAAATTAGAGTAGTTCAAACAAGATCCACTAAGCATGAAATATCAAACAAGTTTTAAATTGATCCAAAAGAATACAAAAGTCATAGAAAAGACAACTCAATCATTTGTAATTCTTCAATGATAAATCTTTAACTAAAAACTCTTGTAGAGATAATGGGAGAATAAACAATGTACTATCCTGAAACGAATCAAACTGACCCACATAAGGATGAGATTCACAAGAGGGGACAAACCAAGATCAATGGTAATGTTCACAAGATGTAAAAGATTAGTTAAAAAAACAGAATCACGTATGACATTCATAGAGGTGAAAAGCTTAAGAAGGAACCAGTCCGTTCATAAGAAGAAGCTATGAATCCAACATTTTCAAAAGAACAACAATGGCATAAACTATGTAGTATGCTAAACCAAACTCAATTCAAAATAAGTTAAGTAAAGCTTATCAAACGAAACTCAACCGGAATGAAAGCGAAAAATTCTTTCTTTCCAGTATTTCAGAAAATATCCAAATACACAATCAAATAAAGATGTCCATTGGAACTATAGTAAAATTACTAGAAGGTCAAAATTTACTTTTAAAATAAGTACAATTGCGTAAACCAGTAAAAGTACAGGCAAAGTATTAGAAAGAAATAGTTGTTAAACTGTATAAATAATTTCAAAGTCTCATATATAGAAAAGCATATATCTAATCAACAGCAATTTATAAAATCTCAAAATTGGCTGTGATCACTGTCAAGTAAGAGAAAAACTGAATCAACAATTTCTCAAAGAATGAACTCGGAACCCGGAGTTAAAAGTCACAGCACATTAAGACAAGTTCAGGGCTACATCAAGGAACACGTGAATCAAGGAGAACTCAAACAGAGGAAGATAGATGCAACAAGGATTCCAAACAAGCCTATGCAATTAAGATCAAACAAGAATGGATATGAATAGAGGAATAAAGTTGAAAAATCAAACTACTTTTCAAAAGGATTAACAACCAAGAACTTCAAGTTAGGATACGAAAGAACATATCGACTTGAACAGAATTCAAGACACACAACTGAATAGCCTCGAGAAATAGTTTCTAACGTTCCCAAAACCCGCGATTCGCTTTACTCAAAACTCGTATATCATCTATGATAACCCATCAGTGCTTTCATATACATAATTCACTAGTATTAAGCCGGCCAAACTTAATATCAGGAATTATGCAATGCAAGACTAACAGCGTTAATCAATAGACCGTCATGTGCATAAAGCTCTAATTCTCGTCATTCGACAAGACCTAATACATGACAAACGCTCAGAGTATGCAACTGAAGCATAGTCAATCCATTCCTCAGGCTCTACAGGAAGAACTGCTCTGATACCATAATGTAACACCCTAAATACCAAAGCCCACGCTTCCGGCTGCGCAACTCTGATAGCTCGGGCATTACGACGACACTTATACTATTTAATACTAAAATATGAGCCTGTTTAAAACTTTAAACCGCAATACCGCTCCCAAAGATACTTTCGTTCGATAACGTACATCCATAAATACCATACAACTTACAAAAACTCATAAAGAGTACATCCATATATATACATACACATATATAAATAATATTACAAACAGAATCCAATACAATTCCTATCCCTCTTACAGATTATATCAAGATAAAGGCGAGGGTACAATAAACCATAACTAAAACAATATAGAGCATCACAACAACAATTAAATAAGCTCTTCGTAACTTCTGCGCTCATATCCTGAAAGGGGAAAAATGTAGGGGGGTGAGAACATCATCCTCGAAAGGGTTCTCAGTAGAGGGTTTTTGGGAATTACTGTAATAGGATACATGAAGATAATCGCACCAGTGATTCATAACCGTCTTATGCCTCTTTTCAAAAACAACGGTTTACGATGAAAGTAAAGTCGGAAATCTTTTCAGAAAGAAGAACCGTTCAATTCTCAAAAACTCAAAAGCCTTTCAAAGCGGTTTATCTAAGCGAAACCAAAATAGCCTTTCATATTTTATTCCAAACCAGAAACACAAACCGGAATCAACCGTCAGTTCATCTCTTTCCAACCACGGCCCTAGGCCCAAACAATCCAACCAACAACCAATCACCTCAATCCAACAGAGTCCCAGATGCAAACACAGATAGGAAGTTCAAGCACAAACAAACAGTTATTACAAGTAGAACAGTTAGCAATTAATCACATAGGCAAACCAAGTATAATATGCACACCCAACCAATGTCACACAAATGCATATGATGCATGCCTGTCCCTAGTGGCTGATGATATCATCTGTCGGTTATAGAGCCAACCCGACAAGTCCTGGTAGCTAACCATTGGACTGTCCCTCTGTCGTGCATCCCCAACTCGAGTTATACTCATCATAAACTTGATCATAATCATGATCCATATCCATCACCCTCACTGGTGAATATTTATCCATCACCGTCACTGGTGAATATTTATCCATCACCGTCACTGGTGAATATTTATGGGGGCGAGCTCATCCGGGGCTTTCACAGTGCCCGGCCACACTTACGACATAGGGTCAACAGAGTATCAAGTCTCAACCTGGAGCACGTGGTGGCTAGCCACTGCTACTACCCAGGGAAACTCGTATCTCAGATAGTGGAAGTGCAACATTCACATTTATCAATGATTCAGCATAAACATGCAATCAATCTCATCCATGGATCAACATCCATCTCAGCCATCCGGCTCACGATTCATTCCAGAACCAGCCAATATTCATATCATACACAGCCATTCCGGCTCACGGTTCAATCCAGAACCAATCAATATTGATAATCACACACAGCCATTCCGGCTCACGGTTCAATCCAAAACCAGTCAATATTCATAATCACACATAGCCATTCCGGCTCATAATAAAACAGCACTTCCACCATTCAAAATCATCAGATTTATGAAATCAGCATTTAAGCCATAAATCATTTTCTCAATTCATTTCACTTTGAAATCAAGTTTCAACTCTTTTCAGCCTTGGCTTTAGAAATCTCGTTTCTCAAATCATCTCAGGCTCATAAGCCAAATTTACTCAAAGTGAGTTCCCTTTTTAAAACAAAGCCGCTCTCAGCATCCTCATTCCAAGACTTCCAAAACCATGGGAAGTTAAAGATTCAATTTGGGAACAATCAAAATCGCCCATCCCACAATGGGATTTTATAACAAGGTTCCTCGGCAGAGTCCCAAGTCTTTAGGGAAGGTCAACTTATATAAATTCCTTAAAATTCATTGAAACCTTTAAAATCATAGATTCCCGGTTCAAGTAAATAAAACTGAATTTATTATGAAACCGATCATACAAAATCACAAGTTCCAACTCGGTCCAAAAATCAACTCATTTGAAACGGAACCGGTTCATTTGAATCAAACCACTTTCAGGTTTCTTTTTGGAACCCATTTTTCTAACTCTTCCAAAATGCCTCAAACTTGATTACTCAATCAAAAGTCTAAATTCCTTTAAAATCACTAAAAGCTCCTTTTTATATTGAAATCAATATTAGAGCATCATTCTTTCCTTCAGTGATTCAAACTGTACAAATAGTTCGTTTCTAAATAAGCTGAACTCAACGCATAAAGTTCATTAAATAGATTAAGCTTGAAAACATAAATATTCTCTTAATAAATCAATTAATACAATTTCTCAAATCCAACCCTTTTTAAATAACTTTACAAACAAGAGTAGGATTTTGTAGAAATTTCGGCAGCACCTCCCCTAAAACTTGGACTTTTGCCACCCGGTTCGGGTCCCAACTAAACCGTTTCTCATTCCTTTTCAACAGCTCAAAACCAGAAATCAATTCAAAACAAGCTAAATCCAACAGTCGCCTCAATGGCATACCTCTAGGAAACCATTTCAAAAATCAACTCAATATCAACCGATTTAACTCATTTGTAAAGCTTTAAAGAATCGGTTCAGCAATAAATCATTTATCAAAACCAGAGCAATTAAAGCAACCCAGGCTGAATTTCAAGAGCATTCTATCTTTCACATCATCAAAATAATTGACTCAATTCAAACCAATCCTCAACGGATTAAACTCATTTCAAATATTTAAAGAATCAACTTCAAACATTACATTTCACAAGCCACACAACAATTCAGCCAAGCCAACATCCATAATCATTCGAGTCAATCAAATAATACATAAGGCAGATACAATCACTAATTACACCATATCTCACATCAGTATCCATATGTAATAATTCCAATAATAAACTGTAGTTTTCGGAAAGCGCCCCTACCTTAGAACGCAATTCCATAACCCAAACGCTTCACAGGAACCTCCTCTCTTAAACCGGGATCACCAACAACCGCAACCTCGGCTCTAAGATACTCCCGCGGTAACCATAGCAACACTAATTGCAGCATATAACAATCAGGAATGACCCCACGTTACCAAAACTCATATTCATTAACCAAACACAACCGAATACTAACGCGAGGCTTTTCGAAACATAAATTACTTACTGAGTTAGCGAAACGAAGCAGCCGCGAACACCGAGCACGACGCGCAAGCATCGATATACAACCCTGTGACAAATAACGCTACAACGCCTCAGCCGAAATTATCAGAACAGCGACAAAAGGCTCCTCGAACCAAAACGCTTACCAAGACCGAGGGAGAATGGCTGAACCGAATAGCGACGGTCTCCGAACCGGTTCGGCTGCAGCCCGGCAGCCACCTCAAGCGACAGCAGGGACCTGAACAACATGCAGCGACAATGAAGTTCCCAGAAGCTCAACAGAAAGGAGAACCAGCTTAAAAATCCTTACCGACAAAGCCGTCTAGCGACAGCAATGGCGTTTCCGGCAGCTAGGCGCGGCGGCGCGGTTGACTTCTCCTCCGGGAGTGGCTGTAACGGAAACAACTTCTCCTTCCTCCTTTCACGGTCCCCATGGTGGCAGGAGCTCTGGCAGTGCTAACCTATGCTTGGCGGCAACAGGAACGGCGGCGGTCGAAGTCCAGCCGCAACGGGAACCAGGCACGGCGACGATCCCACCCGCGACGGTGACAGCGACAGCTTCACCTCTTCCGCGCGCGCCCCTTTCTTCTTCGTCTGTGGTGGTGTCTGCTCCAGTCTCATCTGCGGTGGCGCCGAAAATCAATGCGGCGACGCGAGCTCAAGCCCCACAGACAGGACGGTGGTGATGGCAGCGTTAACGGAACGGCGACAGGGACTTCTCCTCCTCGCGACGGTGACGGGTCGGAACGGGCGGATCTGCGGGGACGAGTCAGACCCGCGCCTCCCTTCCCGCGGCTAAGCTCCCTCACTCCCGTTCTTCCTTCGGTGTGCCATGGCGGCGGCGGCTGGCAACTCGGCGGCGACGGCGATGCCCACCGTTGCTAGCCGTGTCTCTCTTCCTCCCCTGCTTCCCTCTGCGTTCCCCTCCGATCTCCCCTTTCTGTGTTTTCTGTTTCTTTATTTATGGAGAAGGGGGAAACCATGGGTGTTGCGTTCTATTGGGGAAAGGGGAGAAGATCTGCTGCTGTTGCTGTGTATGGAGATAAGGGAACCGGGTCATGGTAACGGGTTACTGGGTTAGGGTTTTCTTATTTTGAAAAATTAGGGTTAGGGACATTTTAGTAATTTCAAATAAAAATAGGGATATTATAGTAATTAGAAATAAATTCTAATCCATTAATAATAATGTATAAAAATACTATTTGCTCATCAATTTCATAAATTATTTTCAATAAAATGTCCCCACCAAATAATTAGAAATAATATACTTATTTTCTTCATTTTCCAAAATAGTAATATCAATATTCTAAAATATTACTTATCCAATCCAAATCATTATAAAATACTTATTATTTTATAACTATCAACTTTATAATTCAAATATAGAAAATAATCCAATAATTATAAAATTGGATAATAATCATAGCTTATCTCAAATCCAATAAATCAAAACTTGCCTTAATTATCTTTAATAAAATAATCTCTGAAATTAAGGCTATAAATAATTGTAGGATTTGAGACTTGATCATAATAAGACTTTTCAAAGATTCTGGGCCTTACATTCTACCCACCTTATAAAAATTTTCGCCCTCGAAAATTGATACAAAATGGAAGAAATTCCATAACAGTTCACCCTTGAACACATTTAAAGAAGAAGCAAAAATATCTCAAAATATAATCATATATACGATTTTCAAATACTTTGATTATCATAAGCACAAGGATGCAAAGGTAGGAGTGTAACTGCCAGGCAAACGTTACAAGATAGGCTCAATGCAAAAGATAACATGGGTCAATCATGTGATAGTAGGGCAAGGCATCAAAGGCTAGAAAACAGGATGGAGTTAAAACGATGTGCTCAATATCCGCACACTAATCTTATATCAACCTCAAGGTTTCAACTTTCCAATTCCAGCAAGCACCTTACAAACCCCAAATTTGATCACAAGCCTGACAATCACAAACCCGTTCGCAAGGAACAAAATGCCCACAACTCATACGTTGCACACCTACCGCATTCAACTTCCGTATACACATCACATCTTAAAGAACTAACGTATCGCGTTACTATGCCTACAAGTCGCACGTGATACCAAAACAATTCTCGAGTCTACTCAGAAGAATACAAGATTTAGAAATGAGAGATAAATGTCAACAATAATACTCATAGATTTGAGCGAGTGTATCCAATTCTAGATAAACAAGGATGCTCAAGCAATGAAGTTTTCTAAACACAATTCAATTGACAACTTCAAAGATAACCCTTGGATAAAAAAAATTCAATAGGATCCATAGGAAGAAAATCAGCGCATTGGTTTGGAACAAATTCAAACTGAGTCGAAGAAGTATGAGGTTTACAGAAGAGAATATCTCAAACCCAAGGCAAAGCTCATAGAACTTAAGAGCATGATTAAAAATACTCCCAAATACATTGTTCATAAAAGAATCGAAAACTTGCGGAAAAATCACTTCGCAGTTTATAAGAAAGTCAAGTAATAAACATTCTTCAAGAGAGTAACAAAAGCATAAATGTGGCTTTGCTCTAAATCAATTTCACGTTGAGGTAGATTATGTAGAGTTTTAAAACAAAATGCACACAAGTTTGGCTAAGAGCCAAAATATTTCCTCAAATATTTTAGAAAGATAATTAAATGCACAACTTAACCAAAAGCAGTTCATAAAAACTCGGAAATAATCAGATGCTTGTTCGAAATTCTCAAAATTTCATATTCAAACAAGCCTGTATAACATTTATAGCAAGTACGAAAGAGGAAGTTAAACTCTTTTTAGAAAAGAAACTCCGAGATAAAAGTTTGCTTACAATCTGGTAAGGAAATAAGTGGTGCGTTACAAACAAACCGGTTTCCACTAAACAAGGAAACTTTCCAAAACCTCATTTAAAATAGCGCATGCCGATTTTTAAATTAACTTCATCAATATTGAACAATGGTTTCAATCTAAATCAAGAAACAGAAAATAAATTCCGTTTAAAACTTCTTACAAGAGAATTCAAAACTTCTTTAAAAAGTCCAAAACAATACTCCAAAAGTGTTCTTGAAATCTCCATCGCAGAAGAACATTCAAGAAGTTTAAAATGTACTAAAAAGGAGTCAAGCCTTGCAAGAAAGGATCTTAAATTAGAGTAGTTCAAACAAGATCCACTAAGCATGAAATATCAAACAAGTTTTAAATTGATCCAAAAGAATACAAAAGTCATAGAAAAGACAACTCAATCATTTGTAATTCTTCAATGATAAATCTTTAACTAAAAACTCTTGTAGAGATAATGGGAGAATAAACAATGTACTATCCTGAAACGAATCAAACTGACCCACATAAGGATGAGATTCACAAGAGGGGACAAACCAAGATCAATGGTAATGTTCACAAGATGTAAAAGATTAGTTAAAAAAACAGAATCACGTATGACATTCATAGAGGTGAAAAGCTTAAGAAGGAACCAGTCCGTTCATAAGAAGAAGCTATGAATCCAACATTTTCAAAAGAACAACAATGGCATAAACTATGTAGTATGCTAAACCAAACTCAATTCAAAATAAGTTAAGTAAAGCTTATCAAACGAAACTCAACCGGAATGAAAGCGAAAAATTCTTTCTTTCCAGTATTTCAGAAAATATCCAAATACACAATCAAATAAAGATGTCCATTGGAACTATAGTAAAATTACTAGAAGGTCAAAATTTACTTTTAAAATAAGTACAATTGCGTAAACCAGTAAAAGTACAGGCAAAGTATTAGAAAGAAATAGTTGTTAAACTGTATAAATAATTTCAAAGTCTCATATATAGAAAAGCATATATCTAATCAACAGCAATTTATAAAATCTCAAAATTGGCTGTGATCACTGTCAAGTAAGAGAAAAACTGAATCAACAATTTCTCAAAGAATGAACTCGGAACCCGGAGTTAAAAGTCACAGCACATTAAGACAAGTTCAGGGCTACATCAAGGAACACGTGAATCAAGAAGAACTCAAACAGAGGAAGATAGATGCAACAAGGATTCCAAACAAGCCTATGCAATTAAGATCAAACAAGAATGGATATGAATAGAGGAATAAAGTTGAAAAATCAAACTACTTTTCAAAAGGATTAACAACCAAGAACTTCAAGTTAGGATACGAAAGAACATATCGACTTGAACAGAATTCAAGACACACAACTGAATAGCCTCGAGAAATAGTTTCTAACGTTCCCAAAACCCGCGATTCGCTTTACTCAAAACTCGTATATCATCTATGATAACCCATCAGTGCTTTCATATACATAATTCACTAGTATTAAGCCGGCCAAACTTAATATCAGGAATTATGCAATGCAAGACTAACAGCGTTAATCAATAGACCGTCATGTGCATAAAGCTCTAATTCTCGTCATTCGACAAGACCTAATACATGACAAACGCTCAGAGTATGCAACTGAAGCATAGTCAATCCATTCCTCAGGCTCTACAGGAAGAACTGCTCTGATACCATAATGTAACACCCTAAATACCAAAGCCCACGCTTCCGGCTGCGCAACTCTGATAGCTCGGGCATTACGACGACACTTATACTATTTAATACTAAAATATGAGCCTGTTTAAAACTTTAAACCGCAATACCGCTCCCAAAGATACTTTCGTTCGATAACGTACATCCATAAATACCATACAACTTACAAAAACTCATAAAGAGTACATCCATATATATACATACACATAT
Source organism: Arachis hypogaea (assembly GCF_003086295.3). Lineage (NCBI taxonomy): Eukaryota > Viridiplantae > Streptophyta > Magnoliopsida > Fabales > Fabaceae > Arachis > Arachis hypogaea. The sequence goes on from NC_092048.1 coordinate 125,623,782, forward strand.
ATAAATAATATTACAAACAGAATCCAATACAATTCCTATCCCTCTTACAGATTATATCAAGATAAAGGCGAGGGTACAATAAACCATAACTAAAACAATATAGAGCATCACAACAACAATTAAATAAGCTCTTCGTAACTTCTGCGCTCATATCCTGAAAGGGGAAAAATGTAGGGGGGTGAGAACATCATCCTCGAAAGGGTTCTCAGTAGAGGGTTTTTGGGAATTACTGTAATAGGATACATGAAGATAATCGCACCAGTGATTCATAACCGTCTTATGCCTCTTTTCAAAAACAACGGTTTACGATGAAAGTAAAGTCGGAAATCTTTTCAGAAAGAAGAACCGTTCAATTCTCAAAAACTCAAAAGCCTTTCAAAGCGGTTTATCTAAGCGAAACCAAAATAGCCTTTCATATTTTATTCCAAACCAGAAACACAAACCGGAATCAACCGTCAGTTCATCTCTTTCCAACCACGGCCCTAGGCCCAAACAATCCAACCAACAACCAATCACCTCAATCCAACAGAGTCCCAGATGCAAACACAGATAGGAAGTTCAAGCACAAACAAACAGTTATTACAAGTAGAACAGTTAGCAATTAATCACATAGGCAAACCAAGTATAATATGCACACCCAACCAATGTCACACAAATGCATATGATGCATGCCTGTCCCTAGTGGCTGATGATATCATCTGTCGGTTATAGAGCCAACCCGACAAGTCCTGGTAGCTAACCATTGGACTGTCCCTCTGTCGTGCATCCCCAACTCGAGTTATACTCATCATAAACTTGATCATAATCATGATCCATATCCATCACCCTCACTGGTGAATATTTATCCATCACCGTCACTGGTGAATATTTATCCATCACCGTCACTGGTGAATATTTATGGGGGCGAGCTCATCCGGGGCTTTCACAGTGCCCGGCCACACTTACGACATAGGGTCAACAGAGTATCAAGTCTCAACCTGGAGCACGTGGTGGCTAGCCACTGCTACTACCCAGGGAAACTCGTATCTCAGATAGTGGAAGTGCAACATTCACATTTATCAATGATTCAGCATAAACATGCAATCAATCTCATCCATGGATCAACATCCATCTCAGCCATCCGGCTCACGATTCATTCCAGAACCAGCCAATATTCATATCATACACAGCCATTCCGGCTCACGGTTCAATCCAGAACCAATCAATATTGATAATCACACACAGCCATTCCGGCTCACGGTTCAATCCAAAACCAGTCAATATTCATAATCACACATAGCCATTCCGGCTCATAATAAAACAGCACTTCCACCATTCAAAATCATCAGATTTATGAAATCAGCATTTAAGCCATAAATCATTTTCTCAATTCATTTCACTTTGAAATCAAGTTTCAACTCTTTTCAGCCTTGGCTTTAGAAATCTCGTTTCTCAAATCATCTCAGGCTCATAAGCCAAATTTACTCAAAGTGAGTTCCCTTTTTAAAACAAAGCCGCTCTCAGCATCCTCATTCCAAGACTTCCAAAACCATGGGAAGTTAAAGATTCAATTTGGGAACAATCAAAATCGCCCATCCCACAATGGGATTTTATAACAAGGTTCCTCGGCAGAGTCCCAAGTCTTTAGGGAAGGTCAACTTATATAAATTCCTTAAAATTCATTGAAACCTTTAAAATCATAGATTCCCGGTTCAAGTAAATAAAACTGAATTTATTATGAAACCGATCATACAAAATCACAAGTTCCAACTCGGTCCAAAAATCAACTCATTTGAAACGGAACCGGTTCATTTGAATCAAACCACTTTCAGGTTTCTTTTTGGAACCCATTTTTCTAACTCTTCCAAAATGCCTCAAACTTGATTACTCAATCAAAAGTCTAAATTCCTTTAAAATCACTAAAAGCTCCTTTTTATATTGAAATCAATATTAGAGCATCATTCTTTCCTTCAGTGATTCAAACTGTACAAATAGTTCGTTTCTAAATAAGCTGAACTCAACGCATAAAGTTCATTAAATAGATTAAGCTTGAAAACATAAATATTCTCTTAATAAATCAATTAATACAATTTCTCAAATCCAACCCTTTTTAAATAACTTTACAAACAAGAGTAGGATTTTGTAGAAATTTCGGCAGCACCTCCCCTAAAACTTGGACTTTTGCCACCCGGTTCGGGTCCCAACTAAACCGTTTCTCATTCCTTTTCAACAGCTCAAAACCAGAAATCAATTCAAAACAAGCTAAATCCAACAGTCGCCTCAATGGCATACCTCTAGGAAACCATTTCAAAAATCAACTCAATATCAACCGATTTAACTCATTTGTAAAGCTTTAAAGAATCGGTTCAGCAATAAATCATTTATCAAAACCAGAGCAATTAAAGCAACCCAGGCTGAATTTCAAGAGCATTCTATCTTTCACATCATCAAAATAATTGACTCAATTCAAACCAATCCTCAACGGATTAAACTCATTTCAAATATTTAAAGAATCAACTTCAAACATTACATTTCACAAGCCACACAACAATTCAGCCAAGCCAACATCCATAATCATTCGAGTCAATCAAATAATACATAAGGCAGATACAATCACTAATTACACCATATCTCACATCAGTATCCATATGTAATAATTCCAATAATAAACTGTAGTTTTCGGAAAGCGCCCCTACCTTAGAACGCAATTCCATAACCCAAACGCTTCACAGGAACCTCCTCTCTTAAACCGGGATCACCAACAACCGCAACCTCGGCTCTAAGATACTCCCGCGGTAACCATAGCAACACTAATTGCAGCATATAACAATCAGGAATGACCCCACGTTACCAAAACTCATATTCATTAACCAAACACAACCGAATACTAACGCGAGGCTTTTCGAAACATAAATTACTTACTGAGTTAGCGAAACGAAGCAGCCGCGAACACCGAGCACGACGCGCAAGCATCGATATACAACCCTGTGACAAATAACGCTACAACGCCTCAGCCGAAATTATCAGAACAGCGACAAAAGGCTCCTCGAACCAAAACGCTTACCAAGACCGAGGGAGAATGGCTGAACCGAATAGCGACGGTCTCCGAACCGGTTCGGCTGCAGCCCGGCAGCCACCTCAAGCGGCAGCAGGGACCTGAACAACATGCAGCGACAATGAAGTTCCCAGAAGCTCAACAGAAAGGAGAACCAGCTTAAAAATCCTTACCGACAAAGCCGTCTAGCGACAGCAATGGCGTTTCCGGCAGCTAGGCGCGGCGGCGCGGTTGACTTCTCCTCCGGGAGTGGCTGTAACGGAAACAACTTCTCCTTCCTCCTTTCACGGTCCCCATGGTGGCAGGAGCTCTGGCAGTGCTAACCTATGCTTGGCGGCAACAGGAACGGCGGCGGTCGAAGTCCAGCCGCAACGGGAACCAGGCACGGCGACGATCCCACCCGCGACGGTGACAGCGACAGCTTCACCTCTTCCGCGCGCGCCCTTTCTTCTTCGTCTGTGGTGGTGTCTGCTCCAGTCTCATCTGCGGTGGCGCCGAAAATCAATGCGGCGACGCGAGCTCAAGCCCCACAGACAGGACGGTGGTGATGGCAGCGTTAACGGAACGGTGACAGGGACTTCTCCTCCTCGCGACGGTGACGGGTCGGAACGGGCGGATCTGCGGGGACGAGTCAGACCCGCGCCTCCCCTTCCCGCGGCTAAGCTCCCTCACTCCCGTTCTTCCTTCGGTGTGCCATGGCGGCGGCGGCGACGGCGATGCCCACCGTTGCTAGCCGTGTCTCTCTTCCTCCCCTGCTTCCCTCTGCGTTCCCCTCCGATCTCCCCTTTCTGTGTTTTCTGTTTCTTTGTTTATGGAGAAGGGGGAAACCATGGGTGTTGCGTTCTATTGGGGAAAGGGGAGAAGATCTGCTGCTGTTGCTGTGTATGGAGATAAGGGAACCGGGTCATGGTAACGGGTTACTGGGTTAGGGTTTTCTTATTTTGAAAAATTAGGGTTAGGGACATTTTAGTAATTTCAAATAAAAATAGGGATATTATAGTAATTAGAAATAAATTCTAATCCATTAATAATAATGTATAAAAATACTATTTGCTCATCAATTTCATAAATTATTTTCAATAAAATGTCCCCACCAAATAATTAGAAATAATATACTTATTTTCTTCATTTTCCAAAATAGTAATATCAATATTCTAAAATATTACTTATCCAATCCAAATCATTATAAAATACTTATTATTTTATAACTATCAACTTTATAATTCAAATATAGAAAATAATCCAATAATTATAAAATTGGATAATAATCATAGCTTATCTCAAATCCAATAAATCAAAACTTGCCTTAATTATCTTTAATAAAATAATCTCTGAAATTAAGGCTATAAATAATTGTAGGATTTGAGACTTGATCATAATAAGACTTTTCAAAGATTCTGGGCCTTACAGTAGGAGTTTTTTTAAGAAAATAACTGCATTTAAACCATTTGTTAATTTTTCTTTTCAAAGAGTAAACAAATCATAATTATGCCTTAAAATTTGTATCGATTATGCTACGTGTACATTAAAATTAGTTATTAAAGTCAGCTACTAATATTTATATATTAAAATATAAATACACATTAAAAATAAATTGAATTATACATGTATTTATACATAAAGACATTGATAGCTTATTTTAATGACTGATTGTAATGTATGAACAATATTTTTGTATTCACATTAATGTCTCAACTTTATGACCTGAAGCTGGTTTATTGTGTATCTAAAGCATATTTATTTTTGAAAAATAGAGATAAATACGTTATTTTTATAATTGAATCTAATTAATTTTTTATGTCTCTTTTTTTAATTAATTTTTATTATGTTTGATATGACTGTTATAATTCGGTTATAAACACTATAGATCAGTTATTAATAATAAGTACCAAAGTAAATCATAACACCCTAATATGCTATTATTCTCTATTTAAGTAAAATACTCGAAGAGTATAACTGTTGATACTTCGTCTCAAATATAAAAGGGAGGTAAGAAATTGTCTTTGATATACAGGTATATAGAGCTTATTATTCACTCACTAACTTGAGCGTCAGAATACCTTTTGCAAGTATCAACCCCTTTTTACCTTGGTTCCAAAGTATAACTCGCCTCGACGATAAGCTTGTAAATACTTGCTGGAGGACGGGCTATATCGCAGTCACCCATTATAAGAACAATTGGCGCCCACCGTGGAGACGAAAGTTTAAAACTTTTCTTTAGGCTCCAAAACTTTTAGATCTGCCAATTGCTGCCTCTCCCAACACCATCTGATCTTCTTCGAATGGTAACAGAATTTTACAACAGGCCAATCAGCGCATGTCAGAAGAGAATCAAAGAATGAAAAATCAGAAAGTCGAGCTCACTAATGTTCGGATAACTAATGATGATGATCACAATGAACAACTGGACGATGAGGAAGAAAACTCTGATCTAACTCATGTCTCAGAAACTTAATAGCCGAAAGAGGGTCAACTAGCCAGTGAAGAGGACGAATTGGACAATGCAGTTGGGCCATTCATGGCAGATGTTATGATTTTTCAATTGCCCAGAAACTTTGCATTACTTATGACTCTAACTAGGGGTGTTCATGGATCGGATTATATCCGCAAATCCGCGGTAAATATCTGCATCCAATTCGAAAATTATGGATACGATCCGATCCGCACTCTTTACGGATCGGATCGCGGATTGATATCACTTCTGCATCCGCATATCCGATCCGCGGATCCGCAGATCCACACAATAATAATTAAAAAAAGTAAATATATATATTTGGTATTATATTTACTTGTTTGTATGTTTTAGTTAGTAGTTATTATTCAAATATTATTTTATTTTATTTTTGTTATTTAGAAAAAATTTGATTAAAAATATTTTAGGAATAAATAGGTTTAAAAGTGTGAAAAAAATATTTTTATTGAATTTCTTTTACATAGAAATATGATTAAAAAGAGAATGTTCAATTATGCGGATATACCCGATATCCGATTCGATCCGATCTGTAAATGTGCGGATCAGATCAGATTTGACACTAAAAAACGCGGATATCATATTCGATTCGATCCGATCCGCGTACACCCTTAACTCTAACTCCATATGATGGCTTAGGATATTCGAAAAAACATGTCAAGAAATTCCGTTCCATGATGATAGTAAAGGTTGCTTCTGACCCTATTTTATATCGTTATTTTCCTACTTTTTTACATGGTTCTGCACTTAATTGGTTTTCTTCTTTGTCTGTAGATCTATTTCATGCTTTTAGGAGCTAGCGAAGCTATTCGAAGACCAAATTGTTGCATCTTTAATCTATTTACATGATTCTGATTATTTAAACACAATCAAACAGGGTCAGCATGAGAGCCTTAAGGAGTATGTTACTCGATTCACTAAGATCGCAATGAGCATTCTAAATCTCCACCCAGAGGTGCACCTACATGCTATTAAGAGTGGCCTTCGCCTAGAAAAGTTCCAAGAAGCCATAACAGTGGCCAAGGCCAAAACCTTAGCCGAATGTCAAGAAAAAGCTAAGGGTCAAATGGAGATTAAAAAGCTATGCCAAGCTCGGAGGTTAGAAAAAAGCCAAACCAATAAGGACGACGATAAACCTCGCGACAACAAAAAACCTTTCCGGCTAACACCCCGTTATGATTCTTACACCCAATTCAACATAAAAAGGGAGGAAATAATCAAAGAAATAATGAACACAAAACTTATTAAACCTCCTCGGAAGGCTGGGACTTATCAAGATCTGAAGAATGTGGATAGGACAAAATATTGTGCTTTTCATATAAAAACAGACACACAACCGATGAGTGTGTTGTAGCCAAAGACTTACTAGAGCGATTAGCTTGGCAAGGACATTTGGATAAATACATCGGTAGCCACATTCAAAAGCGCACAACTCATTCATCCGACCAATCTTTTGCCAGACATTCTTCTCGTGACAAAGAAAAAGTAGCTCATGTTCAATTGTATATCAGGGGGCTTTGCTAGTGGCAGAACTACGAGCTCTGCTCGCAAGCATATCTACCGAGCTATGCTCTCCGTGGAGAGCACCAACAACAATCCTTAGTCTCTCCCAACTTCCCAGAAATGACATTCAAACCATCTGACTTCCATACAAATGAAACCAATTTAGATGACCCAGTTGTTATCTCTATTCAACTAGGGGACCTAATAGTCCGCAAAGTGTTGCTAGACCCCGGGAGCAGCGTCGATGTCCTTTTCTACTCTACATTTCAGAAAATAAAGCTGAGCAACAACATACTGCAACTATCTATTGGAGATTTAGTGGAGTTTTCAGGTGAATGTGTGCCAGTCTTGGATTTGTATGGTTACAAACCACACTTGGTGAGAGTCCTCTAACCAAAACTCTAGATACTCAATACCTTGTGGTTGATTGTTTCAGTCTTTATAACTTAATCTTTGGACGACCTTTTTTGAATAATTTTGGTGCTATAGTAACCATAATTCGTCTCTATGTTAAGTTTTATGTGCAGGACAACCTTATTGCAACAATTCACAGTGACCACCGTGAAGCTCGGCATTGTTATAATATCAGTTTAAAAATTCCTGTTTCCAACTGAGCTATATGTGCGTAGATAAATGCCATCCACAACTCGCTTGAACTTCCATCATTAGTTGAGTTAGCCCCATGATCCGAGCTTCAAGACCAACCTACCCCAATGGAGGAATTACAAAAAGTTTCTTTAACTAACGATATAAACAAGTTCACTTGTGTAGGTTCGGGTCTACAAGAAGACGAGAAAGATAAGCTCATGTAATTGCTTCAACAAAATGCCGATCTATTCGCTTGGACCCCTGCCGACATGCCCGGCATCGACCTTTCTATAATATCTCACAAGCTGGCATTAAACTCATCAGTCAGACCTATAGCACAGAAAAAACGCAACCTCGGCATGGAGAAAAGACAAGCATCCCTGGAGGAAACTAAAAAGCTCATTGATGCCGCATTCATTTGAGAAATCAGGTTCACAACTTGGTTAGCTAATGTTGTCATGGTAAAAAAAAAAACATAATGGTAAATGGCGCATGGGTGTTGACTTTACTGATTTAAACAAAGCATGTCCCAAAGATGCATATCCTTTATCATCTGTTGATGCTTTAGTTGATGATTCATTTGGCTTTGGCACTTTAAGTTTCATGGATGCATATTCTGGTTATAACCAGATCTTGATGCATCCTTCAGATCAAGATAAAACTGCATTTATAACTGAATATGGTAATTTTTGTTATAAAGTTATGCCTTTTGGCCTTAAGAATACAAGAGCAACTTAGCAACGACTTATGGATAAAATTTTTGCCAAGCAAATTGGTAGGATCATGGAAGTCTACGTTGATGATATGGTAGCAAAAATCAAGATCGGCGAGTCTCACATTGACAACCTCGTGGAGATATTCGCCTAAATTAGAAAGTACAATATGCGACTAAACCCTGAAAAATGTGCCTTCAGTGTTCAAGGAGCAAATTTCTTGGCCTTTTGCTTACAAGTGGAGGTATAGAGGCAAATCCTGACAAATACCGAGCTGTGTTGGAAATGAAGAGTCCTCAAATGATAAAGGAGGTCCAACGATTAAAAGGAAGGCTTGCTGTCTTATCAAGATTTTTACCTTGTTTAGCCTCTAAATCTTCTTGCTTTTTTAAATCACTAAAAAAGAAAAATAATTTTAATTGGGATAATGAATGTGAAAATATTTTTTCAAACTTCAAAGCTATTCTTTCAAAACCCCTGATTTCGCAAAAGCTTGAATGTGGGGAGGAACTTTATCTTTATTTATCCATCTCTGATTGGGCTGTTAGTTTTGGTCTTCTTACAGAAAGGAATAAGGTGCAAAAGCCTGCTTACTTTGTTAGCAAATCATTACAACATGCCGAGCTTGGTTATCTGAAGATAGAAAAGCTCGCTCTTGCACTGATATTCTCAACTAGGCGTCTCCGACCTTATTCCCAAAGTCATGTTATCAATGTTCGAACTGAGCAATCATTACGACAAGTGCTGACAAAGCTAGACTTAGCAGGACGACTAATAAAATGGTCTATCGAGTTCTCTGAGTTTGATATCCGATACCAAAGCCAATGATCTATCAAATCGCAATACCTAACATACTTCATCACTGAATTCACTGCTCTTAATTCTAAGGATCATTCCGTTGAATGAACCCTTTTTGTAGATGGTTCTTCTAATCCATAAGGATGTGGAGCTAGAATCCTCCTTGAAGATGGTAATGGAATTATTTTGGAGCATTCTCTATATTTTTCTTTTAAGGCAAGCAACAATCAAGACGAATATGAGACACTCATTGCCAGCCTAAAGTTAGCAATAGAGCTTAACATTTTTGAACTAAAGGTACACTGTGATTCTCTGCTAGTAGTACAACAGGTAAACCAATTATTTCAAGTCAAAGATCCTCTTTTAGCAAAATATTTAGAAATTGTCAAATCTCTCATTTCTTGTTTTTCCAAATTCAAAATTCATCATATTTCGAGGGAGCAAAATCACAGAGCTAACATTTTATCTAAACTAGCAAGTATACAATCACACACTTCGACCCTTTTACAATCCACTTTAGTTACACCAAGCATAACTCTAACCGATGTTTTAAGCACTACTTAGACTAATGATTGGCAATGACCTTATATCCAATATCTAAGAACTGGAAATATTCCATCTGGAGTTGACAACTTGAAAAAATTCCGACGACAAGTTTTCTTTTTTACATTATTAAATAATGTCCTATATAGATGAGGATATACTCATCAACTTTTAAAATGTTTAAATAGGTCGGAAGCTGATCTTGCTTTAGCTAAAGCCCATGAAGGCATCTGCAGCATACATGTAGGAGCTCGGAGCTTATCTTCTAAAATACTTCGTGCTGTTTTGTTTTGGCCGAGTTTACAAAAAGATTTTTTTGAAACATACTCCGATAATACATGTTCCATCCGAACTATTATATAACTCCGAAGTAAGTTGACCTTTTTACCAATGGGAAATTGATATTCTTGCTCCATTCCCTATTGCACCAGGTTAGATCAAATATTTGGTAGTTGTTGTAGAATATTTCTCTAAATGGATTGAGACACAACCATTAGCTAAAATCACGTCTCAACAAATGATTTTATTTGTCTGGAAACATATTATATGTAGATTTGGTATACCACAATACATTATCACTGATAATGATCACCAATTTGCTGATCATGGTTTTAACCTTTTTTTTTTACAGAACTTAAAGATCAATCAACATTTCTCTTCAGTTGAACATCCACAGAATAATGGATTAACTGAAGCAACAAACAAAGTAGTTTTACATGCTTTGACAAAGAAATTGGACGATGCAAAAGGACTTTGGACTGAGTTAATTCCAGAAATTCTTTGGGGATACAATACTACTATACACTCTACTACCTAAGAAACCTCCTTTCGCTTGGTTTATGGGTCTGACGCAATGATCTCGTTGGAGATCTCTCAATTATCGTTACGAACTCAAATTACCTACCAACACTTATAGTCAGAAGCTCCGCGGTTGGATTTGAATTCTATCGAAGAAATCCGAGATATAGCCACTCTTCATCATCAAGCAATACAATGCAACATAGCTCGACGATACAACCATAAGGTCCATCCCCGATCTTTCCAAATCAGCGACGTCGTACTTAGGAAGACTGAACAAGTCAGACAACCTCCATCTCATGGAAAATTGGCTGCCAAATGGGAGGCCCATTCCGAGTTACTAAAGTTCTAGGGAATGATGCATATCTTCTTCAATATTTAAATGGTACGATTTTACCTAATACTGGGAATGTTTTTTCTTTAAAATAATATCATAGCTAAAAGATATGGACAGATTTGTACTCTTTTTTCTACTCACAAGATTTTTTCCAAAATAAACGGTTTTTTTTTGGAGAGGTTTTAATGAGGTATGCCTACCTGTACTTTTGTGACCAAAGGTCTAATAACATTCTGTTACCGTTATATGAAACCCGACTTCTTTGTTCCTTCATTCTTTCTTTAATGAACGACATCCATCAATCCAATCTATAACTATAGAGGCAAATTACGAATCATTTATCTTGTATACAATTATGACTCAAAACTCTACCAATCAGATATTCAATAATATCAAAGTTTTATCCACTAGTGATAATTCTTCAATTTGACATAAATCAAAATTTTTACACACCAAATTTACCAATCAAAATTGGTAATTATCAATCATTGACAAACTCGGCAACAGTACTTCTCATCAACCATCAAGCTGATCTTTTTAATCAGAAAACCTATAAGTAATAGGAAACAAAATTTGGTATACCACAATACCAACTCTTAGTAATCCATCCAAATTTTACAAACATACCAACTCATTGGTCATCATCAAATGATTGATTCATTGATCTCCATAATCAATCTCAAAATATTAAACAGTCAATATCATCAAAATACTATCTAGCAACGACAAATTTCTACACCCAAATTCAAAAAAGCCAAAACACTAGGCAAATGTCAAATTCAAATCATCACAAGATTGATGACCAAAGTATTACAAAAATAAAAGGTATAAAATCAAAATGCAAACAGAAACTACAAATTACTCTGCTAAATTCTCATCATCTTCCTCGGCAACTTTATCATCATCCAATAACAATCCATTATGCACCACTTTACCCGGATCCATTTGAGAGAAATCATGATCTGGAGCCAAAAACTTCGCTTTCGTCACTGCACGTTCAAACCCTTCCGCAAAAGTATCTAAAATTTCAGTTTTCCTACCCTTTTCCATATTCTTCAGCTTCACAATCACTTCAATCATATGATTTTTCATGTTAAAAAGATCGCTTTCTTTCTTCTTCAGCAACTCTGAATCTTTCTCATAACTATTCTTTATTAATTTTAGTTCCTCTTTCTTTTTTGCAAATTTCTTTTTTAAATCATCTATCAAATTCTTCTTCAGTTCTAACTCTTCCTTCAAATTCACCGACTGATCAGTCTTCTCCAACAGCTTTTTATGCTTTCCCTCTTAACTCCTACCAAAGATCGTAATGCAAAACTCGAGCACTTAAGCCAAAACACATAAAGTACTTAAGTCATACCTGAAGATATTGATTATCTCCGACCTCATTAGCTAAGGTCACATCGGAAGTTGACTGAAGAACCTCATCAGCAACAACTGAAAAAGAAAAATTCCTATCCCACACCAAAGACCCATCCTCATCCTTAGCAAAACCATGAAATCTCTCCCATTTACTCGCGAAAGCAGTAAGCTCCTCCAGAGAAATTTCTTTTTTCTTCTCCATTAAGTCGTTACATATATCTTCTTGCATAAGGTCGACTTTCTTCTTCTTAAAAATAATATTTTTCTTTTTTGGAACTGATTGATTAACCTTTCCTTCTCCATCCACCGTACTTGGGTTCGGTGTAGCTCTTTTTCAACATTTTTGGTCTTCAGACGAGCTCTTAAGCTTGTCGTCAAGACTATGGATATTTTCCACTTATAAAAACACAGAAAAACAGTTTCAAAAATAGTCACATACTCAAATTATAATATAATTTATAAACTCTTACCGAGATAGTTCATCACAAACATTTTATCCTCTTCCCATGGAAGCAAATAAAAAACAAAAATTAAATTTTTTCTGTCAACAACCTCCACCAGATAACCTATTATGCATTCATTTCTAGCACTTATTTTTTTTTTACTCAAAATGTGTTGTGGTTGTGAACACCAAAAGAGAGAAAACTTTTCACCGAGGTGTTCGTCTAGATAAAAAGAAAATTTTTCATCTATCGATTTTACCTTAAGAAATTTTTTTTTAAATCTTTGAAGGAGGATTTATACAGTTTGAAAATAGCAAAATCAGGAGAGCTATTCAGATTAGCCCAAACTCTTTCGAGATCCTTTTAGCTTGAAATAAAGAAAAAAGAACTCCACTGAAGGTTTTATTTTCAAAAACTCCATTAGAATTTCAAAAAAGCCTAACCATTTGGATGAAATTAGGAGGGAGCATATTTCAATTGTTTCAACACATCACATTCAAATCCAATAAATGACAGTTTTACACGAAGCTCTTCTAATACACAACTGTACATGTAGAAGTATTCAAAATAATTTTTTCTATGAAAAACATGGTCAACTCAACTGCATGGTAACAATTCAACCCGCACCCTAAATCCTTCCCTCACTATTTTTGATGCATCTATTTCACTTACACTATCTTTATCCACGAATAAAGACCCATAGATTTTTACATTCTCACCAACCCACTTATACGAACCATCATCATCATTTTTCTGTATTTCTTTCTCCTTTTTATCAACCATCATTTTCAGAGAGCAAAAATGAAGGAGGAGAAGGAGGAGGAGGAGGTACAATAAACATAAACTACAACTGACATCTATTACTCATGTTTTTATCACTTCTTTTTCCAACACATTTTCATGAAAGAGAAGTAACCTTTATGAAACCCTTCAAGATTCTAAATAAATACAATGTCAAATTTAATAGAACCTATTCAGTTCCATCACAAACGCATAATTGTTTCATTTCAAACCAACGATCCTGATTGCGTTAGAAAATGGAATGATGGCTTCTTTACATTCAATGACAAGACTTTTACTTTTTTTAATATTTACTTATTTATTTTATTTATTTCTTATTTTCACTTATTTTAATAAAGTAAGTTGAATTGGGGCTCTATATCTATAACTAAAAGTGCGGAGTTATAACTCATCATTTAAAGCTCAACTTGCTTTATCAAAATATTATCAAGCCAAACTTGGGGGTTATGATATGACCATTATAACTCGGTCATATCACTACAAGAAAAAAGGCCTATGGCCACGCTTTTTTCTTGTCACGTTTTAAAAGCGTGGCCAAAAGTGGTCAATGGCCATGCTTTTATGAGGGTGGCGATAGATTAGAGATTTGGCCACTTTTTTCTTGCTACGCTTAAAAAGTGTGGCGAAAAGGGTCTACAGCCACGCTTTTATGAGAGTAGCAATTGATTCGAGATTTAGCCACGCTTTTTTTGTCACGCTTAAAAAGCATAGCCATAGAGGAAAACAGGCACGCTTTTAAAGCGTGACGACAGGGTTTTGTTAGGGTGACGTTTTAAAAGCGTGGCCATTTCTTGTAACTTTTTTGGCACGCTTCAAAAGCTTGGCCAAAAGGTCCTCCAAACAACAAAACGCTGCGTTCCTTCATGATTTTAAACGCTGCGTTCTTCTCCTTCATTATTCGAAATTAAAGAACCCCTTTTCTCTTCAAAGAACTCAGAACCCTAAAAGCTTCGAAGAACCCCAGCCCCTCATCCCAGCCCTCCGTGAAGAACCCAACCCTCCGAAGAACCCCAGCGCTCGCAATGCCTCTGTCGTTACTCTCTCTTCCGGAACTTCCACCATCGCTGCTCCTTCGGTGGTGACTCTCGCAGGTGGTGACTCTTTCGGCGCTCACCGTCCATCGCAAGCCCTCCGTTGACGGCCAAAAGAAACCCTTCCGCGGAGCTGTTTTGAGACCTCTGGCATCATTGCTGGTTTTTCTCAGATTCCCTTTGCCACCGTGAGCTCTCTTTCTCTCCTCCATTTTTCTTTTTTGGAATTTTCTGGGCCTAGAAACAATTGCTGTTTTTTCTCAGATTCTCTGATTGATATGAAAGGAAGCGCTAGGGTTTTTTTTATTAGTATAAGGTTCCCCTTTGCTCTCTGCTCGTCGACTCCCCTGCTCCTTCTCCTAGTCCCGATTGGAGATGCCTCTGCAGGTACCTTCTATTGTCTTTTGGTGTTTTATTTTTTGGTTGTTTATTATTTGGTTGAATTGTGTTATGATTATGTAAATTTTCAGAATTCATGATTATGGATTTTCAACTGTGTGAACTATGCAACTGTTATTTTCTACTTTTTGAAATTAAAGCTTTAATTTATATTTATATATAAATGCTTCTAATCTGTTTGATCAAATTGTACTTAGTAAGATAATAACCTTTGGTTGTATTGTTGTTAACCATCCTTTATGCTCTGATCATCATTAAGTAGGTACAGAAGTATAAGATAGTGTGAGGAATTAATTTTAAAGTTAAGATAGAAGTAATGGCGACATAGCCATGGATGAATATCATCGCTACAAGGTGCAGTACTTCAAATCACCTGAATCATTAGCTTGTATGTAACAATTCAAAAATAGAGAAATTAGGCATAATCATTTTGATTCTTCTGAAAAAAGAAAAACATTGCTAATGCAGGAAGATGTTGAGATCATGAAGGATTTAAACATGGATGCTTATAGATTCTCCATCTCTTGGTCCAGAATACTACCAAGTAAGAAACATGACACTAGTTTACTCTTAAGTTTGCAAAATAATTGTAAGAGTTAATAATCAAAATGGTTCGCGTCATTTTAGTACTCGAAAGATAAAACACTTTAAATTGGTCTTATTGAGGTCTCTGATCTTTAGAAGACCAAATTAATTACATGTGATCTTTTCAGAGACCATTGAAACTATTATCTCTTAATTAACTTAATATAATAGATTTGAATTATCTTTTTAAGATTATTAGATTATTAATTTGTTATGTGGGGAAAATTAAATACATTTCTAATTCTCTCTCTTTCCTTGTCTCTGTCTTTAAAGGGAACACCAAGTAAAAGTCCAATATGAAAATGAAGACATGAAGTCATCAACATATTATATAGCTTGCTGTATTGTGATCTTCATTGATTTAAATTCAGTAATATATATTTCTTATTCTTACTTATGTTATATTATTCATCAGAGTGAAGTGGTTCATTAATTATTATTAAGTTAATTAAACGTTAGATCCTTTGGTTAATTGCAGAGGGAAAGCTCAGTGGAAGTGTAAACAAGGAAGGAATCAAGTACTATAATAACCTCATCAGTGAGCTACTAGCTAAAGGTTCATCATATTGTATATGTGGCTAAAATATTTGATTGTTTAATTCAATCTTTTCTTTTTCTATTTCAATAATTCAACCTTTTGTGACTATTTTACATTGGGACATCCCTCAAGTCTTAGAAGATGAATATGGTGGCCTTTTAAGTCCTAAGATAGTGTAATTCAAATTTCTTACTTATATTTGTCAAAAGATTTGTCAGCATGCCTTTAACATTAATCTTTTTCTCTCTTTTTTTTCCCTTTTATAGTGATGATTTTCGAGACTATGCCGAGGTTTGTTTTAAAGAATTCGGAGATAGAGTGAAGCATTGGATCACAGTCAACGAGCCATGGTCTATTGGAAAATTCGCCTACGCAATTGGAGCTTATGCACCTGGAAGATGTTCATCATGGCAAAACCTTAATTGTAGTGGTGGTGGGTGATTCTGCCACTGAACCTTATATAGTGTCACATTATCAGTTACTAGCTCATGCAGCTGCTGTTAACATCTACAAGACTAAGTATCAGGTTTTGTTATGTTTATTGTATTATGAAAATGGATCAACCTGAATTAAGACTAGTATTGAGACCAAAATCTTCATATTCTTTTTTGTTTGTAGGAAACTCAAAAGGGTAAGATAGGGATAGAAATAAATAGTATGATAGTACCCTTTTGCAATGCCAATGATGTGTTAGAATTGCTTGTTTCTTCAGTACATGGCATGCTTATTCATATCACCAACTCACTTTTGCATATTTGTTGTAATTTCACAATAACTTTAGTATATTTAAATAAGTTATACTAGCTTTAGAATCAATGAGATGTTTATTTGGAAAACATAAAGAAGAATAAAATTAAGCAAATTTTAACATGCAACTAGTAAAAGTACATAGCAGTAAAGGGTGAAGACTGAAGACTTTCTTAAGTTTCTTTTTGTGTTATGGGCTTATGGCCAAGTTGTTGATCAATTAGGTAACCTCCACCCCCTCTTTTTTTATTAATGGTAAACTGCATAATAGTAAACCTTAGGACACTTTTGAATATATTCGATTATATATATTGCTTGATAAAAGAAAAAAGGGGTTGTGGCATGTGATGATTTCTGGACTAAATTGTGACGAGTATACCTAATTGACTATGAAGTATTATTAGGCATTGGATATATATCTTGCATTACAGGCTCAACCAGTGAATGTTCCAACTAGTTTTAAGCAGAGGGCAATGTTCGTGGGTGAGATTTGGCATGCTGCAGGTGACAATGCTTCTGATATTGATTGGTATGCCAAGCGCACTATCTTGGCAGGAATATACTTGACAATCGAGATTTATATGCTGACAGATACATCTCCTCGTTTGTTTTTCTGCCCCTTCTTTGCATTAACGATCCTTGATTCTAGGGGATGGGGTTATTAATCCTTTTTCATTTATATCAGTTTCATTTTGTGAAAAGCTAAAGTAGACAATTAACTGAGACTTGGGCTAGATGCTTTACTGTAAAGTCTTATCCAGATATGTATTACAGGTTTAGACACAATAGACAATACTAGTAATAGTTGAAAAGTACAAATTGGGAAAAGTACAAATTGTTTCAATTAAATACAAAGCTAATAGATAAGATACGCGTATTTATATGCATAGGTGCGACGAGAAATCCCTTGAGAATTCATTTTGCAAATGTGCTATGGTCACTCGCGGATAAAAAATTACAAAAACATCATACAGATTTATATACATATGGTTCCTTTATTGGAACGTAGTGTTAAGTATCCATCTGCTTGTACGGTAGCAGAATGTTATTTCTTTGCATGGGAGAATATGCTTTTGTCCTGCTATTTTGGGTGACCAAGTTTCTTTTATATTGTGTTGTGTCTCCATAACTTGGCTGGCTGCAATTTTTTAGTTTTTAATTTGGGTAGAACCTTTCAACATCATGTTTTTGTGATGTTTGTCCCTTTCTCACCTTTTTTCTTTTGGTTCATATTACAAATTTCCAACTCACTCACACTACACACTTACACACAACCCTATAAGGGGTTCACCGTCTGTGTGTTCTTTCCTAATTTTTGGTTTATATCTAACATTTAAATGGATCTGTCAATGTGGTGTGATTTACATTATCTGAATATTTTCTGCAGAAATTTTTTATTCAAGCAAGAAAAATGAAATGCACACTAGCTTCACTCATTGATATAATTAGTACAAGAGAAAGCACATAAGTAGGGTAAGCCATAGTTATGAATTCTTTTTATATAGCTGCTGTTGTCTATGTTTATCTATTACTTGAAGCCACTATCACTTGGATTTCCTTTTCTAGGCTTGAGTTCTTCATTGGACTAATTTATGCATAATTTAATGGTCTTTAACTTTAGAATTGATGGTTATCAGTGGCTAAGAGAAGGGGGATTGAATCTTAGCCGCCTTTTTACTTGACAACACTTGCTGGCCTTTGAAACTACTTCTGGAAACTTTTTGTCTTTTTATCTCGTAACCAGCCACGAGACTTTTTCTTTTGTCTTGTACCCAGCCACGAGACTTTTCTTTTTGTCTCGTCAGTTAGCACGAGATATTTTTGGTTTTATCTCATGTACAGCAGAAACAGAAATGGAGTAGAAGAGGGAGAAAATTACATCCAGATATATCCTGGTTCAGCTGCTAAGTGCAGTGCAGCCTACATCCAGTCTCCATCACAATAATGATGAAATTTCACTATAATCCTTCTTGATTACAAACACCAATTTTTCCTAGGAACTACTCTTCCTATTTGGGACAAGTCCAGAATCTAAACCCCAATCCTAAACTTGACTTGGTCACTGCCAAGCTTTCAACTGTACAGTACTAACCCAACTTACAAGAAAATTCCCATAGAATCATGAAACACAACACAGATGAACAAAGGAACTCTAAGAACATCTATGGATTTTTCTTTTAATTTTGTACTCTCTGCCTTTTTCAGCTCTATGGCTTTTTCATACAAACCTCACTGTTTACCTTTTTCCATGAGACTCAAGACATGACAAAATTAAACAAAAAAATACAAAATGAAGAACATTGAAGGAGAAGAAATTCTGTTAGCTTGGGAAGCTATAGGAATTCTGTGCTCACTCTTTTCTTTTCCTTGAATCAAACCCTGACTGTTCACCCTTACTTATAGGGAGAAGCCTCCAATGTTGAAAACCAAATAAACCAAGCCAATCTTCTTCTTCTTCAAATAGAACTGGTTCGGCCAGAGAGAGAGAAAAGATAACCCATGAAAAACCCAACATGCAATTACCTCTAGTTCTTCTTTGGTCACCAATCTTCATCAATCCGAGCCCTTCATCCTTGCCTTGCTCTCCAAGATGAACTTCTGGCCCTTGATGCTTCATGATGATGATAGCTTCATCTGCTCCAATCTCTTCCTCCTCCATCACGTAGCCACTGTAGCTACCTCCTGTGATGGTTGAGCAGAATCAGAGACAAGCTATCCCTCCAAGGATCTTCTTCTCTAACCAAAATCTTCTCTTCCATTTTTTGGTATGGAGAAGCCAAGATCTCTTCACAAAATCTTACTACAAGTGAATGAGAATCTTAGCCACAGCATACTTTTAGTTTTCTTTTTCTTGCCATCATTGTGATGGTCTTGTTACTTGCATCTTCATTTCTTTGGTGTCTAGCCATAGCCTCCATGCTTTCTTTGTAATAATATGATCGAAGGTAGAAGAGAGAGTAGAGAGAGAGAAAAGAAAATATTCAATGGATTTGAGCAACAATTAATGTAACAAAGAGAGAGAACAAAAGTAAACTCAAGTTTTCCACTTCCCTTTGCTGAGTAGCGTATAGAGTCATTAAAGCTATCAAATTAATTTCTCTCTCTCATTTATGTTTCCAATGCTAGCAAATTAAATTTTGAAATTCATCCCACAATAAGAAATGGAATCCGTTGGAAGCATGAAGCCAATTTGCTTTCTTTCTTATTTTGGTTTCGGATCAAGCATTGGAGTATCCAACCAAGATTTGAGTTGGGCTAATGATAATGTGAATTGAATCAAGCCCATCCATAAATAATAATTCAGCCACACTTCTTTGTTTATTTGTATCAAAGCTAATGATAAAGTCAATTGGGCTTAATTCACAAATTCTGGCCCAATTAACACAACCATGATTTCAGCCATATAAATTTAATACCAAGGCTGATTATATGAATTGGGTTAGCCAATATTTTTCGGTCCAACACTAAAATCTGCATTGCAAAAATATTTAAATTAGCATATATGAATTAACATCAAGTTAATAATTTTGCAATTAATCATATTAATAATGTTTGATCATCATTATATTAAATTAGAGTTTTCCAAACTCATCAATCTCCCCCTTGATGACAAACATTATTAAAATTGAAATGAAAAAAAATTAAAGATTAAAGTATAGAATACTCCCTTTGAATATTTGAATTTCTCCCCTTTTCTAATTGTCACATGGCTCCCCCTTAATGTATGCTATTTTACCAAGGGAATATTTTATACCTGTAACAATTTTTATCAAGCCTAAGGCAACAATGTTATTCAACATATTCATTATGTAATGTTGAATGGCTTGATTTATAAGCAGATTTGAATGATAATCAAAACTCATTTGTTATCAATAATTTGATTTTCTGCTCAATCATACACAAAAAAATTTGCTGTAAAAATATTTTCCAATCAACACATCAGGACAAGTTAATCAGAACCAGGAAAATATTTGTAAACAAGCATGATTATTTCAAGACATAGCAACTATATGTCACAACTTGAAGGAACTGCCAAAAATCTTCCTTAATCCAGAACAACAAAACATTTTACCAAGCTACATCAAATGCATTAAACAAAGAAAACAGCAGGCCTTTCTATGAAACAGTATGCATCACAAGCATATACCAACAAAACAGCAAACAATTTATAACAAGGGTGATCATAAATCCACAAGGATTTCATCTCCTGTTTTCCAGTTTCAATTTTCAGAGCCATTTCTCCCCCTTTTGGCATCAATGGGCACCTGCAAAAGATGACATAGCAAACAGAATATCTGAAATATACCCAAAGTATCCAGAGTGTATCACAGAGTTATAAGTTCAACAGTATCCAAACAGACAAAATAGAGTATCAAATTGAGCCTAATCATGCCAATATCAAATACTAAGAAATCAATCATCAGATAAATGAAGCTCAGATTCCTCAGCCCTTTCTTCACTTGCAATTCCCAACTCTTCTTCAAGGCTCTCCAGCATCAGGCTTACCCTATCCTTGTACCTTATCCACGCCTTCTCATTTTCATAGGCTAGCTTGCGTGCCACCTTATGGAATTGTACCATGAGCTCCGACATGTTTGAAAATTCAGTGAGAATTTCTTTGGTAGATTCGGTTGCCTTGGAAGACTCAGGTCGACTCTCATAGTCACTCTCCGAAGCCACATATTTCTTCTCCTTAGTTCCCTTAACAGCTCCTCCTCCTTTGATCATAGACACCTTGTTTTCTATAGCCTCATTTAAGAGATCAATTTTAAAAAATTCAAAGATACTTGTTAAAAATATACCATAAGGAAGATTTACCATTTTAGTGCTCTTAACCGATTCCCACATGTGTCTGATCATAAGGTAACTAAATGATATAGGAGTAGATGTAACAAGAGCAAAAATAATGAGAGAGTCAGAGAATGTTACTCTATTATGGGAGCCGCTTTGAGGAGTCAGGATGTGGGTGATGATCCTGTGAAGCAGAGAATTGGTGAGACTGAGGGCTTTGTGGGTAGGAGTAGTCCCATCCAAGCCAGAGAGGTTTTCACAAATGTGTTGGAGGACAATTTTATAGGTGACTCCGACCTGTGAGTCCCATTTCTCGGCCATATATGCTCTCGGCCCCTCCTCTTTGTAGCCTAGAGCCGTCCCAATGGTTCCAGTGTCAAGAGTGATGTGAACTCTCTTCACATATGAGTGGATGGTACCATCAATCAGTCGCATGTTAGCATAGAACTCACGTACCAAACCAGGATAAACCGGTTTCTGAATGTGGAGCAGTGGAGTCCATTGGAGAAGTTCAAAAAGAGAAGAAACATTTATCCCTTTGTTGGTAAGTGAGTCGAGATTGACGAGATAGGTGGCACAGAGATGACGTTTTTTCCAGAACCTCCTTGTGGAATTCATATGAAGCACAAGAGTTGAACCTGGCAGGATCATAGTGAGAGTGTGGTTTGTTGAATTTGTTCTTGAAATCCAAGGACTCCAGGTTTGCTGGTTCCTTTGTGTTGTGCAGCGCGAACCCTTTAGTTTTCTGGGTACTCCTTCCGGGTGTGGCCTTCTTTGGTGGAGATGGTGGTGGTGATGGAATGGGTGAGGTGTGTGATTCTTCCTCTTCTTCCACAGGAACCCTCTCTTTCTTCTTCCTTGAAGAGGTTTTTGTGGCTATGACTTTCCTTCTCATGGTGTCTGTTTGTTTCGAGGGTGGTGAGGGAGAAGATGAGGATGTGGAATGGATATGGATGTGGGTGTGAGATTGAGGAGTGGACGGTTTTTGAGAGAAGAGAATCCTTTCACTTTTTCTAGGGGCAGTTTTCTTTTTCATGATGATAATGGAGAAGTGGAAGATGGGGGTTGAATAGAAACCGAATTGAGTGAGGGAGGAGGGAGGTTAGGGAAGCATAAAATGTGGAATGGAGAGAGAATTTGAAGGAATTTAATGACCATTAAGGAGCGGTTATTACCCAAGGAAGTTTTTCTTTTATTTGAAATAAATTGAAAAGTGGTTTCCTAGAATCAAGGGATTAGGTGAAGAGAAAGATTTGATTTGACAACATCCTCTTCCAACTAGATTTGATGAGCCAACAAAAAGAGATTGTGATTTACATAGAGAGAAACTAACAAAATGGTCAGAGTGGGGTCAAGGAAATTTGGTGGGGCCCATTAGAATTAATTTCGGCACAGTCTCCCCCTTGATCACAGCCCTTCCAACATACTCTGATTTTTATCTCCTCCTTTCCTACGAGACAAAACTGAGTAGAATCAAAATTTCACAAGTTATCAATAGAACTTAAATCAATCATTCCCAAACTTTTTCTCAAAGTGCAGAATCTGTCTTCACAGAGGGGTTTTGTAAAAATGTCAGCAAGTTGGTCTTCAGATTTTACAAATTGAATATCAATAGTACCCTTTTGCACATGTTCTCTAATGAAATGATATTTAATTTTAATGTGCTTGGTTCTTGAGTGCAGGACATGATTTTTTGAAATGTTTATAGCACTCATATTATCACAAAATAAGGGTATACTGTTGATCTTTAATTGGTAGTCTTCCAACTGCGTTTTTAACCAAATTAATTGTGAACAACATACATATGTGGAAATATATTCAGCTTCAGCTGTGGATAGAGCCACTGTGGCTTGCTTTTTGCTTGACCACATGTTGAGTGAGCTTCCAAGGAAGCAACACATGCCGGATGTACTCCGTCTATCCACCCTATCTCCCGCATAATCTGCATCACAAAACCCTACTGCACAAAAGTCATCAGATTTAGGATACCACAACCCATAATCACTAGTTCCCTTAATGTATCTAATGATGCGCTTAATGGCTGAAAGATGGGATTCTTTTGGGTGAGATTGAAACCTTGAACATACACCCACACTTTGAACAATGTCCGGTCTAGAGGAGGTAAGGTACATGAGTGAACCTATCATTCCTCTATACCTTGTTTCATCCACATCTTTGCCATCATCATCCTTTTCAAATTTTGTGTTAAGATGCATTTGTGATCCCATTGGTTTGGAACTTTCTAGGCCAAATTTTTTGATAAGTTCTTTTGCATACTTTCCTTGGTGAATAAAGGTACCACTAGGAGTTTGTTTAATTTGAAGGCCAAGAAAGAAAGTAAGCTCTCCCATTAAACTCATCTCAAACTCACTAGTCATGAGTTTTCCAAACTCTTCACACAAGGACTCATTGGCCGAACCAAACACAATGTCATTCACATAAACTTGAACTAGGAGAATATCATCATTAGATGCTTTAATGAATAAAGTTGTGTCGGTGGTTCCCCTTTGAAAGTGATTTTCCAATAGGAAGGCACTAAGCCTTTCATACCAAGCTCTTGGAGCTTGCCTAAGGCCATAAAGGGCCTTTGATAGTTTGAAAACATGATTTGGGAAATCTTTATGTTCAAAACCGGGGGGTTGTATGATAAACCACTATTTTATGGTTTACCTTGTGCTCAATTGAGTGATTTTTATCAACTCTTTACCCACTTATTTATACTAATCGCATGTTTTACATTTTCCTTTCTGATTTTGTGCTATGATTGAAAACATGTTTCCTAGGCCTTTAAATTACTAACTTTAATCCTCTCTTATTACCATTCGATGCTGTGATATGTGCGTTAAGTGTTTTCAGAGATTACAGGACAGGAATGGCTCAGAGGATGGAAAGGAAGCATGCAAAAGTAGAAGGAATACAAGAAGCTGAAGGAACTGCAAAGCTGTCAGCCCGACCCTCTCGCACTAAAATAGTCATAACTTGAGCTACAGAGATCCAAATGAGGCAGTTCCAGTTGCGTTGGAAAGCTAACGTCTGGGGCTTCGAAATGATATATAATTTGCCATAGTTTCTTTGAGGATAAGTGACGCAAACGCGTGCTCCACGCGGATGCGTCGCAGTGACGAAAATCAGCGTGTTTGAATTCGCAACCAGCGAATTCTGGGCTGTTTCTGACCCAGTTTTCGGCCCAAAAAATACATATTAGAAGCTATAAAGTGGAGAAATGCATCCATTCATGAGAGAAGAATTCATACAATATTCATAATTCATAATTTTAGGATTAGATGTAGTTTTTAGAGAGAGAGGTTCTCTCCTCTCTCTTAGGATTAGGATTTAGGATTTCTATTATGTTTAGGCTACTTCTCTTCAATTTTCAGGTTCAATGTTCTTTTAATTTAAGATTCTTATATTCTGCATTTATTTCATAATATTTTTCCATTTAAATCTATTATTTGTTTAATTGTTTCCAATTGAATTTTAATTACCATGTTCCCTCTTTACTTCTTTTATGATTTATGAAAATGGCATTCATATTAACTGAGTAGACTCCCAATTTGATTTTGGAGTTGATTAATATTTGGAGACCCTTGAGTTGGAATACTCAAGAATTAATTGGTAATTGGAAGTTGTTGGCTAGCACTCTAGTTACTACGCTAATCCTTCCCAAGGGAGAGGATTAGGACTTGTGAACAGAAGTTGGCTCCCAACTTAATTTTCCTTTATTTAGTAAAGGATAACCAAGTAGAAACAACAACCTATTACTGTTAATCTTGAGAAATCCAACGAGGATAGAACTTCCGATTAATCTTCTCCGGGTCAAGGCTTTTAATTTAATTACATAAAATCTCTTATTTATTTTTATTGCTTTAATTTATAATTATATCTGTGTCCATTGCCCAAACTCCAAAACCCCCAATTTACAAGACTCATAACCAATAATAAACACATCTCCCTACAATTTCTTGAGAAAACGACCCGAGGTTTGAATACTTCGGTTATAAATTTTATTGGGTTTGCTTAAGTGACAACCAAAACTTTTGTACGAAAAGATTCTCTGTTGGTTTAGAAACTATACTTACAATGCGATTATATTTATAAAATTTCTTTACCGATAGAAAATCTTATTCGTCAAAATGGCGCCGTTGCCGGGGAATTGCAAACGTGTGCCTTATTATTGGTTATTGTAAATATTTGCTTTTTGCTTGTTTATTTGTTTTTATTTAAAAAAATTTAGATTTTTATTTTAAAATTTTTATTTTAAAATTTTTATCTTATCTTATCTTAGTTTTAAATTTTAAAATTCAAATCTTTTTCAAAAATCATATCTTTTTCAAAATCTTATCTTATCTTATTTCAAAAATCAAATTTCAAATTTCAATATTTAAATTTCAAATTTCAAAATTTAAATTTAAAATTTTTTTCAAAATTTAAATCTTTTTCAAATCTTTATCTTATATTGTTGACTTTTTCAAAATGCAAAATTCAAAATTCAAAATTCAAAATTTAAATTTCAAAAACCTTTTTAATTTTTAAAAACTTATCTTATCTTACCTAACTTATCTTATCTTTTCTAATCTTAAAGTCAAATCTTTTTCAAATCTTTTCTCTTATTTTATTTTATTTTATTTTATTTTCTTTTGCTTGTTTATTTGTTTTTGTTTTTAATTTCTATTAGCCACTATGAATTCTCAACCCTCTGCTTTCAAGTTTGGTTCCAATGTTGTTGAAAGGAATGGAAGCTATAACAGGAACATGTATCAAGGTCAAAACAATCAAAGATGGAAGGAGCCACGAGGATCTGATCCACCCTTTAGGCATCAACACCCTCCAAGATACCATGGACCACGACCATTCCACAATGCATGTCAAGACAATAGATATGGTGGACCCCTTATAGTTACCAACAAGCCCCGCCATATGCTTATGAACCACCTCCTCAACACAACTCTGGACCACCATACTCACAAGCCACCTACAACCATTCACTTCCATATGACTCTAATCTTTATCCACCACCCCAACCTCCATTGGATAACAATACACTCATCTCTAACATCATTGGTCTCACCTCTAGACTCCAAAATCTTATATCCCGCATGGACCAACCCTCTACCTCCAATATTCAACTCTCAAGCTCTAGTGCACTTCCTTTTCAACCACATAATGATATTTCCATCCCATCACCATCCTCCATGGAAGAGCACCCACATCCATCAATCCAAGAGCAAGATGATCCCAATTATGCTATTGATATGGAACAAGAAAGAAGAAAGAAGAAATCATCTTCGCGAATCCATACTTCATAAGAAGCTAGAGGAGGCCCTACAGATGAAGGTAGTAGAAACCCTTGAAGTCGAAGGAGTGATTAAAGAATTAGTGAAGGAAGACATCAAAGAGGAGTCTAATCTTGTCTTAGATCAAGAGGAGGCCCAAAAGGTGAAGGTAGGAGAGATCCTTGAAGATGAAGGAATAGTTGAAAGGAGTTGTCATGGAAAAGAAATCATCAAGGATGAGTATGATTTTATACTAAAACAACTAGACAAAGCAGTAATTATTAAAGAAGAAGAAGCACAACCTCCCATGCCCTTGGTGAGCAATAAAGAAGAGATTGAATTGGAGGAAAGCTACCAAGAGGACGAGGTTAAAACTAAAGAAGCTTGCAAAGAGGTGGAAGTTGCCATGGGAGAGCACAAGGGAATGGAGCTTGAAATCACCTTGCCAAAGCTGTTGGAGACCTCTCCCCCAAAGCCATTACCATCCAATACGACATTCAAGTGGGTAAAATTCTTATCCTTGACCTTTACTTTCTCACTTTAATATGGTTTACTTGAGACAGATGGTCAGCTTAAAGCTCTTTGTGGCTTTAAGAGTGAGAGGGAGATGGTTAGTGGTTGGCAACACCATCCTAGGTTCGTTATGGTTGGAAGCTCAAAATCTAAATGCAAGGGTTGGTGTAAAGCTCGAATGAATGGGTCTAGGAAGCTGTTTGGATGCCTTAGTGAGAATTCGGATTGCTTACCACCCGGATGGAATCATCATGATCTACTTGAAGATGGGTGTAGAAACAAGATTTGGGATCCGGGAATATATGAGGATCGATTTTGGAAGCTCAAAGCTTGTGAAGAACTCCATCAAAGCTTGAAGAATCTACCTGGTATTGATAGAGCTTATTGGAAGTCCAAGCATTGGTGGAAGTTTCAGGATGAGTTCAAGCATAAGTCACCATGACAAGGAGCTCACCAACTGTCAAACTTAAGGACTTTAACCAAAAGTGTTAGGTGGGAGACAACCCACCATGGTATGATCGTTCCTTTTTCAATTTTAATTTTATTTCGTTTTGTTTGTTTTTGAGTTTTATTTTATTTTATTTCATTGAACCTGGAATTATTCATAACATCCACATTAGCATTGCATTTTGCATCCTGCATAAAAAAAAAAAAAACACGCACGTGACGCTTAAGCGTCGCTGACGCGTCCGCGTCACAGGTGCGTTGGGAAGAAACCAAAATTAAATAGAAAGTCACGCGACAGCATGGCTGGAGGCGTGCCTTAGGCACAAACACGCCCACGCGACCGCGTTGCTGACGCGTTCGCGTCGTTTGCGAAATAGCCTCCCCACGCATCCACGTCACCCACGCGAACGCGTGGCTCTGTAAAATTGACGTAACGAGGTGTATGGCAGAGAGTTATGATGGAGCTGGGCTAGATTCATGCCAGAAGCACAAGCCCTATCACGTGAACGCGTGCTCCACGCGTCCGCGTTATTTTTCAAAGTATGGCCATTCACGCGATCGCGTCAAACACGCCAACGCGTCACCCTAAATTTTGGCAAAATAAGTTTGAAACAGAGAGTTGCGCAAACGCGAGGCTGCACTCGCACCAATCGCACAAATCAGGCCACGCAATCGCGTGACCCACGCGTCCGCGTCACCTGAACTTATCGCACACCACGCGACCGCGTCACTCACGCGTCCGCGTCACATACGGCGCACAGCTTATCCAGATCAGCCAAATATCTTATCTTTTCTTCCCCAATCTTAATTTTTCTTATCCTTCCTTACTTTCTTCTTCTTCATCTTTTTAACTTCTCATCCTTCTTCGCTTTCATCCTATTTTACTTAATTTATTTGCATACTTTCATTCATTGCATTTTAATTTTTGTGCATATTTTTATTTCTTTTTCTAAATTTATTATTTTATCATTGGTGTTAAATGCTCTTATTCAACTATTGTATCTTTTCTGGTATTATTTTGATGCTTAGTGACTTGTTCACACTGTTAGATGATATTATCTTTTTGTCAATGTCAACCTTTTATGATACCTGTATTCCTTTTGCATTGACATGAACTTACACTGTCTTTCATTATCTACTGTCTCTTCCCATTGTTGAAAATTTTGCACCACTAGTATGCCATGTGCTTCTATTGTTTTCTCACGTACATGTTGAAGCTTCCATGTAAATGAAACCCTTATCATTTGGCGTTAACCCACATATACTTCATTTATTTTTTTTATCTTTCTTTCTGTGTTACTTTTCTTCCTTTTTTCTCTTCTTTCAGGATGGCCACCAAAGAAGGGAAAGGGAACGCTTTTAAATGGGGAGACAAACAAGTCCATCTGCACAATCTTTGGAGAAAAGTGTCAGTTGGAGCGACCCGTCCACTTGCACATCTCAGTATGCACCAAGGACGGTGCAATCTTTAAGTGTGGGGAGGTCGATACCAATCTCCATGGGTTAGTTATTTTCTTCTCAAACACCAATATTTTACTTTATTTGTTAATTCATTGTTGCATTTGCATATTTGATTGCATGTTTGTTTGATTTTATGCATTTAGTTACTACTTAGTTAAAGTATTTAATTTCTTTTCAAGACTCTATTTTATAATATTTCAATGATTTAAATTGAAAAAAAAAATTTTGTTAAAACTTGTTTGAAGATTGTAATTGGAACATAGTTTAAAAAGCTAAGAACACACAACCCGTGAGATTTGAGTTTAATTACATGGTTACATTATTTAACCATAAATATTTTATTCTTGTGTGTTTGCTTCTCTATGATTGTAATCTATATTTTGTTTCATCCTATATGTCCAATGTTTAATGTGTTATAAGCATGCATATGATTGAGGCCATTATTTGAATTTAGCTCACTGGTGCACGAAATTATGATCTCAATGGCGCCAACAACTTGGTACGCACAATCATAACCTCAATTCTTCTTCACAACTCCGCACAACTAACCAGCAAGTGCACTGGGTCGTCCAAGTAATAAATCTTACGTGAGTAAGGGTCGATCCCACGGAGATTGTCGGCTTGAAGCAAGCTATGGTCATCTTGTAAATCTCAGTCAGGCAGATTCAAATGGTTATGGGATTGATAATTAGAATATAAATAAAATATAAAATAAGATAGAGATACTTATGTAACTCATTGGTGGGATTTCAGATAAGCGTATGAAGATGCTTGTTGCTTCTGAACCTCTGCTTTCCTATTGCTTTCATCCAATCATTCATACTCCTTTCCATGGCAAGCTGTATGTTGGGGATCACCATTGTCAATGGCTACCGTCCATCCTCTCAGTGAAAATGGTCCAAATGCGCTGTCACCGCACAGCTAATCATTTGTCGATTCTCACTCATGTTGGAATAGGATCCATTGATCCTTTTGCGTCTGTCATTACGCCCAGCACTCGCGAATTTGAAGCTCGTCACAGTCATCCCATCCCAGATCCTAATCGGAATACCACAGACAAGTTTTAGACTTTTTGGATCTCAAGAATGGCCGCCAATAATTCTAGCCTATACCACGAAGACTTCGATCTTTCGGAATGGAGGCTAAGAGATAAACAGTCAAGCTATTACAGATAGAACGGAAGTGGTTGTCAGGCACATGTTCATAGGTGAGAATGATGATGAGTGTCACAGATCATCACATTCATCAGGTTGAAGTGCGAGTGAATATCTTGGAATAAGAATAAGCTTGAATTGAATATAAAAACAATAGTACTTTGCATTAATTCATGAAGAACAGCAGAGCTCCACACCTTAATCTATGGGGTGTAGAAACTCCACTGTTGAAAATACATAAGTGATAATGGTGTTCATTGGCTTCGGCCCCAGAGGGGGAACCAAAATAACCAAGACCTAGGTCTAAGGACTAAACGTCCAAAAATGTAAAATAAATCACTAAAAGTAGTTTTTATACTAAACTAGTAGCCTAGGGTTACAGAAAATAAGTAAATAATGCAGAAATCCACTTTCGGGCCCACTTGGTGTGTGCTTGGGCTGAGCATTGAGCTTTACACGTGTAGAGACTTCTCTTGGAGTTAAACGCCAGGTTGCAGCCTGTTTGTGGCGTTTAACTCTGGTTTGTAACCTGTTTTTGGCATTTGACTTCAGAATAGGGCAGGAAGTTGGCGTTTGAACGCCAGTTTGTGTCATCAAAACTCAGGCAAAGTATGGACTATTATATATTGCTGGAAAGCCCTAGATGTCTACTTTCCAAAGCAATTGAGAGTGCGCCAATTGGGTTTCTGTAGCTCCAGAAAATCTATTTCGAGTGTAGGGAGGTCAGAATCCATCAGCATCTGCAGTCCTTTTTCAGCCTCTGAATCAGATTTTTGCTCAGGTCCCTCAATTTCAGCCAGAAAATACCTGAAATAACAGAAAAACACACAAACTCATAGTAAAGTCCAGAAATGTAAATTTTTCTTAAAAACTAATAAAAATATAATAAAAAGTAACTAAAACATACTAAAAACTACTTAAAAACAATGCCAAAAAGCGTATAAATTATCCGCTCATCACAACACCAAACTTAAATTGTTACTTTTCCCCAAGCAACTGAAAATCAAATAGGATAAAAAGAAGAGAATATACTATAAATTCCAAAATACCAATGAAACTTAGCTCCAATTAGATGAGCGGGACTAGTAGCTTTTTGCCTCTGAACAGTTTTGGCATCTCACTTTATCCTTTGAAGTTCAGAATGATTGGCATCTATAGGAACTCAGAATTTAGATAGTGTTATTGATTCTCCTAGTTCAGTATGTTGATTCTTGAACACAGTTACTTCGTGAGTCTTGGTCGTGGCCCTAAGCACTTTGTTTTCCAGTATTACCACCGGATACATAAATGCCACAGACACATAACTGGGTGAACCTTTTCAGATTGTGACTCAGCTTTGCTAGAGTCCCCAGTTATAGGTGTCCAGAGTTCTTAAGCACACTCTTTTTGCTTTGGATCACGACTTTAACCGCTCAGTCTCAAGCTTTTCACTTGACACCTTCACGCCACAAGCACATGGTTAGGGACAGCTTGGTTTAGCCGCTTAGGCCAGGATTTTATTCCTTTGGGCCCTCCTATCCACTGATGCTCAAAGCCTTGGATCCTTTTTTTACCCTTGCCTTTTAGTTTAAAGGGTTATTGGCTTTTCGCTCTTGCCTTTTGGTTTAAAGAGCTCTTGGCTTTTTCTGCTTGCTTTTTCTTTTTCTCTTTTTTTTCTTTTATTTTTTATTTTCGCCATTTTTTTTTTCGCAAGCCTTGTTTTTCACTGCTTTTTCTTGCTTCAAGAATCATTTTTATCATTTTTCAGATTATCAAATAACATTTCTCCTTTTTCATCATTCTTTCAAGAGCCAACAATTTTAACATTCATAAACAACAAATTCAAAAATATTTACTATTCAAGCATTCATTCAGAAAACAAAAAGTATTGTCACTACATCAAAATAATTAAATTAATCTCAAGGATGAATTCAAAATTCATGTACTTCTTGTTCTTTTGCTTTTAGAACATTTTTCATTTAAGAAAGGTGATGGATTCATAGGACATTCATAGCTTTAAGGCATAGACACTAGACATTAATGATTATTTAATGAAGACACAAACATAAATAAAAATAAAGCATAGAGAATGAAAACAAAAAAAAGTAAATAGACAAGGAGATTAAGGAACGGGTCCACCTTAGTGAGGGTGGCGTCTTCTTCCTCTTGAAGAACCAATGGTGCTCTTGAGCTCCTCTATGTCTCTTCCTTGCCTTTGTTGCTCCTTCCTCATAGCTCTTTGATCTTCTCTAATCTCATGGAGAATGATGGAGTGCTCTTGGTGCTCCACCCTTAGTTGTCCCATGTTGGAACTTAATTCTCCAACCTTTTGAGCTTGAAAGGGACCTCAAGGATCATCTTCTTCTTGGCCACAACTTCATAGAAGTGGTCTTGATGGAACTTTGAGATGAATCTCCCCATCTTCCATGACTCGGAGGTGGAAGTTTTTGCCTTCCCTTTCCTCTTTCTAGAGGTTTCTCCGGCCTCAGGTGCTATAAATGGTTATGGAAAAACAAAAAGCAATTCTTTTACCACACCAAAATTAAAGTGTTTGCTCATCCTCGAGCAAAGAAGAAAGAATGAAGGAGAAGAAGAAGAAAATGGAGGAGATGGAGGGAGAGGGGAAATTCGGCCAAGGGGGTATAAGGGGTTTGTGATGTGTGAGATTGAAGGAGTGATGAGGGGTAGATATAAGAGTGGGGGGGTTGGTTCGTGTATTTGGGATTTGGGTTTGGGAGGGAAAAGTGAATGAGGTGATTGGTGAATAGTATTTGGGGAAGAGTGTTATGGAAAGGTGTGAAGAAGAGAGAGGGTGAGTTGAGATAGGTGGGGATCCTGTGGGGTCCACAGATCCTGAGGGGTCAAGGACTTAGCATCCCTGCTCCATTTAGGCGTGTAAAACGCCCTTAGAGTGCAATTCTGGCATTAAACGCCAGATTGCTACTTGTTTCTGGTGTTTAATGCCAGCTTTTCTCCCTTTCTTGGCGTTAAACGCCAACTTGATGCTCTGTTCTGGCATTAAACACCAGTCTGGTGCCTGTTTCTGGCGTTAAACGCCCAAAATGGTGTCAGGCTGGGCGTTTAACGCCCATTCTGCTACTCTTACTGGCGTTTAAACGCCAGTAAGCTCTTCCTCCAGGGTGAGCTGTTTTTAATGCTATTTGTCATTCTGTTTTTGATTTTTCAGTTATTTTTGTGACTTCACATGATCATCAACCTAAAGAAAACATAAAATAGCAATGGAAAATAAATAGATATAATTAAATAACATTGGGTTGCCTCCCAATAAGCGCTTCTTTAATGTCAATAGCTTGACAGTGAGCTCTCATGGAGCCTCACAGATAATCAGAGCAGGGTTGGGGCCTCTCAACACTAAACTTAGAGTTTGGTTGTGGGGGTTTTGTTTGACTCTGTATTGAGAGAAGATTTTCATGCTTCCTCTCCATAGTTACAGAAGGAGAACCTTGAGTCTTGAATACAAGGTAGTCCTCATTCAACTGAAGGACCAACTCTCCTCTGTTAACATCAATCACAGCTTTTGCTGTAGCTAGGAAGGGTCTGTCAAGGATGATGGATTCATCCTCATTCTTCCTAGTGTCTAGGATTATGAAATCAGCAGGGATGTAAAGGCCTTCAACCTTCACTAGCACGTCCTCTACTAGTCCATAAGCCTGTTTCATTGATTTGTCTGCCATCTCTAGTGAGATTCTTGCAGCTTGTACCTCAAAGATTCCCAGTTTCTCTATTACAGAGAGTGGCATGAGGTTTATCCCTGACCCTAGGTCACACAGAGCCTTCTCAAAGGTCATGGTGCCTATGGTACAAAGTATGAAGAATTTTCCGGGATCCGGTTTCTTCTGAGGTAATGTCTGCCTCATTAATGCATTCAGTTCATTGGTGAGCAAGAGGGTTCATCCTCCCAAGTCTCATTACCAAACAACTTGACATTCAGCTTCATGATTGCTCCTAGATACTTAGTAACTTGCTCTTCAGTGATGTCTTCATCCTCTTCAGAGGAAGAATATTCATCAGAGCTCATGAATGGTAGAAGGAAGTTCAATGGAATCTCTATGGTCTCTACATGAGCCTCAGATTCCTTTGGTTCCTCAAAGGGAAACTCCTTTCTGTCCAGAGGACGTCCCATGAGGCTTTTCTCACTGGGACTCACGTCCTCCGCACTCTCTCCAGGTTCGGCCATGTTGGTCATGGTTATGGCCTTGCACTCTTTCTTGGAATTTTCTTCTGTATCGCTTGAGAGAGTACTGGGAGGAGTTTCAGTAATCTTCTTACTCAGCTGACCCACCTGTGCCTCCAAATTTCTAATGGAGGCTTTGATTCATTCATGAAACTTAGTGTGGTCTTGGATAGATCAGAGACTATGGTTGCCAGGCCAGAATGGCTCTGTTCAGAATTCTCTGTCTGTTGCTGAGAAGATGATGGAAAAGGCTTGCTATTGCTAAACCTATTTCTTCCACCATTATTATTATTAAAGCCTTGATTAGGCTTCTGTTGATCCTTCCATGAGAAATTTGGATGATTTCTCCATGAAGGATTATAGGTGTTTCCATAGGGTTCTCCCATGTAATTCACCTCTGCCATTACAGGGTTCTCAGGATCATAAGCTTCTTCTTCAGAAGATGCTTCTTTAGTACTGTTGGATGCAGCTTGCAATCCATTCAGACTCTGAAAAATCATATTGACTTGCTGAGTCAATATTTTATTCTGAGCCAATATGGCATTCAGAGTATTAATTTCAAGAACTCCCTTCTTCTGAGGCATCCCATTGTTCACAGGACTCCTCTCAGAGGTGTACATGAATTGGTTATTTGCAACCATTTTAATGAGTTCCTGAGCTTCTGCAGGGGTTTTTAGATGAAGAGATCCTCCTGCAGAATGGTCCAATGACATTTTTGACAACTCAGACAGACCATCATAGAATATACATATGATGCTCCATTCTGGAAGCATGTCAGTAGGACACCTTTTGATCAATTGCTTATATCTTTTCCAAGCTTCATAGAGGGACTCACCTTCCTTCTATCTGAAGGTTTGGATTTCCACTCTAAGCTTGCTCATCTTTTGAGGTGAAAAGAATTTGGTCAAAAAAGCACTGACCAGCTTTTCCCAAGAGTTCAGGCTTTCCTTAGGTTATGAATCCAACCATGTTCTAGCTCTGTCTCTTACAGCAAAAGGAAAAAGCATAAGCCTGTAGACCTCGGGATCAACTCCATTGGTCTTGACAGTGTCACAAATTTGCAAGAATTCAGCTAAAAACTGATAAGGATCTTCCATTGGAAGTCCATGAAACTTGTAATTCTGCTGCATTAGAGAAACTAATTGAGGCTTAAGCTCAAAGTTGTTTGCTCCAATTGCAGGAATTGAGATGCTTCTTCTATAGAAGTTAGAAGAGAGTGCAATAAAGTCACCAAGCATCTTTCTTGCATCTCCACCATTGTTATTAGGTTCGGCCATGTCTCCTTCTTTTTCGAAAATTTCTGTCAGGTCCTCTCCAGAGGGTTGTGCCTTAGCTTCCCTTAGCTTCCTCTTCAGAGTCCTTTCAGGTTCAGGATCAGCTTCAACAAGAATGTTCTTATCCTTGTTCCTGCTCATATAAAAAAGAAGAGAACAGCAAAGAAGAGGAATCATCTATGTCACAGTATAGAGATTCCTTTATGTGAGTAGAAGAATAGAATAGTAGAATGAAGAAAAGAGAAGATGAAGAATTCGAACACAGAGAGGGAAAGATGGTTCGAATTATAAGAAAAAGAGAAGTGTTAGTGATTAAATAAATAAATAGAAAGAGATGAGAGAGGGAGAAGAAATTCGAAAATAATTGAAAGGAAAAGGAAAATATTTTTATTTTTATTTTCATTTTAATTTTAAAAATTAGTTAGAATTCGAAAATTAAGAGAAGAAATAAAATTAAAATTTGAAAACTAATTAAATTAATTAATTAAAAAGATTTTTGAAAAAGTTGTTAGTGATTTTCGAAAATTGGAGAGAGAAAAGTAGTTAGGTGGTTTTGAAAAAGATATGAAAATCAATTTTTGATAAGGAGTTAGAAAAGATTTTGAAATTTATTTTGAAAAAGATTTGAAAAGGAAATTTAAAAAGATTTTATTTTGAAAATTAAAGTTGATTACTTGACTAACAAGAAACTAAAAAATATGATTTTTAAACTTTAAAGATTGAACTTTTCTTAATAGGCAAGTAACAACTTGAAAATTTTTGAATCAAAACATTAATTGTTAGTAATAAATTCGAAAATATGAAATAAAAAGTAAGAAAAAGATTTTTGAAAATCAATTTTTAAAGTTTTCGAAAATATAGAAAAAAAAATGAAAAAGATTTGATTTTTGAAAAAGATTTGAAAAAGATAGAATTTTTTAAATTGAAAATTTTGACTTGACTAATAAGAAACAACTAAATTTTAAAACTTTTTGTCTAAATTAATTCAAAATTTTCGAAATTTATGAGAAGAATAAGGGAAAGATATTTTTTGATTTTTAAATTTTAATGAGGAAAGAGAAAAACACAAAAATGACACATGACACACAACTTATGAATCAAAACAAGAAAAATATGCAAGAACACTTTGAATGTCAAGATGAACACCAAGAACACTTTTTTGAAAATTTTTAAGAAAAGAAAAACATGCAAGACACCAAACTTAGAAATTTTTAAACTTTAGACACTAAGAATTTAAAAATACATATGAAAAATAAGAAAAGATGCACAACAAGAAAATGCAAAAATCAAACAGGAAAGATTATCAAGAACAACTTGAATATCATGAAGAACACCATGCATGAGTTTTTTCGAAAATTTTTAAGAAAAATTAAAAAGATGCAAATGACACCAAACTTAAAAATTGACACTAGACTCAAACAAGAAACATAAAATATTTTTGGTTTTTATGATTTTATTAATTTTTTTTTGGATTTTTTGAAAATAAGAAATAAAAAACTTTAAAATAAAATAAAATTACCTAATCTGAGCAACAAGATGAACCGTCAGTTGTCCAAACTCGAACAATCCCCGGCAACGGCGCCAAAAACTTGGTGCACGAAATTGTGATCTCAATGGCGCCAACAACTTGGTACGCACAATCATAACCTCAATTCTTCTTCACAACTCCGCACAACTAACCAGCAAGTGCACTGGGTCGTCCAAGTAATAAACCTTACATGAGTAAGGGTCGATCCCACGGAGATTGTCGGTTTGAAGCAAGCTATGGTCATCTTGTAAATCTCAGTCAGGCAGATTCAAATGGTTATAGGATTGATAATTAGAATATAAATAAAATATAAAATAAGATAGAGATACTTATGTAACTCATTGGTGGGATTTCAGATAAGCGTATGAAGATGCTTGTTGCTTCTGAACCTCTGCTTTCCTATTGCTTTCATCCAATCATTCATACTCCTTTTCATGGCAAGCTGTATGTTGGGGATCACCATTGTCAATGGCTACCGTCCATTCTCTCAATGAAAATGGTCCAAATGCGCTGTCACCGCACGGCTAATCATTTGTCCGTTCTCACTCATGTTGGAATAGGATCCATTGATCCTTTTGCGTCTGTCATTACGCCCAGCACTCGCGAGTTTGAAGCTCATCACAGTCATCCCATCCCAGATCCTACTCGGAATACCACAGACAAGTTTTAAACTTTCCGAATCTCAAGAATGGCCGCCAATAATTCTATCCTATACCACGAAGACTCCGATCTTTCAGAATGGAGGCTAAGAGATAAACAGTCAAGCTATTGCAAATAGAACGGAAGTGGTTGTCAGGAACATGTTCATAGGTGAGAATGATGATGAGTGTCACAGATCATCACATTCATCAGGTTGAAGTGCGAGTGAATATCTTGGAATAAGAATAAGCTTGAATTGAATAGAAAAACAATAGTACTTTGCATTAGTTCATGAAGAACATCAGAGCTCCACACCTTAATCTATGGGGTGTAGAAACTCCACCGTTGAAAATACATAAGTGATAATGGTGTTCATTGGCTTCGGCCCCAGAGGAGGAACCAAAATAACCAAGACCTAGGTCTAAGGACTAAAAGTCCAAAGATGTAAAATAAATCACTAAAAGTAGTTTTTATACTAAACTAGTAGCCTAGGGTTACAGAAAATAAGTAAATGATGCAGAAATCCACTTCCAGGCCCACTTGGTGTGTGCTTGGGCTGAGCATTGAGCTTTACACGTGTAGAGACTTCTATTGGAGTTAAACGCCAGGTTGTAGCCTATTTGTGGCGTTTAACTCTGGTTTGTAACCTGTTTCTGGTGTTTGACTTCAGAATAGGGCAGGAAGTTGGCGTTTGAACGCCAGTTTGCGTCATCAAAACTCGGGTAAAGTATGGACTATTATATATTGCTGGAAAGCCCTGTATGTCTACTTTCGAACGCAATTGAGAGCGCACCAATTGGATTTCTGTAGCTCCAGAAAATCCATTTTGAGTGCAGGGAGGTCAGAATCCAACAGCATCTGCAGTCCTTTTTCAGCCTCTGAATCAGATTTTTGCTCAGGTCCCTCAATTTCAGCCAGAAAATACCTGAAATCACAGAAAAACACACAAACTCATAGTAAAGTCCAGAAATGTAAATTTGCTTAAAAACTAATAAAAATATAATAAAAAGTAACTAAAACATACTAAAAACTACTCAAAAACAATGCCAAAAAGCGTATAAATTATCCTCTCATCACTCACTTATCCCAAATAAGTCTACCCTTCCAATTACCTTTGTTAGCCACTTTGAGCCTTTTAATCCCATTTGTTCTATATTTTACCACATCACTAGCCTTAAGTGGAAAAACAATTAAAAATTCCAATTGAATCTTTGGTTGCCTTAAGATAGAAATTGTGTGTCAATTGAGTTTGGGAAGATTGTGGGAACATGGGTTAATAAGGGAATATGTCATGATAAAATAATGGGAATTTGGGTACTTACTCATGTAAAACTAGAAACATTGAAAATCCATGTGCATTGGCAATGTTATGTTTATTTTTATGCTTCAAAAAAAAATAAAAAATAAAAAAGAGAAAAAAATCTAAAAATATTCAATAAATAAGTAAATAAATAAGGGGACAAAATTACCCCAATGTTAAGTTAAGGAAAAGATCAATGCATATGTGATAAAAATTAAAGAAAGTTGATACATGAGTATGATATGCAAAAATGGGAATTTTGGGTAGCTAGGCATGATTTTAGAAGTACATAGAGTGTGTGTATAAGTGAAGAGCTTAGGTTAATTAAAGATTCATATTATAGCTCACTTGGCCATACATATATCCTCACCCTTACCTTAGCCCCATTACAACCCTGAAAAGACCTCATGATGTTTGCATTGGTATACTAAATATTTGTTGATTGGTTAGATGAAGAACAAAGTTTAGAAAGCATGATTAGAGAAGAGTAGAGTGATTAACCCTAGACACTTGAGCGATTAGAGTGCATATACACTACCAATGATGGTTCAATGCTTGATTCTATGTTCCCTGCTTTTATGAGCTATCTTCTTACAAGTTTGCTTGTCTTCTATTGTATGATTTAAATTAGTGGAATCTGATTTATGTTTGTCTTGAAGAGCTTATTTACTTTTAACCAAGTAGGTAGAAAAATTTTTGCATTTAGTTGTATTCACATAGATAGGTTGCATTTCATACATCCTACCATTCCTCTTCACTCCTTTATAGCTTCTCTTGAGCTTAGCATGAGGACATGCTAATATTTAAGTGTGGGGAGGTTGATAAACCACTATTTCATGGTTTATCTTGTGCTCAATTGAGTGGTTTTTATCAACTCTTTACCCACTTATTCATACTAATCGCATGTTTTGCATTTTCCTTCCTAATTTTGTGCTATGATTGAAAACATGTTTCTTGGGCCTTTAAATTACTAACTTTAATCCTCTCTTATTACCATTCGATACCGTGACATGTGCGTTAAGTGTTTTCAGAGATTACAGGGCAGGAACGGCTCAGAGGATGGAAAGGAAGCATGCAAAAGTGGAAGGAATACAAGAAGCTGAAGGAACTGCAAAGCTGTCAGTCCGACCCTCTCGCACTAAAATGGTCATAACTTGAGCTACAGAGATCCAAATGAGGTGGTTTTAGTTGCGTTGGACAGCTAACGTCCGGGGCTTCGAAATGATATATAATTTACTATATTTGCCCTGAGGATAAATGACACGAATGCGTGCTCCACGCGGACGTATCGCAGTGACGAAAATCAGCGTGTTTGAATTCGCAACTAGCGAATTCTGGGCTGTTTCTGACCCAGTTTTCGGCCCAAAAAATACAAATTAGAGGCTATAAAGTGGGAGAATGGATCCATTCATGAGAAAAGAATTCATACAACATTCATAATTCATAATTTTAGGATTAGATGTAGTTTTTAGAGAGAGAGGTTCTCTCCTCTCTCTTAGGATTAGGATTTAGGATTTCTATTATGTTTAGGCTACTTCTCTTCAATTTCCAGGTTCAATGTTCTTTTAATTTAAGATTCTTATATTCTGCATTTATTTCATAATATTTTTCCATTTAAATCTATTATTTGTTTAATTGTTTCCAATTGAATTTTAATTACCATGTTCCCTCTTTACTTCTTTTATGATTTATGAAAATGACATTCATATTAACCGAGTAGACTCCCAACTTGATTTTGGAGTTGATTAATATTTGGAGACCCTTCAGTTGGAATATTCAAGAATTAATTGGTAATTGGAAGTTGTTGGCTAGCACTTTAGTTACTACGCTAATCCTTCCCAAGGGAGAGGATTAGGACTTGTGAACAGAAGTTGGCTCCCAACTTAATTTTCCTTTATTTAGTAAAGGATAACCAAGTAGAAACAACAACCTATTACTGTTAATCTTGAGAAATCCAACGAGGATAGAACTTTCGATTAATCTTCTCTGAGTCAAGGCTTTTAATTTAATTACATAAAATCTATTATTTATTTTTATTGCATTAATTTATAATTATATCTGTGCCCATTGCCCAAACTCCAAAACCCCCAATTTACAAGACTCATAACCAATAATAAACACACTTTCCTGCAATTTCTTGAGAAGACAGCCCAAGGTTTGAATACTTCGGTTATAAATTTTATTGAGTTTGCTTAAGTGACAACCAAAACTTTTGTATGAAAGGATTCTCTGTTGGTTTAGAAACTATACTTACAACGCGATTATATTTATAAAATTTCTTTACCGATAGAAAATCTTATTCGTCATTGTGCCACATACACTTCTCTATCAATAAAGTCATTAAGGAAAGCACATTTAACGTCCATTTGAAACATTTTGAAACTTTTATGGGCAGCACAGGCAAGAAGCAACCTAATTGCTTCCATTCTAGCTACTGGAGCAAAAGACTCATCAAAATCTATACCCTCTTCTTGATCGTAACCTTGGGCCACTAATCTAGCCTTGTTACGAACAACTTGTCCGTCCTCACCAAGTTTATTTTTAAACACCCACTTAGTACCCGTAACTTTCTTACCTTTCGGATGGGGTACTAGTGTCCAAACCTCATTCTTGTCGAATTGAGCAAGCTCTTCTTGCATGGCTTTGACCCATGATGGATCTTTAAGAGCTTGTTTTACATTGTTGGGTTCCATTTGTGACAAGAGAGCAAAGTTGCTTGGTTCGGATTGTCTTTTGGTTGAGGATCTTGTTGTAACACCTTGAGAGGGATCACCAATGATGAAGTCATGAGGATAACCCCTCATGGACTTCCATTCTCTAAGCTTCCGGAGTGGTGTTGAGCTTTGATGAGCTTCTGGTGGTCTCACTGTTTCAGTTTTTCGTGCTGGCTCAGGAGACAAAATAGAAATGTCTCCTCCAATCTGACGAGATAAAACTGGACTGGCAGATTCTTCATTTTGAGCAGATTTGGAATTTTCTTCACTGGTTCCTTTATTGACAACTTCTTCACAATCTGAATCATTGTCTATCACAGCACTGGAAATTAAATTAGAATCACAAAAAGTAACATGTATGGATTTCTCTATGGTCCTATGTTCTTTGAGATAAATCCTATAGGCCTTGCTAGTGGTGGAGTATCCAACAAACATTCCTTCATATGAGTTTGGATCAAATTTGCCAAGGTTTTCTTTATTGTTAAGTACAAAGCATTTGCATCCAAAAACGTGAAAATACTTAAGATTTGGAGGGGTTCCTTTCCATAGCTCATAGGGAGTTTTCTTCAACCCTTTTCTAATAATTGTCCTATTCAAAATGTAACAAGCTGTATTTACAGCTTCATCCCATAAAAATTTAGGAATCTCATTCTCATAAAGCATGGCCCTAGTCATCTCTTGAAGGCTTCTATTCCTTCTCTCAACCACCCCATTTTGTTGAGGGGTTCTAGGGCATGAAAAATTATGAGCAATTCCAAAGTCATCACAGAATTTTTCAAAGTCTTGGTTTTCAAATTCTCTTCCGTGATCACTTCTCAAATGGGCAATTTTTAAATCTTTTTTATTTTGAATTTTCTTGCAAAGGGTTGAAAAAGCATGAAAAGCATCATTTTTATGAGCAAGAAAAAGTACCCAACCAAATCTAGAGTAATCATCTACCACCACAAGACCATAGTGTTTACCTCCTAAACTTTGGGTTCTTGTTGGACCAAAAAGATCAATGTGTAACATCTCTAATGGCCTTTGGATTGAGATTCCATCTTTTGGTTTAAAAGAGGATTTTACTTGTTTGCCCAATTGGCAAGCATCACAAGTAAGATCCTTATCAAATTTGATATTTGGAATTCTTCTAACCAGATTTTTCTTAACTAGCTTAGAAATTTGGTACATGCTTGCATGACCCAAATTTCTATGCCATAGCCATTTTTCAGATTCAAGAGAAGTAAAACATGTTACATTTTGTTCTTTCAAGTCTTCAAGAGTCAATCCATACACATTATTGCACCTTTTAGCTTCAAATAAAATATTTCCAGATTTTTCACACACAACCAAACACACAAATTTTCTAAAGATAACTTCAAAACCTAGATCACACAATTGGCTTACACTAAGTAAATTATGTTTCAAGCCATATACAAGAAGAACATCATTTATACAAGATGAAAATCTTTTATCAACTTTCCCAACAGCCACTATCTTTCCTTTAGCATCATCACTAAAAGTAACAAATCCTCCATCATATTCATCAAGCTTTATGAAGAAGGTTGTCTTTCCGGTCATATGCCTAGAACATCCGCTGTCCATATACCACATATTCTCCTTCTGTTTGGATGCTAGGCATACCTACAAAGCAAGCTCAAGTGACCTTAGGTATCCAAATTTTCTTGGATCCTTTCACGTTAAACCATCTCTTATGTCCTAAGCTGTTATAATCAAGAATAACTTTGTAAACTTTATCACCAATCATCCTCTCACCAAAAAAGCATT
The DNA here is from genome assembly GCF_003086295.3 of Arachis hypogaea. NCBI lineage: Eukaryota > Viridiplantae > Streptophyta > Magnoliopsida > Fabales > Fabaceae > Arachis > Arachis hypogaea. The sequence continues at coordinate 125,667,507 of NC_092048.1, forward strand.
GAATGGGAAAGTGTCCATTTCGGTTACATAGTCTACAAAACCTTGGAGTTGCTGTTTTGTTAAAGCTTGTTGGATTTTGAAACCTTGTATCATTAGAAGATGAGGCAATGTTTTCAAAATGAGGTTTCTCAACAGATTTATAGAACCCCAAGCCAGCTTTATCATAAAAAGGTTTTTGACTAGCCAAGATTTGATTCAGATTTTCAGAACTTTGAGTGAACTTGGCTAAGTCTTCTTTAAGCTTATTAACCTCTTTAAGCAACTTTTTATTTCTTTTAAAACAGTCTACATATGCAACAATTGAACGGTTACTTTCACAGCTCCTAAGTTGGGCTTTTAACTGCTTATTTTCTTCAACAAGATCACAAGCAGTTTCGGCCGCCTTTAGCTTTTCTTTGAGAAATCCATTTTTTGCTTTAAGAATGATGATTTGTTGTTCAAGTTCTTGATTATCCAGTAAAAAGCATCTTATTTTTTCAGAAAGATGATCTATCATAAGATGAAGAGATTCAGTGTTAGGGTTAGGAATGATAACCTGTTCAACATGGTCAGCCATAAGACATGGTTGAGACATGGTTTCGGTTTCTTCATCATCTTCTTAATCATTTTCTAGATCTTCCCATGATGCCATCAGTCCTTTTTTCTTTCTTTTCTTCGGCTTTTCTTCCTTCTTCAACTTAGGGCAGTTGGACTTGAAATGGCCTGTTTCCTTACAGTTATAGCATGTCACCTTGCTGAGATCTTTCCTTTGTTTCCTTGAATTGCCTCATTTGCCTCTCTCCTTGAGCTTCACCATTTTTCTGAATTTTTTGGCAAACAACACAAATTCATTTTTAGAATCACTGGATTCATCATCCAGGGGGTTAGTCACATATGTAAAAGCAATTCCTTTCTTTTTTGAATCTTTTTTCAAATATGTGTTTTCAAAAGCAAGAAGATTTCCTCTCAAGTCATCATATGTCATGGAATCAAGACCACTACTCTCAGAGATTATTAATGCTTTTGTTTCTCACTCTTTTGTGAGACATCTTAACACTCTTCTCACTAGCACAGATTCAGGATACTTGATTCCCATAGCATCCAAGCCGACAATGATGGTGTTGAAGCACTCAAACAGTTCATCAATGGATTCTCCTTCCTTCATTGCAAACATTTCATACTCTCTGTTTAACATATCTATCCTGGTCTTTTTTACAATGGTGGTTCCTTCATGAGTAACTAGGAGTTTGTCCCAGATTTTCTTTGCCGTTGTGCATCGTGATACACGTCGGTACTCCTCGAAGCTAATAGCACAGTTGAGTAAGTTGATGGCCTTGGCATTGAGTTCAACCTTCTTTCTGTCTTCGTCGGTCCAGCTTGCTTCTGGTTTAAGAGAGACAACTCCTTCAGCACTTGTGATGGTTGGATATTGAGGACCTTCCAGGATAATCTTCCAAAGTCTGTAATCCACTGCTTGCACAAAGATCTTCATTCTCTCCTTCCAATAGGTGTAGTTTTTCCCATTGAAAAGAGGAGGTCTGTTGCTTGATTGTCCTTCAGTCAGGTTATAGAACACCAGATTTGAGCCACTGTTTTTTGCCATCTGGATCTTTTCTCCAAGCTGCAAAGCTTGATCTCTTTGAGACCAAGCTCTTATACTAATTGATGGTTATTAGTGGCTAAGAGAAGGGGGGGTTGAATCTTAGCCCCCTTTTTACTTGACAACACTTGCTAGCCTTTGAAACCACTTCTGGAAACTTTTTGTTTTTTTATCTCGTAACCAACCACAAGACTTTTTCTTTTGTCTCGTACCCAGCCACGAGACTTTTCTTTTTGTCTCGTCGGTCAGCACGAGATATTTTTGGTTTTATCTCATGTACAGCAGAAACAGAAATAGATTAGAAGAGAGAGAAAATTATACCCAGATATATCCTGGTTCAGCTGCTAAGTGCAGTGCAGCCTACATCCAGTCTCCATCACAACAATGATGGAATTTCACTATAATCCTTCTTGATTACAAACACCAATTCTCCCTAGGAACTACCCTTCCTATCTGGGACAAGTCCAGAATCTAAACCCCAATCCTGAACTTGACTTGGTCACTGCCAAGCTTTCAACTGTACAGTGCTAACCCAACTTACAAGGGAATTCCCACAGAATCATGAAACACAACACAGATGAGCAAAAGAACTCTAAGAACATCTATGGCTTTTTCTTTTAATTTTGCACTCTCTGCCTTTTTCTGCTCTATGGCTTTTTCATACAAACCTCACTGTTTGCCTTTGTCCATGAGACTCAAGACATGACAAAATTAAACAGAAAAATACAAAATGAAGAACATTGAAGGAGAAAAAATTCTGTTAGCTTGGGAAGCTATAGGAATTCTGTGCTCACTCTTTTCTTTTTCTTGAATCAAACCCTGACTGTTCACCCTTACTTATAGGGAGAAGCCTCCAAGGTTGAAAACCAAACAAACCAAGCCAATCTTCTTCTTCTTCAAACAGAACCGGTTCGGCCAGAGAGAGAGAAGAGATAACCTATGCAAAACCCAACATGCAATTACCTCTAGTTCTTCCTTGGTCACCAATCTTCATCAATCTGAGCCCTTCATCCTTGTCTTGCTCTCCAAGATGAACTTCTGGCCCTTGATGCTTCATGATGATGATAGCTTCATCTGCTCCAATCTTTGCCTCCTCCATCACGTAGCCACTGTAGCTACCTCCTGTGATGGTTGAGCAGAATCAGAGACAAGCCATCCCTCCAAGGATCTTCTTCTCTGACCAAAATCTTCTCTTTCATTTTTGGTATGGAGAAGCCAAGATCTCTTTACAAAATCTTACTACAAGTGAATGAGAATCTTAGCCACAACATACTTTTAGTTTTCTTTTTCTTGCCATCATTGTGATGGTCTTGTTACTTGCATCTTCATTTCTTCGGTGTCTAGCCATAGCCTCCATGCTTTCTCTGTAATGATATGACCGAAGGTAGAAGAGAGAGTAGAGAGAGAAAAAAGAAAATATTCAATAGATTTGAGCAACAATTAATGTAACAAAGAGAGAGAACAAAAGTAAACTCAAGTTTCCCACTTCCCTTTGCTGAGTAGCGTGTAGAGTCATTAAAGCTATCAAATCAATTTTTCTCTCTCATTTATATTTCTAATGCTAGCAAATTAAATTTTGAAATCCATCCCACAATAAGAAATGGAATCCGTTGGAAGCATGAAGCCAATTTGCTTTCTTTCTTATTTTGGTTTCAGATCAAGCATTGGAGTATCCAACCAAGATTTGAGTTGGGCTAATGATAATGTGAATTGAATCAAGCCCATCCATAAATAATAACTCAGCCACACTTCTTTGTTTATTTGTATCAAAGTTAATAATAAAGTCAATTGGGCTTAATTCACAAATTCTGGCCCAACTAACACAACCATGATTTCAGCCATATAAATTTAATACCAAGGCTGAGTATATGAATTGTGCTAGCCAATATTTTTTGGCCCAACACTAAAATCTGCATTGCAAAAATATTTAAATTAGCATATATGAATTAACATCAAGTTAATAATTTTGTAATTAATCATATTAATAATATCTGATCATCATTATATTAAATTAGAGTTTTTCAAACTCATCAAGAATCAATAAAGTTCTTAATTTAACACTGTGTGCTTGAATTGTTCAGAGTACTGTGAGAAGTATGCTAAAGCTGAAGATGTAGGAGCTGCACCAGAAGAGAAATCAAGTGATGATGAGGAAATAAGTGAAGATCAATATGATTCAAATGATGAACAGGTTGCTGGTAAAGCATATCCTTAGCTGCTTCAAGTGATGAACTTGGAATTGTGGTCAAAGGGGGAAATGCCCCTTATTATTGTTCAGTTTTATGTCAATGTAAATAATGTACCATTGATTTCCTGATGCAATCTTAATTTCTTGTTGTGGCTCTTTCAAATTGATGCATTGTGCTTTTTAGCTTAGCATGGTACTACCATAATATGCACAAATACTCTTCGTGTAACTCATTTAATGCAATGTTCACAACTATTCATGTTTTGATCTTTGAAACTTGGGCACGGATTCGGTACACGGGAGGAGTTTGTGCACCGAAATGCCAAAAAGCTGTTTGGCACACCAATAAACCAAAAAGTATCAAAATTAAAATGTATGTTTTTATGGGATCTTTTTTACAATTACACATAAAATATGGGTAACTACTTTTAATTTTTTTAAACAAATATATTTCACTTAATTGTTAAAAGTCGCTTCTTCTTCCAGGTTCTCTTCCTCCCCTTTCTTTGCCGTCGCAGCGCACTGCCCCTTCCATTATCTCCACCGCTAACAACGACTCAAACCTTCCCACCGCCTCTTTTACTCGCTCCTTTGTCGCGCTACCAACTCCTTCTCTTCCCCATTCAGCTATGGTGGCATCAGTACCGTCTTCTCCGGTACACCTAAAGTTCACTGCTCACACTCCGCGAGATGCCTATATCTTTATGCTCAACAGTGGGATCCACTTCCATAGCATAGAGATTGGTGAAGTCATTGACTAAAATTGAAGTCTTTGTGAATCGTTGTTGAAAAGCATCGCTGAGATTGTGAGTTGGGTTGGTGGAAATGATGAGAACAGAGTCGTTAACAGTATCGAGAAGAATCGAGAGTATTGAGTTGCATGTGACTTTGCCCATGCCACTTTTGCCACCAACAAAGACCCATTTGCTGATCCACCATGGCCACACTGCTCCTATTTCTCTCCACTGCGTTTTTGAATAGTCTGTTAAAGCCAAAAACAAGATTTGGCGTTTTTGAATAATTAATTAATTTTTATGACAACTATAATTAATAAAATTAATTTAGTAATTATTAATTTTTCATATCATATTATTATAATTAATAAAATTATTTTAAAAATTTACTAATTTATCAAATTATATTACTATAATTAATAAAATTATCAAAAATATAAGTAATTTCCTAAATCAAATTGCTATAGATTATAAAGTTATTTTAAAAACATTACTAATTTTACATAATTATTTTTTGTATTATTTAACTATAATTAATAAAATTAATGTAATAAATCACTAATTTTCAATATATATATATATAATCAAATTATTCTAAAAATTACTAATTTAGGTTTTAAGGTTTAAAATTTAGGTTTAAAATTTAGGTTTAAGATTCAGGTTTTAGAGTTTATAATTTTTTTTCTACTTATTTTTTATATATATTTATTCTATTATTTGAACTTTAAAACTTTTTAGGTATATTTTTTTTTCATTTTTGATTTATTTACCAAACCAGCAGTAACACCTATTAATTTAATAAAAATTAATCTAAAAAATACTAATTTTTATAGCATATTACTATACTTTAAATAATTAATAAATTTTTATAGCATATTACTATAATTAATAAAATTAATCTAACAATTATTAATTTCTCATATCATATTATTATGATTAATAAAATTACTTTAAAATTATAGTAATTTCTCATATTATATTACTATAGTTAATAAAACTACTAAAAAGATAATTAATTTCATACATCATATTACCATAACCTATAAAGTTACTCTAAAAAATTACTAATTTCACATAACATCTTACTATATAATAAATAAAATTATTCTCCATAACATTTAACTATAATTAATAAAGCTAATGTAACGAATCACTAATTTTCAATATATATATATATATAATAAATCAAGTTACTTTATAAATTACTAATTTAGAGTTTAGGATTTAAGATTTAGGGTTTAGAATTTTCTTTTCTTCTTCTTATCATCGATATATTCCATTCTATTATTTGAATCCTAAAACTTTCTACATATATTTTCTTTTTCTTTTCAATTTATTTCCCAAATCAGCAATAATACTTATCAATTATTTAATAAAATTAATCTAAAATTACTAATTTCATACTCTATATAATTAATAACTTTTCATGATATATTATTATAATTAATAAAATTAATTTAACATAATAATTAATTTCTCATATCATATTAACATAATTAATAAGATTATTTTAAAATTTTTTAATTTCTTAGATTATATTATTATAACTAATAAAATTACTAAAAAAATAACTAATTTCCTAAATCATATTACTGAAATCTATAAAATTATTCTAAAAAATTGCTAATTTCATATAACATCTTACTGTAATTAATAAAATTATTCTCTATGTTATTTAATTATAGTTAATAAAATCAATATAACAAAATTACTAATTTCTAATATTTATATATAATTAATCAAATTATTCTCAAAATTAAGATTCGGGGTTTATGAGGTCTTTATATTGTGTAACATGAGACTTCTTCTTCTTATGTGTTATGTTCTTGAATTCTTTTGTATATACTCTGCATTCTCTATATACTCTCTGTCTATACTAATTTTTATAGTATCTTACTATAATTAATACTCTATCTAATTAATATTTTTCATAACATATTACTATAGTTAATATAATTAATTTAATAAAATTAATTTAATAAAATTATTAATTTCTCATATTATATTAATATAATTAATAAAATTATTTTAAAAATTTACTAATTATTTCTCAGATCATATTACTTTAATTAATAAAATTACTAAAAAATAACTAATTTCCTAAATTATATTACTATAATACATAAAGTTATTCTAAAAAATTACTAATTTTACATTATATCTTACTATAATTAATAAAATTATTCTCGATGTCATTTAACTATAATTAATAAAATTTACGTAACAAAATCACTAATTTTTAATATATATATTACTATAATTTATTAAGTTACTCAAAATATTATTAATTTCTCAAAACATTTTACCTTCAAAAAAAGATATATTTTATATATATCTAAATATTACTCTTATTTTATATATAAAAATATCACTTTTTTTTTGTCTTTCTCTTATTTGATTTTATAAAAAAATAAAATAATTTTTAAAAATTATTAAAAAAATTTTAATTGATAAAATTAAAATATTATATCAATATTTATAAAAATTTTCAAATATTAGTTTGACTATAACAAAATATATTTATCTCTAAAAAAATAAAACACTAAGTGATTTGGCTTTTGGAATTGGAATTTGACATTTTAGAGTTTAGGGTTAAATTTTTTATCTTATTAACGAATAAAAATTTTAAAAATACATCTCAAACTCGCAACCTCTTAGGTGATAATGAAAAACTATACCAATTGAGTCATAGTTCATTGGCTACTCTTTTTTTTTTTTTTTCTTAACTTTTTTGTTTTAATAAACCAAATAAAATACAAATATTCTAAGTTAAAAATAGCCAAAGTTCATATGTGGAATAATATGAATATGGTTATTTTAATAAAATTAATAACAAAATTACTAATTTTTAATATATATATATATATATATATATATATAATATTAATCAAATTACTCTAAAAATTACTCATTTAGAGTTTAAAATTCAGAATTTGAGATCTTTATTTATGTAATATGAGACTTCTTTTCATTCGTGTTATCTTCTTGAATTTTTTTGTGTGTGTTTTCTCTGTATTCTCTATATACTTTCTATCTATACAAACTTTTATAGTATCTTGCTATAATTAATATTCTATATAATTAATAATTTTTCATAACATATTACTATAGTTAATAAAATTATTTTAACATAATTATTAATTTCTTATATCATATTAATATGATTAATAAAATTACTTTAAAAATTTACTAATTTCTCAGATGTTATTACTATAATTTATAAAATTAATCTAAAAAACTACTAATTTCATATGGCATCTTGCTATAATAAATAAAATTAACGTATCAAAATCACTAATTTTCAATATATATTACTATAATTAATTAAGTTATTCAAAATATTACTAATTTCCAGAATATCTTACTTTAAAAAAGATTGAATTGAATTATTTAACTCATAATAATTGGTTTAGAATATAGTAATTTAAAATGTAAAATTCATTTATTGTTTATTTTTCTTTTCATCAAATGTTCCTTTCTTCTCAAAACTCCAACAAATAATGACCAATAAATAAATCTAACCAACTTTGTTTTTTCGCTTTTTGTTTAACAAAAAAAAAATTGTAAATGGTAATAATCCAACAAATCAAACACAACTATTCATCATAAATTCTAAGCGATTCATTGATTTTACAATTTTGCAAAGGAATTAAAAGGAAGATCTTGTTGTGAAACTCGCGTTCTCCTTGTTGCAAGATTGTTGTGGGGTCCAAAACTTCACCGAGTTCTCGCTGGAGGAGGGAGGATGCTGGAGAAGAGTTGATGGTGCGGCGAAAGAGTGAGTAGAAGAGACAATGGGGAGGTTTGGAGTCGTTGCCGGCGGTGAAAATAGTGGAAGGCGCAGTGTGCTTGCAACAGCGGAGGAAGAGGAGGAAGCTAAGAGAACGACGAAGAGGAGAAAGGCATTTGTCCTATGTACACACGACAGCATCTCCCTCCTAATCTCATCCCTACCATAATGTAATCCTCTTTGTCGGGGCATCTGCTCCATAGTTGCTGTCGAGGTGTTACTGTACACCTGAAGTATTGTCCTCTTGCGGGTGTTGGGGATGCTGTCATCGGAGGTAAAGGACGTGTTGGTGAGGAGGGGTCGTGCGCGTTGGCAACGAGGATATTGGCCAGGAAGCCATCCTCCCCACACGCTGTGCTGTCATCGGAGGTGAAATCCCATCCTCTTCCACTCTGGCTTAATGGTGCTCCTCACTCTGGCGTTTAACGATGTGCAAAATAATACAACAAAAATGTCTTACCTAACAAAATTTTATCAATTTTAAATTAATTTAAATATTTGATTTTTTTTAATTTTTTGATATAATACCACAAAATATTTTAAATTTAACAATAATAACCATCATAAAACTAATATTTATAAAGTTACCCCACTGACACAAAAGTAGACTAAAGTATTACTAGCCAATCATATGAAAGTAGATTCAGACAAATTTCTACCGTTAGATTAAAAAGCATATATAATCCAATGACTCCTTATCAACAGGCACACCGGTCAGTCAAAGTTAAATGTTATGCACATTGGTAAGCCAAACACACACGGCGCATGGAATCCATGCCCTTGAAACTTGTAGAAAAGTTTTCAAACAAATTGATTGACAATTGTTGTTTCTTGACCAGTGACTTAGTCATTATCTAAATTTTACACTTATCTATGAATTTTGTAAGATTTTATTACGAAAATTAAAAAAAAAAAACAACAGAACCTGAATAAATTTATAGCCATGCTTTAAAAGCGTAGCCATATTGTACCACAGTCATCAACAGCTACGCTTAAAAAATGTAGCGATATCTCTTGCTATTGACACGCTTTAAAAGCGTAGCGATATCTATAGCTATTGGTACGCTTTAAAAGCGTAGCATTATCTCTTGCTGTTGACACACTTTAAAAGCGTAGCCATATCTCTAGCTGTTGGCACGCTTTAAAAGCATAGCCATATCCTAGCTATTGGCACGCTTTAAAAGCGTAGCCATATCTCTCACATATGGCCACGCTTAAAAGCGTGGCGACAAAAAAAGCGTGGTGGTAGGTTACCAAAAGCGTGGCGATAGAGCAACCGACACCCTTGCAGTTGTGACCCTTTCAAAAGCGTGCCAGTAGCTCAAAAAGCATGGTGAAAAGCTATCGCTACACTTTTTTTGACTTTTCGCTACGCTTTAAAAGCGTAGCAAAAAGCTTGTTTTCTTGTAGTGTATGTTATAATTCGACTATAAACACTATAGATCGATTATCAATAATAAGTACCAAAGCAAATCTTAATGCCCTAATATGCTATTATTTTTTATTTAAGTAAAATACTCGAAGAGTATAACCGTTGATACTTGATACCTCGTCCCAAATATAAAAGAGAGGTAAAAAATTGTCTTTGATATACAGATATACAGAGTTTATTATTCACTCCTTAACTTGAGTGTTAGAGTACTTTTTGCAGATATCTATCCCCTTTGTTCTCTTAGTTGCGAGTATAACTTGCCTCGACAAAAAACTTGCAGATACTCGCCTGAGAATAGACTATATCGCAGTCACCCTTTATAAAAACAATATTAATAAATTTTTTATTAAATTTAGTTACCAAAATAATTTGGTTATATAACATCACTGTTTATATTTTACACAAAATAATTTTGTTTGATTTGCGAATATATATTAATATCATGATGGAAAAAAATTTTATTGGAAAAATTGGTCATACTATAATGTAATATTCCAAACTCAAATAAAATATTTTTAAACATAAATATTTCACGAATATAGTTAAAAAAAAAAAACAAAAATGGTGAGATTAACATGATGATTGTTGCATTCTAACTTTTGTTTAACCTGTCCGAAAATTTCTACGCAACCATTATAAAAAAGGGTCACTAGATTGGAGAAAAGAACAAAATAGAGAGAGAAGCATCCAAGTATAGAACAATTTATCGTTACTCATCACAGCCACATGGACAAGAAATGCAGAGTATGGGAAAGAAAATGACCCGAAAACCGACCCTTAATTGCACAACATAACCTTGCACCAAAACCGAGAAAAAGAGAAATTAGATCTCACTTCGATTTCGATTAAAACCCAATAACTCATCGCCAGCAAGCAACAGTTAATCACCACGTTCACTCACTCCCACATTCTCGTTAAATTTAAGGTAACTAAAACTAACACAACACACAATAAATATCTAATAGTACCAGTAATAAACTAATAATTCCAAATCTCATGGAACAAACTTAAATTATAATAATTAATATTATGGTGCGAAATTGAAAATTTCAGCTTTTACTTTTCGGCCAGAAGCGTGTGTAATGTTTAGTGGCGTGGAAATTGACTGGTCTGGTTGATGACATTCCGTTTAATAAGTTTCTTGTTATTTTGTGCTTCTTTTTTCTGCTTTCTCCCCAAACCTTGGTCAGATCCGCGAATCCATCTCTACAAAAGCACAACGAACAACGCTCTTTCCATTCAGACATTACTACAAACACATACCGAGCTATTCTATGCTCTCTCTCTTTCTCTTTAATTCCTTCTGTTAATCAGCTTTGTTGACTCTTCTTCTTCAGTTCTTCGCTCGCATTACCGCACGCTTCCCTATTTGTTTATTTCTCCCATAAGGTGCTTATCTACGTCGTCGTTTTAGTCAACTATGAGTCTACGGGCTTCTTTATAAATTTTGATTACTGATTCTGTGGTTTCTTGATCTTGCTTCATTGGTTACGTATCGCAGATCCGTGTTTGGTATTCAGTTATAGAGTTACTCTTCTTTTTTCATTTTTACTGCTGTTGTTTTTATTGTTTGTTTATGCGTTGAGGACAAATTGCAGTTTCATATCTGCTTAGGTTAGCAAAAATGGATCTTATTTTGCTTTGATTTTAATTTTGCCATTTTTAAATAAAAAGCCGAATACCATGTTTTGAGTTTGAGGATGTTGGATTGAATCGTTAAATTCAATGTTCGTGTCTTGTTTCGGACATTGTAACCTCCTCCTGTCTCTTCTTTTGGTTTTATTTTACCCGTAAGAAACCCAGAAAATCAGTGAATTTTTAACTTATTCCGGACCTGTTTTCCTGGGCAATGAAATTTAGACATAGATTTATTTGTTTCTCATCTGGATCAATATCAAATCTGTGGACTGTGCCAAAAAGAGAAAGAAAAGAATTAACTAGTGGTTTTTCTGATAACTTTTTACCTTTTCCACGCAGATAAATCCACTGGATTTGGAAACTAGTGATACATTGTGAACTCACTGAAAGTGTGGAAAGAATCCAGTCATAAGTCTTAATAGTTAACACTAGATACTGTGGTTCAAGCAACATGTCTACAGCAACCAAGGGTGATAGGAAGGCCACCCTTGACGCAGCATCATGGATGTTCAATGTGGTATCATCTGTGGGAATCATCATTGTGAATAAAGCTCTCATGGCTAACTATGGTTTCAGTTTTGGTATAGCCTCATCATCACTATCTTTTTTTCCTTATTTCATTCATTTTGCCTTCCACACCTAACTTCATTATATGCTTTTATTGCTCATGCCACATGCCTAGTAAAGCGTATTCCTAGTAGATCGGAATTAGGTGTTTAGTAGATCTTTTTTATGCTAATGTTTTGCAATCCTTACTTTAATAATAATAATAATAATAATAATAATAATAATAATATTATTATTATTATTATTATTATTTCCTGTATCTTTTGAATTTATTATAAATTCATAAACAGACCTGTTATGATATTCACCTAAATTAATGTTGTAATGCTAGGTAGACAAAAAAAACAGTCAGAACTTGCTTTATTTAGCATTAATTAATTATTGCAACAATTAATGAATGCTAAATAAGGTAAGTTATGGCTGTTTTTGGCTGATTTTCTTTAGTTATCAAACATTTTCATTAATGTTGTATTCAACAACCACCAGTTCTTCTGAATTTCAGAAGATCTGGGAAGAACAGACCCCAGCCTTTTCCTTTTATGATCCAACAAATTTGTGGTAGGGCTCAAGAGAAAGGCATTCATAGTTTGCATGGTTTTGTTATTAAGGCTGATATGTATTATTGTTTAAATGTTTGTCTATGTCTTACAACTGCAGCAGCCAAGTGCTGAGAATAGTGCTAGATGGTTAAATAAAAATCTTGGTATTAACACTGACCAAATAAGAATGTAATTTATGTTTTCTCTACTCCAGTCCTGACATTGTATATTATTGTCATATAATGGTTCTATTATGCAGCTACGACCTTAACTGGCCTCCATTTTATCACAACCACCTTGCTGACTTCCATTCTTAAGGGGATGGGATATATCCAGAGTACTCAACTTCCAATTTCTGATCTCATCAAGTTTGTGTTATTTGCTAATTTTTCCATTGTCGGAATGAATGTGAGTTTAATGTGGAACTCTGTTGGTTTCTATCAGGTAACTTTGTGCATTTGGTAAAAACGTATTACTTTTTTTACTCTATGCTATGGTAAAGGTAAGTATTTATGATGGCCTGTTCTTTGAAAATGATATTTTCAGATCGCTAAGTTGAGTATGATTCCAGTATCTTGTTTGCTGGAAGTTGTCTTTGACGATGTGCGATATTCAAGGGACACAAAGCTAAGCATTTGTTTGGTACTCCTTGGTGTTGGTGTCTGTACTGTCACTGATGTGAGCGTCAATATGAAGGGCTTAATAGCTGCTGTGGTGGCAGTCTGGAGCACCGCACTTCAGCAGTATGTAAGTAACATATTAACACTATCAAATGCTGAATCTCAATTGGGAGAAAGAAAATGATGAAATTTGAATTTCTTGTCATCAAGGTGGTTAAAAAATTGGTGAATTTGCACTTTTAGTTGCACAATGCTTGTTGTTGACATTCATGTATGCACAAATTAATGAGACCTAGAACTGAAAAAGAAAGAAAAAAAAAAAAGAAAAGAAAAAGTGTTTGCAGCATTTGTTCTTCTTAAACTTGAGTTTATGTTGATTTATATTCTTCCGCTTATTTCATTTGGTTTTCTTGATGTTGATCTTGTTGAGCTTATAGTTAGTTCTATTTTGTGTAGTATGTGCATTTTCTACAGAGGAAGTACTCTCTTGGATCGTTTAATTTGTTGGGCCATACTGCACCGGCACAGGCCGCAAGTTTACTGTTAGCAGGTCCCTTTGTGGACTATTGGTTGACAAACAAACGAGTTGATGCTTTCAACTATGGTCTGGCGTCTACTGTAAGTTTCTCTCAGTTTATTTGTATGACCATGGTTTAATCTTGATGAATTTGTAATGCAGAGAAAGTTCAAACCAAAGGTTTACAAGTAATATCTAGTTTGTCCAAGTAGAGGCATGAGATAAGCTCTGAAATAAAACTGTGTTGTGAAATAAAACTCCTGTGCACATTTTTCTACTCTTTTTCTAAAATGTTCAGAACTGAAAAGGCTGATCCTGAAACTGTCAATTATTCTTTCTTATGTAGCTTGCTTGCTCTATAATCGGGACATTTTTCTATTCCTTTAAATTCTAATACATGCTTAGTATGACTTCAAAAAATTCCCTCATAAATCTCTGGAGGAGAGTCTATGCTTTTAAATTGCCTGCGTTATACTTTCTGCCATAATACTAAAATTGATCTGCTGTGTGCCTGCAGCTGTTCATCGTTCTGTCTTGCACTATCGCGGTAGGAGTAAACCTTAGTCAGTTCATCTGCATTGGCCGGTTTACTGCCGTAACATTCCAAGTCCTTGGCCATATGAAGACTATTCTAGTTCTTATCTTGGGATTTGTTTTCTTTGGAAAAGAAGGCCTCAATCTACATGTAGTTATAGGCATGCTCATTGCCATAGTTGGAATGATCTGGTACGGCAATGCATCTTCACAGCCAGGAGGGAAAGAGCGCCGCAGTCATTCCCTTCCTACCACTACCAAAACACAAGATTATAGTGCAGTTCCAGTATCATCTGAACCTGATGAAGAGGCATAGAAATTTTAGTGCATGTTCAAGAAAAGAGATAAATGTGGGGGTGTAACGTTTTGGTGGTGTTCATGGCAGGTGCTCTTTGTGTCAACTGATTCATTTTTCTTTTCATCTAGAAGGGATTTATTTTGTTATTGATAGAATCATGCACAATCATATATCTCTGGTTTTTTGTGTACTTAACTATAGTGGAAGCTAAGGACACATTGAACGGGTTCATTTGCGAAATAATGTTCATTTTTTCCAGCATAGAAGTTGGTAAACTGTACTTTTAATACTGGATTCACAAAAAACGCAATCCTTAATTCCTTATTCACTTTTCAAACGGATTGCCATTGTTTGTTCTGGCCTATATCATGAAAAAGTTTCATTTTAATTTATTACATTACATATAGTTAATATCCCTATTTAGCTATTATTCGGATATGAAGCTTGGAGGCTTGGACTATCTTCTGTGTTTAAGCTTTAAATTAATAGTCAACGGAAGAATATTCCTAACAAAGTATATATTCTATATTTCTATTACACCGTCCAACAAATTAAAAAAAAAAAAATCATTACAATGTCTGAATGGCAAGTGACACGTGTTATATTACCGATCCATAATAAGCGCCTAAGTCATTTCACGTAACTGTAAAGTAAGATAGATAAAGAGTAACAGACTGCTGAATGACCACGTAATCTTGAATAATGAAGTCCTTTTCATTACTAATTTAATTTTTTCAGTCTGATCAGCATGGGCAGCAGAATACTTTCGAGTTACGTTCTTCAGAAAGAAAAGGCAAATCATCATTTTTAAATTTAATACATGAGGTATCAATGCTCAATGCAGGACAAGCTTTATGTTATGAATTATGGATGGTTTGTTTCTGCAGGACAAGTCAACAGGCTAATAATGCATTCTTGCGAAGAATAATTAAAAAAAAAGGAACCCAAAATTGATATTTATAGCACCTGCATCTGTCCTAACTAGAAGCAAACAAAAGTATTTTGTAACTGGCCATATTATTTGAACCCGTGGAAATGATGAGTTGAAAAAATAGTAATGATTAACTGTAAAAAAGTGTCGGGGGTTAGTCCGCTTTAACTAGGTTTGGTTTTTGCTTCTTGCATGTAAGACTATTTTTAGTAGGAAATTTATCCCAGTCTGTTTATGATCCACCTATCATAAAAAGTAATTTCACATCAATTTTTGTGTCATAAACAGTAAATAGAAATTCAAAGTATTTTTCTTTTCTTCATTAAGAGGAACTAACTTTAATCCCTGTTGTGGTCCTACTTAATTAATTAATTAAAATAATTAAAATTAATGTAGTTATTATTTTGTTTACTATTAAAATTTATAAATTCAAAAATAATTCACTATTAAAAATATTAAGATTCAAAAAAAAATTATTTGTAATGTAGTTAGCATTTTAAATTTTATAAATAAAAATAAATAATCCAACCAAAAATTATTTTGTAATGTGTAGAAATTAAATTTCTTTTTTCATGTAAATAAATTTAATTAATTATAATTTAATATAAAAATATAAATAATATTTAATATTAATTTTTTATAATTATTTATATTAATTATAATTTAAATAACTAATATAAATAATTAATATATTTAATTAATATAAATTATTAATTAAATAAAAATATAATTATTTAATATAATTAATTACTATAATTATTAATAAATTAATTATAATTTAATTATTTAATATAATTATTTAATTAATTATAATTTAATTATTTAACAAATTATCATATCTAAAATTACAAAATTATTTAATATAAACATATATGTAATGTAATGTAATATATATATTTTTTAAAATTTTTTTAATAACTTACCACATGGCAAAAGATTATTGGCTATTGAAAGTCCCTCTTTAGAGGAACTCTTGGCCTCGGTCCTAGTGAAAAGACTCTCTCCACTTTTTATTCCAATAGTCTTTATC
Source organism: Arachis hypogaea (assembly GCF_003086295.3). Classification (NCBI taxonomy): domain Eukaryota; kingdom Viridiplantae; phylum Streptophyta; class Magnoliopsida; order Fabales; family Fabaceae; genus Arachis; species Arachis hypogaea. The sequence continues at coordinate 125,683,904 of NC_092048.1, forward strand.
TCCCCATGTGTCACAAGAGAGTCTCCCTTTACTACCATTGGAGTTGCTCTAATAACTCATTCACAAACTAGAAACTTTTAAACAACTCGTATCTGCGATGGGTTATTTAGTTTTTGACGGTTAAAAAATATCGTAGAAAAAAAATTGTAAAATAATAAAATATACACCTAAAGAAAAGGAAATTTTTGTTTTTTATATATATAATGATATCATTTTTTTTCACAAAATGTCTAAATGATACTCTTTTTTATTTATACAATATTCATTCCCTTTTTATAATTTTAAAATAACATAAATTTAATTTATTTGATGAAATAATCTTATCCGACCGTTACAAATCCAACATCATAACTCGGCATTATCAATCATAACTCGGCAAGTTACGTTATTACTCGACAAATTATGTTATTATTCGGCAGGTTACGTTATAGCTCAGTATCTTACGTTATAGCTAGACTCAACGGATTATGTCCTGAAATCAAAATGTCCAATGTAACGTCATTACCCATAAAAACCTAATCATTGCTCTTCAATTCAGGAGACCAACAGAAATGCAACCGACCTATCTTACTTCACCTATAAAGGTATGATATTCTATCTTAAAGGACACATTGAATTCTCAATACTAACTTAAGCTTAGAAGTACCTTTGCAGGTACACTCCCCTCTTTTTCTTGTTCACACTCTGCTCGAATTGACATCTCCCCAGGCGAAAGGCTCGAACTGCCCCAAAGCTCATAGATCGGCATCGAAGATAACAACTCGGCGCCGATTCCCAACAGCCGAGCTCCCCTCCAGGTATCCATACAAGAACAATTGGTGCCCACCGTGGGGCCGAGAATATAATTTCTTTCTTGTCTCATCGGCTTCAACACCCTCACTCCTAGCCATGGCTGAGCAACTCCCACCTATGCCATCCGAACTTCTTCGGATGGTGACCGAGTTACAACAAGCCAACCAACGCATGGCGGAAGAAAACCAGAGAATGACAAACCAGATTGCCAATATGAATAATGCCCAGAACGAAAATAACAATGACCGACAAGAGCGAACAGAAGAAGCCGAGCATCAGTCCGGACTGACACACGTATCCGAAACTGCTCGGTGTGAAGACGAACAACCTGAACACGATGAAGAAGCTCGGCAAGAGAATGAAAATGACGATCCAGAAAACTCACTCGGACCATTCACGGCCGAAGTGATGAACTTCGTGCTACCTAGAAGGTTCACTCTACCAACCACCCTAGCCCCCTATGATGGGTTAGGTGATCCGAAGAAATACTTCAAAAAGTTCACCTTCATAATGATAGTAAACGGTGCATCTGATAAAGTTTTATGTCATTATTTTCCATCTTACTTAGATGGTTCTGCACTTGATTGGTTTTATTCTTTGCCTGCAGGTTCTATTTCTCATTTTTGAGACCTATCAAAGCCCTTTGAGGAATATTTTGCTGGGTCAGCCATCTATCTGCATGATTCCGATTACTTGAACACAATCAAACAAGGCCAGCATGAAAGCCTCAAAGACTACATGACGTGCTTTACAAAGATAGCAATGAGTATACCAGATCTCCACCCCGAGGTGGAATTGCATGCAATAAAAAGCGGACTCCGACCAGGAAAATTCCAAGAGACCATCGCTGTGGCCAAACCTAAAACTATGGCCGAGTTTCGCGAAAAGGCAAAAGGTCAGATTGACATTGAAGAACTCCGACAAGCTCAGAAAACAGAGAGACCACCATACAGAGACGATGATAAAACACGAGATAGCAAGAAAAACTTCAAACCAACCCCCCGATACGAAACTTATACTCAGTTTAACATCAAGCGTGACGACATAATCAAGGAAATCTTGAATTCAAAGTTGATCAAGCCACCACGAAAAGCCGGCAACTATCCAGATTCAAAGGGTGCAGACAGATCAAAATATTGTACTTTTCATCAAAAGCACGGACACACCACTGACAAGTGTGTCATCGCCAAAGACCTTATAGAGCGGTTAGCATGGCAAGGTCATCTCGATAAGTACATTGGCGGCCATATACAATGGCGTGCACCTCCCCCGGGTGACCAAAGCTCGGCAGCACAGCATGGCCGAGATAAAGATCGACCGAACACCAATCCCCCCGATTAACCAAGACGTATCATTAACTGTATTTCTGGAGGTTTTGCAGGTGGAGGCACCACAAGCTCGGCAAGAAAGCGGTCTTACCGAGCTATGCTTTCAATAGAAGCCATTCAAGATCATCATCAGACACCTCCACACTTTCCTCAAATAACATTCCAAGCCCCCGACTTCAAAACAAACATAACAAACCTAGACAACCCTGTTGTGATCTCCCTCTAGCTCGGTGATCTCATAGTTAAAAAGGTTCTACTGGACCCTGGGAGTAGTGCTGATGTTCTTTTTTACTCAACATTTCAGAAGATGAAGCTAAGCAACAACATCCTCCAATCTTCCACTAGAGACCTGGTAGGTTTCTCGGGTGAGAGGGTCCCCGTTATGGGCTCTGTGTGGTTCCAAACCACACTTGGTGAGGTTCCTTTATCAAAGACTTTAGATATTCAATACTTGGTCGTTGACTATTTTAGTCCTTACAATTTGATACTTGGCCGACCTTTCTTAAATAGGTTTGGCGCCATTGTTTCTATAATTCATCTTTGTGTTAAGTTCCCTTTGCAGGATAATACAATTGTAACTATCCACAATGACGCCTAAGAGGCCAGAGAATGCTACAACAACAGTCTTAAAAGGACTAACCGAAGTATCCAAACTCATGTGCACAACATCAGCAACCAAGACGAGCTACCAGTCCTGGCCGACCTTGATCCCAGGGCAAGAATCCTCGAACGACCAACCCCGACCGAAGACTTGCATAAAATCTATTTTGCAGATAGCTCGGAAAAGTTCACTTATGTGGGATCCACACCAACCTTAGAAGAGACGGCCTTATTCCAAGCATTCCTACGACAAAATGCCAACTTGTTTGCTTGGACCCCAACTGACTTGCCAGGAATTGACCCATCCGTCATATCCCACAAACTGGCATTGGATCCGTCTGTCTGACCTATAGCACAGAAAAAGCGAAACTTTGGCCATGACCGTAAACAAGCCTCTCTAGAAGAAACCAAGAAGCTCATTAAGGAAATTAGGTTCACGACATGGTTGGTGAATGTCATCATGGTGAAAAAGCATAACGATAAATGGCGCATGTGTGTTGATTTCACCGATCTCAACAAAGCATGCCCAAAAGACTCTTATCCCTTACCATCTGTTGATTGTTTAGTTGACAATGCTTCTGGTTATGAAAAACTTAGCTTTATGGATGCATACTCTGGCTACAACCAGATCCAAATGCACCCATCCGATCAAAGTAAGACAGCTTTTATTACTGAATATAGAAACTACTGTTATAAAGTCATGTCATTTGGCCTTAAGAATGCAGGTGCAACATATCAATGCCTAATGGACAAAGTGTTCGCCCAACAGATCGGCAGAAACATTGAGGTCTACGTTGACGATATGGTTGCCAAAACGAAGACCGGAAATAACCACCTTGACGACCTCGCAGAAATCTTCGGTCAAATCCAAAAATACATGCAGTTAAACCCCGATAAATGCGCCTTTGGCGTACAAAGTGGCAAATTCCTCGGCTTCATGCTCACTAGCCGAGGTATTGAAGCAAATCCAAAAAAGTGCCGAGCTGTTTTGGATATGAAGAGCCCACAAACTATCAAAGAAGTCCAACAGCTAACAGGAAGACTTGTTGCACTCTCTAGATTCTTACCTTGACTAGCTTCTAAATCTTTCTGTTTTTTCCAAACTTTAAAAAAGAAAAAGGCATTCCGTTGGACCGATGAATGTGAACAAGTATTCACAACTATCAAAGAAACTCTTTCAATACCACCAATTTTACAAACACCCCTTCAAGGGGAACCACTATTTTTATATTTATCTGTGACTAACTGGGTTGTAAGCTCTGCTCTTATTGCAGAAAGATAGAAGCATCAATTGCCGATCTATTTCACCAGCAAAACACTTCAGAATGCATAACTTCGCTATCCGAGCATTGAGAAGCTAGCTTTGCCTATGGTTTTCTCAGCACAAAGACTTCGTCCATATTTCCAAAGTCATGTCATCCATGTCCGAACAGATCAACCGTTGTGACAAGTCTTTCAAAAACCAGAACTAGCTGGCCGACTAGTAAAATGGTCGGTGGAGCTGTCCGAATTTGATATCAGATACCAAGGCCGATCATCCATCAAATCTCAATTCTTGGCCGATTTCATTGTTGAATTCACAGTCCTAGACGCAATCGAGGATTCACCCGAATGGTCTTTATATATAGATGGCTCCTCTAACCTAAATGGGTGTGGAGCTGGAATCATATTAGATGACGAAAATGGAAATGTCATCGAACAATCACTACACTTTTCCTTCAAGGCAAGTAACAACCAGAGTGAGTATGAAGCTCTTATTGCTGGGCTCAGACTTGTAGCCGATCTCAACATTGCCGGGCTTAAGGTATATTGTGATTCCTTGCTCGTCGTCTAACAGGTAAACAAGCTATACTAGGTAAAGGATCCTTTGTTATCGAAATACCTTGCAATTTTTCAAACACTACTGTCAAAATTTCATAAATGTGACATTGAACATATACCTTGGGAGGACAATAGCTGAGCTGACATCCTATCTAAGCTCGCCAGCACTCAAACAAATAATTCCTCGCTTCATCAATTTACGCTAATTAAACCCAGTATACAATTAACAGAAGTTCTAAGTGTTACGCAGGACACAGACTAGAGAACACCATATATAAACTATCTTCGGACAGAAAACTTGCCGGGCGAAGTTGAAAACATTCGGCACTTTTGTCGGCAAGCTTCGTTTTTTACTATATATAACAATTACCTATATAAACGAGGATTCTCTCGTCCTTTACTAAAATCTCTTTGCAGATCAGAAGCCGATCTTACGCTAGCTGAGGCACACGAAGGTATTTGTGGTACACACCTCGGAGCCTGGAGCCTGTCTTCCAAAATCCTCCGAGCTGGTTTTTATTGGCTGACATTGTAACAAGATTGTAAAACAAAAGTCAAAATCTGTGACAACTGCCAAAAACACAGTTCGATCACACACATCCCAGCAGAACTCCTACACAGTTCCAAGGTAAGTTGGCCGTTCAACCAAAGAGGGCTCGACATCCTCGGTCCCTTCCCCTTAGCGGCCGGCCAGGTAAAATTCTTAATAGTAGCGATTGATTACTTTTCAAAATGGATAGAGGTGCAACCCTTAGCAAAAATCGCCTCACAACAAATGGTTAGCTTTGTATGGAAACATATTATCTGTAGATTTGGCATACCTCGGCACATTATCACTGATAATGGCCGCCAGTTTGTCGATCAAAAATTCATTTCCTTTTTGCAGAACTTAAAAGTTAAACAGCATTTCTCATCGGTAGAACATCCACAAACAAATGGGTTAAAGCAGAATTCGCGAATAAAGTCATCCTACATGCCTTAAGGAAGAAACTCGATGAGGCAAAAGGCCTTTGGGCCGAACTCATTCCAGAGATCATATGGGGATACAATACCACCATCCACTCAACAACAAAGGAAACATCTTTCTGACTGGTGTACGACTCCGTCACAATGATACCTGTGGAGATCTCTCAGGCCTCACTCCGAACTCAAATGGCCGACCATACTACAACAGATAAGGCTCGGCAATCCGAACTAGACCTCCTTGAAGAACTCCGATCTTCAACAGCAATCACTCACCGAGCCATGCAACAATATATAGCTCGGTGATACAATCAGAAACTTCACCCAAGATCCTTTCAAGTAAACAACCTTGTGCTTAGAAGAACCGAACAGGCTAGGAAACCATCAACACATGGCAAGCTAGCAGCTAACTGGGAATGCCTTTTTCGAATTATTGAGGTCATCGGCAACGGAGCCTACCGATTACAAAGTCTAAATGGTAATATTATACCTAACACTTGGAATGTATCATCTTTAAAGTTATACTACAGTTAAAAGTCAGGGACAGACGAGTACTCTTTTTTCTACTGCTAAGATTTTTCCCAAAAACGGGTTTTGCTTGGAGAGGTTTTAATGAGGCTGGCCTACCTGCACCTTTGTAATCAAAGGTCTTTAAATATACATAAGTTTCTTATTTTTAAATCCCTTTTCTCACATTAAGTTACTTTCTTTTCTCAAATTATACTCTTATCATTCCGACCTCTATTCACAATCAAACCTATCAGGGGTTACTGATCAAATAACACTTACCGATCAAACAATAATTGCCGATCAAATACCTATGGCCGACCAAATCGGAAAATTACCGATCGCACGACAATTCTCGATCAAACAACAAATACAAAATCACCGATCAAACAACAATTGTCGCTCATACGATAATTGCAGACCAAATCAGACAAACGAGTCTGTTCATCTATATACAAAGAATCAGTACCGTACAAATACATCCTTCTATTCTTTGCAATTTGGCAAAACAGAAATACAATCATCTATCTTCCCAAATCCCAATTGGTGGATCATTAATCCATCCTCAATATTTAACTAAGGTTCTGTTCCGAGGGTTACCTGAAATTGTAGGTCGATCTCGGATGAGATCTACTGTGGTGGTCGGAGCTGTTGTGTCTGACTTTAGGCAGGATTTTTGTGTAGAATCAGAGTATGAGTTTATACCTGGGTGCTCTAGTGTATTTATAATGGTAAAGAGTGAGATAAGTTAGTTATCTTATCTTATCTTTTAGGGGAACCACCTTTATCTTTCTAGGCTTTGCCGCCTTTAGATTGGGCTGGGTCCCTTCTTTTTGGACCTGCTTAGGCCTTTTATGGCGATTTGGCCGAACTCTTTAAAGGAGAAGTCGGGGCGACCCAACCTGAAGAGGTCGGTCGCTTTGTCTTCAATCAGCTCGGGTCGCATAGCTCAACCTAGGGTATGAACAGTGCCCCTGCTTGAGCTCGCTATTTCCTTTGAGGTCGTGTCTTTTTGGACTTCGACCCCTTTTGGGGAAGTTGTGCTCGAGCATTTTGCCTTTTGTCGATCTCTTGTAGAACTCCTGTTAGGTTAGCTTCTTGCTTTAAAATGCGAAGCGTTTCTTTCTTCCCTTATTTGTAGCGCGCGTTTTTCTTTCCTTGGAAACGTGCGAGGGTTTAATGCCCATTAACTCCTCTTGCCGTTTCCTTCTTTCCCTCTTTTACATTTCATTTTGAATTTCAAAAGACTTGCTTTCAGTTTTTTCTTCTCTTTTCTCCTCACCCTTTGCTTTTGTCATCCACTGAGGTGCTTCGCTCCCTCTGTTTTCTTATGCTCTAGAGCTTTTCTGTCTTCTCAGTTCGAAAGTGTTTCGTTGTTTACAGTTTTTGTTCGTCGCTTCTGTTCGTGCGGTCCTCATCATCTTCTCTGCAGGTTGGTTTTTTGGCGACCGTTCTTTTCTGCATGTATTTTATTGTCGCGTTTTTCACAATGCATTGATTTTTGTTTGGGTTCTGATCAAGGAAAGTTTGAGTTTTCCTGAAAATATTGCATCTTTGTGCCTAATCGTTTGCTGTGATGTGTACCTTTTATGCTTCTGGTAGTTTTTGCTTCCTTAGGGATTTTTTGTCGTCGTTCTTGACTCGTTTCCTCCGTATATGAAAATCTCTTGATTGAACTTGTTTATAGAGAAAGGTTGTAGCTTCAAAGATAAACTGTTGGTAGGAAAGGATTGTAGCTTTTGATGATTTTTTGTGTGGTCTGTGATGATGATGGTCTTTACTGTGTGGGGAAATGCTTCTAATTAATTTGATTGTTCCCCTAGTATCTTTTGTTTGAGAGGTGTTCAGACTTGTTTGAGGGCATAGATTGTTGACTTCCCTTCTCTGTGTTCTTGCCCTGTTGTTGCCTCCAAAGGGTGCCCCTGGACTTTAGTGTGAGTCCTGGGGTTTCCCTTTTACTGCCGTATCTATTGATGTTTTGCTGTTATTATCCGAGTTGTTTCCTTATTTGCCCGAGTTATTTGGTAGTAATCCGATTTTTCTTTTTCTTACTGTAGGAATAGTTGACCTATGTCTTCCCACAAAAATATTGTTGGGATGTCTACTAAGATCCCGGACGGCATGTCTGACTGGCTGGACTCCATAGTTTTAATGTGTGTTACTGTGGCTGACCCTGAGTACTGTGTGCGACTTAGGCGGTTCCATAGGATTTGTAGGGATAGGGATGAGGAGAAAAATTATGAGTTGGTGTCGCTGGACCCTGAGGAGAGGGTTAGTTTTCCTTCCTTGACTCAGGGGGAACGGCCCTTTTTTCTATGCTTATGACTACTTTTTCAATCAGTTGAATATTACCATCCCTTTTACCACCTTCGAGACCGACCTGTTGTGGTCTTGTAATGTAGCCCCTTCTCAACTCCATCCGAACTCATGGGATTTTATAAAAATCTTCCAATTGTTGTGCCAGAAATTGGGTGTCCGACCTAGCCAAACTCTCTTTCTCCATCTTTTTGTGTTGACAAAGCCTAGGGTAGCTAAAAAGAAAGCCTCTTGGATTTCTTTCCGAGCTACTCAAGGAAAGAAAGTGTTTTCAATGTGTGATGGGTCCTTTCGTGACTTCAAGAACTATTACTTTAAGGTCCGAGCTGTTGAGGGAGCTCGGCCCTTCTTTTTGGATGAAAATAACGAACCCACTTTCCCTTTGTCCTGGCAAAAGGATCCAGTAGTGGTTAAGTATTCTTGGGAGAGCTTGAGCGAGTTAGAGCAAGTTTTGTAGGTGTGTTTGAGGAGAACTGGGGAGAACCTCCTCATCTCGAAACGAAGAGATTTCTAGGAGATCCCTCCCTTCTCCGTGCTGAACTGGGTAGTGACTGACTTTTTTTAGCTTTTCTTTTTGTTTGTTAGCTCATTCTTTCTCTCCTTTGTAACCTGCTTTCTTGGCTTTTTTCAGAAATCGTGAAATCTACTGACTCCATGAAGGCCTTTCGAAGGGCGAAGAAAGTGACTACTGCACAAAACTTAAGTGTGAAGACTTCTGGAGAGGGATCTTCCCAACTTCGTCCCAAGAAGCCAACTTCTGACACTTCAGAGCCGATGAAGATCATTCTGACTCCCCAAGTCCGGACTGTTCCCTCTGACCCAATTCGACCATCTTCTGGAGTGACCTCTTTTTCTACTGCTGGCCCTCCTCCGAAAAAGCAAAAAACTGTTGATCCTTATGACTTGAATGCCCCGGATTTTAATGCCGTGGAGTTTGTTGATGAGCAGATAGCTCCTTATGGCCACATTCCTATGGACGATGTGTCCATTCTTCGTCGCCTGAATTTCATCACTAATAATAGTGTTCGGATGGCTCATATGAGTGCGGCTTTGTATCGCACGGTCCAGGGTTCTCCAGTCCATGCGACTAAGGCTTTTGTGGAAGATGCCAGATCTGAAATTGACAGAATTAAAGGTTTGAAGGATGAGCTCGATGCTATGGTGGCAAAATTACAGTTGGATGTAGAGAGGGAGAGGTCCCGAGCTATTGCTGCCAATCTGGCTGAGGAGATGGCGAAAAAGCATAAAGAGAGCTACACCCGTACTTATGGCAAGATGTTGGAGACCAGAGAGAGGCTTGAGTCTGCTCATGCGGATTATGCCGAGTTCCAAGGTCACCTGGTGGGCAGTGTGACTAATGCTTATGAAAACTTGAAGGCCCAAGTCATGGTTCTTGCCCCTGAGCTTGATCTGACTTTATTTAGCCTGGATAATACGGTGGAGGATGGTAAGATCATGTCTGCTCTGGATGACGATGATGAAGGTCCTCCTCCTGTGCCACCAGCCAAGGCTTCTGCAACCTCGACTTCTTCAACTCCTTCCGCTGAGGTCGGCCGTCCCGAGTCTGATCCTGCTGTTCAAATTTTAAACCGGGAGGATGAGACTGTTGACGCGATCCCCATCTCGACCGCTCTTCCTTCTTCAGCCACGGATGCAACTACTGGGGAGAACTTGGACCCTTGATAACCTTCTGTACTGTTATAGTCCGGTTTATAGGCTTTTTGGATTTTGGTTTTTTTGTAATCTTCTAATATGGTAGACTTTCCTGACACTTTTGTTGCTTCTATGCAACTTATTTTGGAAAAACACACACTTTTAAACTCTGAGGTTGCTGTTTAGGTAGCCTTTTGAGTCTTTAGTGTTTTTATTTGCCTGGATATATTTTTCTGATATGTTGTTCATACCTCTACAAACTCTGTGGATTTTGTAGGGGGTTGGTATATATTTTTCTGTCCGACCTCCTTTGGATCATTCTTTTGTCTGTTTGGGCGAAATGATCCTTGGGGTTAACTCGTCAACCAAATTTTTAGTGTTCTTATAGAACCTTTTTAGTTTGTTCGAACGATTTTGATAGCCTTGTCTTGAAATCATGGAATATTAGGCAGAGATGTGTCCCTTTTAGTGCACGTTTTTTGGGCCTTTGGTTGTTTATTCACCTTTTTTGGCTTTTGTCTTGTTTTTGTTAAGGTCGTCTTTGTCTCTTTAAGTTAGGCCTTTTTGGATGTCGACCTGTTCTCCATTGCTCGGTCTTTTTAATCATATTCCAACAACTTTTTAGGTAGCATTCCAATAAGGAACCTTTTCTTTATAGTTTAGTTGGAAGACTTTTTAGCGCCGTTTCGATTTGTGCTTTTGATTTTTAAGTAGTGTCTTTTTTCAAGACTTCGTACCTTTAAGCATGGCATGTCTTTGTCCCTTTTTAGTGATCCTTTCGTTGGTCTGACTTCTCTGTCGGGCCTTGTTAAATTATTTTTAGTAGTCCATTTTTAGCCAAACCTCGTCAGGATGCTTTTTATGGATTACTTTTTATAACTTCTTGCATTAACCCGCTACTACCGCTTTCAACTTGCCGACCTCTTCGCAATCGGACGATGAATTTTTCACCTTGCTGACCTCTTCGTAATCGGACGATGATTTTTTGCGTTTTATGAGCTTAGGTTAATGCGTCTTGGTAGGAAACTTTTTAGGAATCTGAAAACTTTATTCAAATGATAAAAAGTAGGAATATGAACAGAAGTATATACATGTGAGTGCTTACCCTTCTAGGTCGGGCAATCTCGTAGATCTTGACCTGGTGTCTCATTAAAAAATCTTTTCAGGAAAAAGAGTGCACCTTGACCTAAGATCTTTTTTATTTTCTAACTATAGTACCTTCTTAGGTTACAGGCATGCCATGAAATTGGTAGCTCTCGCCCTTCGAGGTCGGACACCTTGTAGTAACCCTTCCTTAGTACTTCTACAACTCGATAAGGTCCTTTCCAGTTGGCTGCTAGCTTCCCTTCTCCTGGTCGACTTGCTCTGATGTTGTTTCGGATAAAGATAAGGTCGTTGGTGGCGAAGCTTCGCTGAACTACCTTCTGGTTATACCTTAGAGCCATTCGACGCTTTAATGCTTCCTCTCTAATCCGGGCTCTTTCCCAAACTTCTGAAAGTAGGTCGAGCTCCTCTTTTTGAATTTGGGAGTTGGCCTCTTCATTGTAGAAGATCATTCTGGGAGATCTTTCTTCTATTTTTGTTGGAATCATTGCCTCTATTCTGTAAGCAAGTCGAAAGGGTGATTCTCCTGTGGTAGAATATGGAGTTGTCCGATATGCCCATAGGACTTGTGGGAGCTCTTCATCCCAAGCTCCCTTCGCGTCCTGTAGTCTCCGCTTTAATCCATCCAGTATGACTTTATTGGCGGCTTCTGCTTGTCCGTTGGCTTGTGGGTGTTCTACAGATGTGAATTGGTGCTTTATTTTCAAGTTAGCTACCAAATTTTTAAAACATGTATCAGTGAACTAAGTGCCATTATTTGTGGTGATAGAGTAAGGGACCCCGAACCTTGTGATAATGTTTCTATATAGGAATTTTCGAATTCTTTGGGCGGTAGCATGAGCTAAGGGCTCTGCCTCAATCCATTTTGTGAAATAGTCTATTCCTACAATGAGGAACTTGACTTGCCCTGACCGCTGAGGGAAGGGCCCAAGGAGGTCGAGCCCCCATTTTGCGAATGGCTAGGGCGACGTAACACTGATGAGTTTTTCTGGTGGGGCGATGTGGAAGTTAGCATGCTTCTGACATGGTGGGCATGTTTTGACAAATTCAGTCGCTTTCTTTTGCAAGGTCGGCCATAAAATTCCAGCTCGGAGTACCTTTTTGGAAAGAGCTCATGCTCCCAAGTGGTTGCCACACATGCCACTGTGTACTTCTTCCAGGACTTCCCATGTGTTGGAGGTCGGCACACATTTTAGGAGGGGTGTTGAGATCCCTCTCCTATATAAGATGTCGCCCACTATGGTGTAGTACTGTGCTTCTCGTATTAGCCTTTTGGCCTCCTTCTTATCTGTGGGGAGCGTCTCTGACTTGAGGTAGTTGATTATAGGGGTCATCCCTCCTTAATCCTTACCTGATATGGTTAGGACCTTTTCTTCCTCCAAGATCGACGGGCTTTGTAGTGTTTCTTAGATGAGGCTTCTATTATTGCCCCCTGGTTTGGTGCTGGCTAGTTTTGAAAGCGTATCAGCTCGGACATTCTGTTCCCGAGGTATATGTTGGACCTTGTATTCTCTAATCTGTTCGAGTTGTTCTCTGGTTTTGTCTAGGTACTTTTTCATGGTGGGATCCTTAGCTTGGTAGCTCCCTTCTATTTGTGTAGTAATCACCTGTGAATCGCTGAAAATGGTAAGCCTTTGAACTCCTACCTCCCTAGCCAGCCTCAAACCAGCCAGTAGCGCCTCGTATTCAACCTGATTATTTGAGGCAGGGAACTCAAACTTTAGTGATAGCTTGATTTGGGTTCCCTGATCGCTTTCTATAATTATGCCTGCACCACTCCGGTTTTGTTTGAAGAGTCGTCCACGTAGAGATTCCATTTTGTAGGAGTTCTCGGGGGTCAGTGTACTTAGCAATGAAGTCTGTCAGATACTGTGATTTGATAGCTGTCCGAGCTTCATATTAAAGATCGAATTCAGATAACTCGACTGCCCACTGTGGAGTTCTTCCAGCTAAGTCGGTCTTCTGTAAGATGCCTTTTATGGGCTGGTTGGTCCGAACCTTGATGGTGTGAGCTTGGAAGTATGGGCGGAGGCGCCGAGAAGTTAATATGAGGGCGTAGGCAAACTTTTCTATCTTTTGATAGTTTAGTTCGGCCCCTTGTAGGGCCATGCTGATGAAGTAGATGGGTTGTTGCCCACATTCGTCCTCTCTCACTAGTGCTGAGGCTATTGCCCGACTCCCCACTGCGAGGTATTATATGAGCGCTTCTCCTACCCGTGGTCGGGTAAGAATGGGTGGTTGCCCCAAGAATTTTTTGAAATCTTGGAAGGCTTGCTCACACTCTTTTGTCCATTCAAACCTCTTTCCCTTCCTTAATGTTGCGTAGAAAGGGAGAGATCTTATGGCTGATCTGGCTAGAAATCTGGACAGGGCAGCCAGTCTTCCGTTAAGCTGTTGGACCTCTTTGACGCAGGTCAGATTTTTCATATTGAGTATAGCCTGGCATTTATCTGGGTTTGCCTCGATTCCTCTTTGCGTAAGCATAAAGCCTAAGAATTTACCAACTTCTGCCGCGAAGGTGCACTTTGCGGGGTTAAGTCGCATACCATGCTTCCTTATGGTGTTGAATACTTTGGTGAGGTCGGACAGCAATAATTCCTCACTTTGTGTTTTTACCAACATGTCGTCTACATAGACCTCCATCAGCTTTCCGATATGATTAGCAAAGACTTTGTTCATTAATCTTTGGTAAGTTGCTCATGCATTTTTAAGCCCGAATGGCATGACAATATAACACTAATTTACTTTTGGGGTTAGGAATGAGGTCTTTTCTTGGTCTGGTGGATACATCGGGATTTGATTGTATCCTGAATAAGCATCCATGATGGAGAGATACTTGTATCCGGAAGAGGCATCTACAAGAGTGTCTATATTTGGGAGTGGGTAGGGATCTTTTGGGCAGGCCTTGTTTAGATCAGTGTAATCAGTGCACATCCATCACTTTCCGTTTGACTTTTTTACCAAAACTACGTTGGCTAGCCATAGTTGGTACTTGACCTCCCTTATGAATCATACCTCCAGTAAGGCTTGTACCTGCTCTTCCACTGCTTGGGATCTTTCTGGTTTGAGTTTCCTTCGCTTCTGCTGCACTGGCCGAGATCCTGGGTATACTGCTAGTTTGTGGCACATTAGTTTGGGATCTATACCCGACATGTCTGTGGCCTTCCATGCAAAGAGGTCGGCGTTGTCTTTTAGGAACTGTATCAGGGGCTCATTCAAGTCTCCCTTTACGGTTGCTCCGATATTTGTTGTTTTGTCCCGGGAATCACCGATCTGGATTTCTTCAGTTTCGCCTTCAGGTTGTGGGCGGAGTTCCTCGCGAGCCCGTACTGGCCCGAGTTCGATAGTATTGATTTCCTCTCTTTTGCCTTTAAGGTTCAGACTTTCATTATAACAGCGTCGCGCAATCTTTTGGTCTCCTCTTATGGTGGCAATCCCTTCCGGAGTTGGGAACTTCATGCACAGATGTGGAGTCGAGATTACCGCGGTGAGCTAATTCAGTGTTTTTCGACCTATTAGAGTGTTGTAAGCCGAGCTCACGTCGACTACGATGTAGTCTATGTTGAGTGTCCTTGACCGGGTTCCCTTTCCAAAGGTTGTATGTAGTGAGACGTATCCAAGTGGTTGGATTGGGGTATCTCTAAGTTCGAACAAGCTGTTCGGATATGCTCTGAGCTCTTTATCTTGTAAGCCGAGTTTGTCGAAGGCGAACTTGAACAAGATGTCTGCGGAGCTTCCTTGGTCTACCAATGTTCTGTGGAGATTGGCATTGGCAAGTATGATGGTAATGACCATGGGGTCATCATGCCCTGGGATGATGCCCACAGCGTCTTCTTGAGTGAAGGTGATATCAGGGAGGTCGACCACCCTGTCTCCTCCTCCAACATGGTACACCTCTTTAAGGTGTCTTTTGCGTGATGATTTAGAGATCTCCCCTCCTGCGAATCCTCCGTTGATCATGTGAACAAGCCTCTCGGGGGGTGTGATGGGGACGTTCAGCTCGTCCGATCTCTTCATCCCTTCTTCTTTTCTTTGTTTCATCTATTTTATTTGCCAGGTAACTGTCTAATCTTCCTTCCCAGGCTAAATTTTCTATAACATTTTTAGGTCGTAGCATTCATTGGTAGGGTGCCCGTAGACTCGGTAATATTCGCAGTACTCTGTTCGACTTCCTCCTCTTCTATGTTTAATCAGACAAGGAGCGGGATCTTCTCAGTGTTGCATATCTCTCTGAATACGTCCACAAGGGACACTCTTAGTGGAGTGTAGTTGTGGTATTTTATTAGTTTTTCAGTGGGCTTGTCTTCTTTTTTCTTAGACTCTTTATCCTTATCTCGAGGGGGATAGGAGAATCCGGATTTAGAGGTTTCTCCTAGTCGGGAATTCTCCTCCATGTTAATATATTTTTCTGCCCGTTATTGTACTTTGTTCAGAGATGTGGGATGCTTTTTTGATATAGAGTGACTAAAGGGTCCCTCTCGCAGTCCATTGATGAAGCCTATGATGGCGGCTTCTGTTGGCAGACTTTTTATATCCAGACATGCTTTGTTAAATCTTTCCATGTAGTTGCGTAGGCTTTTCCGATCTCCTTGCTTAATCCCTAATAGGCTTGGAACATGTTTGGCTTTGTCTTTTTGGATGGAGAATCTGGCTAGGAACTTCTTGGCGAGGTCATCGAAGCTTGTTATTGATCTGGGTGGCAGGCTGTCAAACCACTTTATTGCTATCTTGGTTAAAGTAGTCGGGAAAGCTTTACAACGGATTGCATCTGAGGCATCCGTAAGATACATCCTGCTTCTGAAATTGCTGAGATGGTGGCTTGGATCAGATGTTCCATCGTAGGGAGTCATATCAGGAGCTTTGAAGTCCTTTGGGACTTTAGTCTTCATGATCTCTTTAGTGAATGGGTCTTGGTCTTTGTGAGAGCTATCTTCGTGACTGGATCGAGTGGTTTTGGATTTCAGATCGACCTCGAGCTTTAAGAGCTTGTCTTCTAACTCTCGGCGTCGTCTTGTTTCCCTTCAAAGGTCTCTTTCAGCCTCGCGCTGGTGTTCAGCCTCGCGCTGGTGTTCAGCCTCTTGTTTGAGCTGTTTGAGCCAATCCTGCTGTTCACGGAGGGCCTCTAAGATTTCTATGTTTGGAGACTGCTTGTCTCCCTTAGGTTGAGGCATATCCTTTGATGTGGCATCTGTGTTTTTGAATGGAGTTCTTTCCTCTAAACCGGAGTCGTGATCGTTGTCAAGGTTGTCCGCCATGACGATGAGATGACTTCCAGGTTCCTGGGTAACGGCGCCAATGTTCCGAGGGTTACCTAAAACTGTAGGTCGATCTCGGACGAGATCTGATGTGGTGGTCGGAGCTGTTGTATCCGACTTGTTGAATCTGGTAGTACTGATGATCCTTCGTCACCGGAGGGTGGTGATACCTGCAAGAGACTCCGATGCTTAAGTTAGCACATGCTTTAGGCAGGATTTTTGTGTAGAATCAGAGTATGAGTTTATACCTGGGTGCTCCAGTGTATTTATAATGGTAAGGAGTGAGATAAGTTAGTTATCTTATCTTATCTTTTAGGAGAACCGCGTTTATCTTTCTAAGCTTTGCCGCCTTTAGATTGGGCTGGGTCCCTTCGTTTTGGGCCTACTTGGGCCTCTTATGACGATTTGGCCAAACTCTTTAAAGGAGAGGTCGGGGCGACCCAACCTGAAGAGGTCGGTCACTTTGTCTTCAATCAGCTCGGGTCGCATAGCTCGACCCAGGGTATGAACAGGTTCAAAACCTACAGTTTCAAAAGGCGTCCTTACAACAATGCCTACTCAAGCAAAATTATCACAACTCAAAATAACTGTTAAAAACCAATTCATGCAAATTAACTATTATCATGGAATAAAATTCCTTTTTAGACAAGGCATTAACAAAAACATTCAAAAAATCTCACAAAGGAGCGACCAGTTTAACTACACCAACTACTCAAGAGTTCTAACCAACAAACAAAATCTAAATAAAATAAATTAGCAGACACAGTAATCTACTCAAACATTTTCGGCCTCTTCCTCGGCATCACCATCAACTTCAACCATGACTCCATTCCGAACTATCTTCCCCAGATCCATCTGAGAAAAATCGGCTCATGGCATCAAAAACTTTGCTTAGATAGAAGCTCGTTGAAAACCTTCCACAAAGGAGTCCAATATTTCCATCTCTTTGCTTTTTTCTAAAGCCTTCATTTGGGCAGTTACCTCAATCATCCTCGTCTCCATGCCTGTCAAATCAGCCTCCTTTTTCTTCAAATCATCAACTTCTTTGGCATAATTCTCCTTCAGTAACTTCAGTTCCTTCTCACTTTTACCTAACTTAGCTTCCAACTGAGAAATTGTTGCTTTCTTTGACTCCAACTCCTCCTTCAATAAGCTCGGATCTTCTATACGACCAACTAGCTTTTTATGTCAGCTCTTGGCTACATAAAAAGCATATACTGGCCAACCGCTACCTGCATATACTGGCCAATAGCCACATCCCCGACCTCATTTGCCAAGCTCATATCAGTAGATGATTGGAAAACATCATCGGCTATAGCCATGAAAGGAAAATCTCTACTCCAAACAGACAAACCATCACTTTGACTAGTAGTGACATGAAGTTTTTTTTGGTTATCCATAAAATTATGAGTTTCCTCAATGGGAAGTTCATCGCCATCATTATCCGATTCCCCGGACAGATCAACCACATCCGGTTTTCTCTTCTTCAAAATGACCTTCTCCCTTTCTCGGACGAGGTTGATTAACCTCTCCTGTAGCAGTGGCGACCTTCTCCGGCTTAGAAGTCGATCCCTCTTTGTCTACATTTTTACTCCTAACCCGAGCCCTCAACGTAGCTGCAGAGATTCCAGGATATTTACAACCTACCAAAAACATCAAGAAAATTTTTCGTAAGAAAATTGAATATCCAATAGGCAGAATGGCCAAAACACAGAATGAATACCTAAGTAATCCATCACAGTCTGCCTATTATTGTCCCATTGTAACAACTCAAAAACAGATATAAAATCTTTACGCTCAACAACTTCAACCAGATACTCAATCACACACTCAACTCTTGGACTAATGCTTTCAAATCTAAGGATATTCTGAGGTTCCAAACACCACCACAAAGGAAACCTCTCACACAAGTCCTCGTCTAAATAAAAAGGAAAATCACCCTCAACACTCCAAACTTTGAGGTACATCTCCCTAAAATTCTTAAACGAAGATTTATACAACTTGAAAATACCGAAACCCGGCGAGCTATTCAGATTCACCCAATCCCCCTTCCACACCCCTTTCGCCTGAAACATCAAAAAGAACAACTCCAATGTGGGTTTCTCCTCCAGATACTCCATTAACACTTGAAAACCTCGAAGGAAGGCCCAACCATTAGGATGAAGCTGAGACGGAGCACAATTCGGCTATTTCAAAACTTGGCATTGGAACTCCGAAAAAGGAAGCTTCACCGCCAACTCCTCTAAGATGCAATTATACATATAGAAGAACTCAGAAGAACCACCTCTATGAAAAACATGATCATCCCCAAAGCAAGGTAACAACTCCAAACGTAACCCAGAGCCTACTCTCACTACCTTTTTCAAATCTATTTCTTTAATGGCATCAGAGTCACAAAACAAAGACACTCGACTACTCACGTCTTCATTAACCCAATCATACGACCAATCTATCCTCTCCTTCTTATCTCTCTCAAACCCCATTGGAAAATAACAGAAACAGAGCGACAAACACAGAAACTCAATGAAGCAGAAATTAGAAGGAGAAAAATCTACCACATACCTCTTTTACTCATTTTCTTTTCTCTGGAACTTTCACAGCCAATTTTATCTCAAATGTCACAAATGATTTGGAAACCAAACTATTGGTATTCTAATGCAGTTAACCAAGAGTTACACAACCCATTCAATTCTACTATACCCACTCAATCACATCAACCGCCCAGGGAAGCATTGGAAATGGCAAAGCCACTTAATGCCATCATTACTTCTCTCTCTCCTCATTAAAAACGGTTACTTTTACTATTCTTTTATTTTTACTTCATATTTTTAATTAAGCATCTGGAACTGAGGGCTCCCAGCCTAACCCATTTGTCGAAGTTCTGCACCTACTCAACGGCCGACTTATGTTTCATTAAAAGCTCAACCTGCTTCATTAAAACACTTTTCCAAGCTAAGCTTGGGGGCTATGATCCGGCCGTTACAAATCCAACATCATAACTCGGCATTATCAATCATAACTCGGCAAGTTACGCTATTACTCGGCAAATTACGTTATTACTCGGCAGGTTACGTTATAGCTCGGTATCTTACGTTACAGCCAAACTCAACAGATTATGTCCTGAAATCAAAACGTCCAATGTAACGTCATCACCCATCAAAACCTAATCATTGCTCTTCAATTCAGGAGACCAACAGAAATGCAACCAACCTATCTTACTTCACCTATAAAGGCATGATATTCTATCTTAAAGGACACATTGAATTCTCAATACTAACTTAAATTTCGGAGTGCCTTTGTAGGTACACTCCCCTCTTTTTCTTGTTCACACTCTGCTCGATTGAACATCTCCCCAGGCGGAAAGCTCGGACTATCCCAAGGCTCATAGATCGGCATCGAAGATAACAACTCGGCGCCGATTCCCAGCGGCCGAGCTCCCCTCCAGGTATCCATATAGGAACACAATCTATAATAATAATAATAATAATAATAATAATAATAATAATAATAATAATAATAATAATAATAATAATAATAATAATAATAAAAATAATAATAATAATAATAATAATAATAATAATAATAATAATAATAATAATTAATAATAATAATAATAATAATAATAATAATAATAATAATTATATTATTAATTATTATTATTATTATTATTATTATTATTATTATTATTATCATTATATATATATAAATCAATGATATTATTTGGTTAATTCAAACAATAATAATATATTATTTTGGTAATAAATTGTATTAATTTTTAATATTTTATGAAATAATTAAATATTAAATTTAAGATAAATAGTACTACATAACTAATAAAATTTATTATTTAAAAATGCGATAAAAAAGATTAAAAATATAATATTTTTCATAGTAGCAAATAACTTTTGTATTTGATGTGAAATTTGTGTGAATATTTAGATAAATATTTAAAAAAATATATATATTCAAAAATAAATTTGATGTCTTAACTTTTTTTATTTTTTTAGAAAACATTTTTAGCCACTAAAAAATCACATATCGTAAAATCACCAAAATTTGAAGATAAAAATAACTTATTTTTTAATCCTATTGCAAAAAATACATAAAAATTTGATCATTAAAGCTTTTTTACAATATATATTTAATGGTTAGGTACTCTTGGCTTGTTTTAAATATGTTAGAGGTATTTTTGTCATCAACAAATTTGCTAGTATTTTAATCATTTGAAGTTATTTTTGTGTTACTCTTTTAAAAAATACTAAATGAAAAAGGCTTTTTTAATTTTTTTTTCTCTCAACTATTATATATTATTAAAACAAGGTTTCTTAAATTAATATCATTAGCTGACTTGACATATTCTTAAAAATATTTTTTACTTATTTTATTTTATTCATATAAATGTGTTAATTAATTATTTATTTAATTTAATTTAATTAAGATAAATATCAAATTATTTGATATTTTGTTTGACCGCCTTAACTATAACTAATTAATTACATTACTTATTTGAGTTGATTGGAATAAATAAATTAATTTTATTTAATTTGTATTATTTTTTTATCTTATGTATTTTGATTAATAATTTTTAAAATTGTTATAATTAAATATTTATTTGAGCACATTAACTATAACTAATAATTATATTAATTATTTATCTTTTTATATGAATATTAATTATTTGATTTGACTGGAACAAATAAATTAATTTTGTTTTAGTTTGCATTAATTATTTTGACTTATATATTTTGATTAATAATTTTTAAAAGTGTTATCATTTTTACATGGCATATTATAAGATATTTTTTATTTATTTAACTTACTTTATTGAGTCAAACAATTATAATTAATTTATTATATCAATTATTTTATTTAATTAATTCAAGATAAAATATATTTTTTGTCCCTAAAGTTTGTTAAAAATTTTAAAAATATCCTCTAAGTTTTATTTTGTTTTAATTTTGTCCTAAAAATTTTTTAATTGCGCATCAAATATACCTCTAGTGGCTGATTTTTCAAAAGATTTAGGACTAATTCAGTAACAATTTCACAAGAACAACCTTCAACACAACAAGCAAACCAAACATAGTTCTCATATATTATTATTACATTGGTCTTAAACTTTTTGAAAATTTAGTTATCAATAGTATATTTGATGCAAATCAAAAATTTTAGAAACAAAATTAAATCAAAATAAAACTTAGGATTAGTTTGAAAACTTTTAACAAAATTCAAGGACAAAAAATATACTTTATCCTAAAATAATTAATATAATAAGTTAATTATAATTGTTTGACTCAATAAAATAAGTTAAATAAATAAATAAAAAGTATCTTATAAATATGCCATGTTTAATTTGAGTCAAATATATATTATTTGATTCAATTTATTGTCACGGTAATGTTTGAGTCATTGTTTACCAATAATTTTCTTTTATTTTTATTTTAAATATTTTTATTTTAGATTTTTATTCATTGTTTATGTGTTTTTATTTTAATATCAAATCTAATATTTCTATTAAGATTTTCTTGCAATTTATTGTTTAATAGTTATATCTCGGCAATCAATTATATGATCGTAAATATTTCTTCAATTTATTAAAAAAATATAATTTTATTCCTTCTTTTTTCATTTTACTTGTTTCTATATTTCATAATATATATATATATATATATATAAACACACACACACACGAGAAGAGAATCTCATTTTTTTACCAATTACTCTTTTATATCGATAATACACTACAATACTATCGACAGTTAGCGGCGGTTTTGGAGTAATATTGCGGCGTTTTTTTACCGCCGCTAAACATTTTGCGGCGGTTAAATAATCGCTGAAAGATAGACTGTGGGTAAATAGTTAGTGGCGGTTTAAGCTAGCCCCTGGAATAACCAGCGCATAATATGAATTGATTTTGTGGCGGTTTTAACCGCTGCCATAGCTGGTTCGCAAAATGTATTTCAATTTTGTGGTGGTTTGTAATCGCTGCCAAATATCAGGTAAATGAAAAACGATTGTCATTTTGCGGCAGTTAGGAACCGCCGCCAAATTTTGGATTTCCATGACCTTTTTTTATTATTTTTTCTCTTTTATTTTGTATGTTTGTTCAACTTTAATTTATTAGAAACCAATTAATTTAAAGAAGTTCTAACCAAATAAAATAACAAAATACCATAACAAAAGTAATTATATATATAATGAGATTGTCATAAGTGCATCATTTCTTATAAATTAAAATTTGATAATTTCAAGAAAATAGACATAAAACACTAAAGGAAATTAATAGTATCTATTTCCGTTGAATGAAACTCATTAATTTTGTTGCAGGTCATGATTGCCAGAAGAAGATGGCATTGCGCGCGATGAAATCGGTGTACTTCCCAAAGAATCAAGCTCTGCAGCAACATCAAGTGGCAAATTGTCTCTTAGTTGTCGGATTAGAGATCTCAAAAGCTTCTCCATTGTTTGTCTCTTTGCCTTCTCTTCTGCTGCCTCAACCTTTAATTCTGCAATCGTCCTCTGACACTCTTCAATTTGCACACCAGAATCTGACGGTTGTGCAGCAGCGTTACCAAAAATTTGGGTGGGACATGGTCCAACACCTAAAGCACGAACTCATCCTGGGTGCTGCATTTCAAGAACTCGTGCAAGCAAATCATTTTGTGAAAGGTACTTAGAGGATTCATCTTGGCTCTCAATATTTGCAATTGCTTCCTACAGATATACAAGAAATGAGGTTATAATGATTTAAAATTAGCATGATATATACAATAAGAGAAGTTCAAAATTTTTTAACATTACTTACACCAACAACACGTGCATCGGCATAGATATACGAGCCATTTTTTATGAGAGATGGTCTACAACTCTCCTCTACTAATGGGCCTTCCTCGTATTTTCTCCTATAACATTGATATCGACACAATCATATAAATAACAACACCATATTCAGGAAAATGAAGCAAAATCTTAAAGCAAATAATTACTTATTGCCTCTTCTTCTTTTCGTCTTGCCAATGTTTTGGAACTCCTAGTATGTGTGTAAATTTGTTTTGAACGATTTAAACCATTTTGTTTACACTTTTTCTATGAAAAAATAAAAGAACAAATACAAATGAGACTTTTATGTAGACATATATATGCTTTAGGGGAAATAATAAAAAATACTATTTGTTACCTTCGTTTCTTTCTTCAAGCGATATTCAAGGAACCATTTTAAGTGATTTTCTTCTATTTTTGATGAACGATGCTTAACATTTTTCTCAAGAGTCTTTGTTTCTTTGTAAAACTTATGATACAAGTTGTGTCTTATATCCTTCTAGTTCTTTTCTATCTTTTGCATAATTCCTCACTTTATTTTTCCTTTGTAATCGCACTCATAGTAAAAGACCCGCTACATTTATTTGCCATTGTCATTAACCAAAACCAATCAACAAGCATAAGACTATGGTAATGTGAAGAATATCAATAACCAAAGGCTAGTTTAAAATGAAAAAGTATAAGAAAACAAGAATATAGATGCCATTTAGTCACAATGACATGTAAGATACAAATGTTGATTTAAACATGTGAAACACATATTATGGATTCAACTAGCAATATAATTTACCCATGGCAAAGTTTTTACCTCTCAAAAAATTGATATCTAAATTGCCTTAATATGTCGAGACTAAAACATCTACTTTAACCATGTTGTATGCATGTTCCTTGTTAACTTTGTTCACTATCTTCCAACTCTCTTCATAAATGAAAAACTGGGAATAGTTAGCACCCAAACTCCCTATAAAACTACTTAATAATCCAGCTACCTGCCCAATTGGTTGCAACTTTTTGTTAAAAAATAGTATGATCTTTGTATTTGGAGGAAATGCTATAGCCTCCTTGACGCTCAGCTCATACCCTTTTGTCACACCGTCCTCCAAGAAAGCAGGGAAGTTGGCATTGCAATATACTCGAAAAAGATCAAAGCTACTTTGGATAGTTGCGCCACCAGGACTAATGACTCAGAATCTGGTTTGCTTAGAAATGCAACCACTTGATCAACAAAGTGACCAATTAGCGTACACTTCATCTTATTTCTCCTAAACACATGCACAGAATACATCAGTAAACACAGAAACCATATAGCCAATAAAAAATTCTTAAACTATAAACTATAACCGCAAAAAAATAATTTATCTATGAACAAAGGAAGTCTCCAGAAAATAAACTCTAGGTTCTCCAAACAAACTACCATCCTTTTCATGGGTTGCCCACTTTGGGTAACTAAATCTTTTGCATCTTCCTTTGCTACCACATGACCAATGCAATCTAAAAAGAACGTTAAAAATTAACTTTCTTCAGTGGATATTAAATAAACTTTAAGGAGAGAAACATTAAAAGAAACACAAAAAATTTCAAGGTTGTATACTAACCAATGAGGTAGTTTTGAGGGACCATAGCCATTGATCGATTACTTCCTACTTTGTAAAACAAAAGGGTTAAAGGGAAATGTCTCGGGGGAAAGACTCGAAACAGTAGTTTTCATATAATAACTTAATTTATACTTATGTGGCGTAGTCCTCACTGACTTCTCATAGCCTTGCACAATAAAATTCTTCATTAAATAGATTCCATGCTCGCGAATCACGGTCCTAAAAATGACAACACTATTTTTGGGAATGGTACAATAAATTTGATCACCCTACACACAATAACCAAAGACACAATATTAATATAACTCATAAACATCAACCCTCAAAACGAAAGCTACAACACAAACACATGACTAACTCGCCCATTGATCCTGAGGAACCATTTCAATACTGAAAACTTCCTCTAGATTCCACTGGCTTGGAACTTCATACATCCAGACAACTTCAACCAAAAGAGACCAAGCTAGTTTGGATGGGTTGACCTCCCCCACTCGATCAACTACCTGGGTAGTACTATTTCTAACATTGGACATTGCCATTTTACAATGCTTCCATCTAGTGTGTATAATTTCTACACAAATTTCACAATGACTCCTATATATAGAACACCAATTTTCCACTCTTGCGAACAAATACAAATTTCAAATATATTAAAATTGCGGTTTACAGTTTAAAAGATGCATGTAGTATTTAATCCTACCTCACCAGGCAAAACTTCTAATTTAGCGATCCTCCAACCTTCTCCTTAGCCAATTAAAAAAAGACCAAGGTGATCTAATTGTTTTTGGGATTGCCAAAAGTTGAACCATAAGCAACAATTATAACAACTACACAACAAACGCTAATACCCATCTACACTTACCCGGTATAAAGCTTTGGGAAGGACACGTGCAGGCAACGTGAGTATCCAGGTGTCAATACATTAGCTCATCTTGGCTAGTTATACTGCTTTGCTATTCTATATACTAGCAAGATACCCGCGCGATGCGCGGGCGACACATATGCAGATTAAAATGACGTAAATGTAAAGAATTGTTGGTTATTTTATCTGATGTTAAAAAAAGATGATCTTTATAATTGTAAAAGTATTTGTAAAATGTAAAATAAATTGTAAGCATTTTAATAAAGAAAAAAGAAGACATGAAAAAGATTAGACTATTTTTGTGTTGTATGTAGATGCAGGAATTATATAAATAGTAACTCAAAGTATTTGAAATATAATTCCGTAAAATTGATTGAGTAAGGTTTGAATTGTATTAAATATGAATGTTGAAGAAGTACTGTAAGGGAAGAAATAATGGTTTGAGCATAAGATAAGTACTCGTGAGTTAATAAGTTATAGTTGCTAACAAATGCAATGAAAAATAGAAAATGGTAAAAATATGAAAAGGATGTAAGATTGTAGCAATAAAGTTATAGATAAATAGTTAGGGTTGGATAAGCGAAAATGAGTGTATAGAGGAATTATGTAATAATAAAAATATTCGTAATGCTGAACGTATTGTCATATATTTCTGAAGACTTCAGGGTAAACAACATTCTCTGTCTTGTTTGTGTTTTCATCATGAGCAATTAAAATTTTCAACTCTTTTTTGATTGTGACTCTTGAGATTGCAACATAAAGTTGGCCATGAGTGAAGACAGTTTTTTCAATAACAATCCCACATGATTTAAAGATTGTCCTTGACTTTTGTTGATTGTCATTGCATAAGATACCATAAGAGGAAATTGTCCCCGTTGGAATCTAAAGGGTAGCCTGGCATCTGACGATGTGAGTGTCATTTTAGGAATAAAGACTTTATTGACAGAGTCGTTGGAATTTAACAATTTTGCCTCAATAACTTTATCTCCTAGTCTTGTAATTATCAACATGGTACCATTGCAAAGGCCTTATGAGTGATCAATATTTCTAATAAGCATCACATGGCAACCAACCTTAAGCTTCAATTCGTGATTTGGAACCCCCAAGCACTTAATTGTTGCTAAAAACTCTGGTGTGTGCATAGCTTGAATTTGATTGCTACCTCCCTCGGACAGACATTTGTTGGAACTAACATATGTCTTGCATTCATTGCTGTTCATTGTAGTCATGTAATCATTTACCTCATCTATAGCATTAACCGTAGGAGCTAAGATAGTGCGACCTGTCAAGTTGCTTTCATTACACATGTCAGCAATATAATCAGAATAGATTGCCTCCACAATTGCCTTAATAGGATCACTATAGTTAGTGATAAGGAATTTAGGAGGTATGTTAATGCTATTGCAGCCATCACATGATCTGTCAGATATTTCGTTGCCAACTTGAAGTATCCATTCAGCAAATTGCTTTAAATCTTCTACCTGATCATCTGTGGTCATAGATTGAAATCGCATGTTTACCGTGAGCTTTAATACTTCACAATGTTGCCAGAGGTATGAAGAGTTTAAAGACGCATTAACAATGTCTTGTCTTGTTCCTTTTGGGATGACAGGCAAAATTTGTCGAAAATCCCCACCAAAAGCAATTGTTTTACCTCCAAACGGCAAGTGCTGGTTATGATCATCTTTGAATCTCATCAAATCCTTCAATGTCTTGTCCAATGCCTCAAAACAGAATTTGCTCATCATTCGTCCCAAATAATTAGCTTAGCTATTATATTAATTCTGCTAATGGACTTCCTTGCTTAATGTTGCAAGTAGAGAACTCATCTTGTGTTAATGGTATGGCAAACCTAGAATGTGCAGTTCGACCTCTAGGTAACAGTAGAGAGGCAACGCCGTTAGATGCAACAGTTAGCACTATTTGTCCACATGATCTTAGTGCTGAAGCTAAAGTTATCCAAAGAAAAATTTTTCCTGTATCTCCATGGCCATACAAAAAAGAACACACGTCCATGTTGACTATCTGTAGAGCTCATGATTTTATCATATACCCCCTTTTGCTCGGCAGTTAATTTTGAGAGGCAGTCATTAGGTTGCTTTTCTAACAAAACTCGATCATAATTTAATTCGTCAAAGATCATTTTGTTTCGCGTCCTAAGATGGTCGGTATCTCTTGATGGAAATGGCATGGTTGGATAATCGTGCAAAGTCTTTCCGTTACTGTTCAATATTTGTTCAACGTCAATCACGGTTAGATCCTTTAATTCTTCCTCACTGAAAAGTAGATCTGAAATGTTTAGAAAGTACATATATATATATATATATATATATATATATATATATATATATATATATATATATATATATATATTAAGTGACTGTTGGAGACGGAAACATGTGTTAAGTAAAACAAATATGATAAAAACCTGTAGTTAACAATTTAAGGATGAAAAAATAAATTGAGATGTCATGGATTGCAATTCGTTAGTTACCATGTAGGCTAAACATGACTCTGTGATCATGCAAAATTCCATCACTTAATAGGATGGCGGTTTTTTTCCAGACAACTTCCGGTCGCACCATTGAATTAGACCATAGTAGTGTCGCAAACAACCTCCGCAAATAATGACATGAGCCCCAATGACTTGCTTCTTCAATGGCATCTATATATTCTTTGTCGTCGTCTAGCAAACCACGTGCATAGCATGCATCTCGAAATGATGAGTAGATTACACCATTGTAAGTCCTGATATCTGCATAGGTTGTTGGTCCTTTTACAATGTTTAACAACAACCTTAAATAATATAGCTCACCGGATGATGGTGGTACAAAGATCATCCTTCCAATGACCTGATGACTTTTCCTGGGTTTCCAAGCTCTCAGAGATGATTTCCAAACAAACTTGCTTGGAAACTCATTATAGGTTAGTTTTCTAGCTTCAGCATTTGTTTTGTTTGCTACAAACCAGCCTAGAAACATGGACTCTTTAACAGTTGCCTTTGCAACAGCTTCAACCAATGATTCATTATCCGTAAATACAACCGGTTGTTGATCCGGCAAATGAAAGCTTAGCCTCTCAACCGATGGATTTCTGTAGTGAATGTCATAGCAAAAGATCCTCCAAGCAGCTTCACAAGGAGATATATATCGACAATCGTAAAACATTTTCACTTCATCAACTTCTAAAGTTGTCTTACCATCGGGGGACTTTGTAGAAAAATAAGTTGTGACGCGATCACTTCCTTTATTTACATATTTGAACAAATACTTGATAGATCTTGACTGGTTACACCATTCGACGTTAATGTGAGCACGGTATTTGAGCAACAACATTTTATTATATGGCACAACATATCGGTTGTCTAGATGAATTCCTGAAACTTCCACCGTGCGTCCATTGTCTCGACGCTTATATACTGGGTAACCATCTTCATCAACTGTAGTCATTTTGTTGAACTTCTTAGGGAAATGACGGATGCAACGACCTTCCTCCATGCAAGGCGAAGTTGGTTTGCTAAGACCACATGGACCATGAAGCATAAAACTCTTTACAGCCTTGTAATATGCATTGTCAACATCAGCATTAGGAATTTCAGCACATATGATTTTGTCTATGTCTGCAGGGGTTGGGTATTTATCTTGTTCATGCAAGAATAATAATATATGTGCATGTGGGAGTCCCCTCTTTTGGAAGTCTATTGTGTAGATAACTGGAGAAAACAGCAAAATGCATATAGTATTAACATACATTTAATTATTAAGAATTATGGAACATGGCAGGGATAAATACGTGAAATATATATATATATATATATATATATATATATATATATATATATATATATATATATATATATATATATATGTAAGTTTCGTACCTGCTTTTGTAGCACCAAATAATTTGTTGTATCTAAGATCTTTAATCATCATGTCCACTTTAACCTTGAATAGTCTGCAAATCATGTCTGGCCTATCCTCTGGTTTGACTTTATGCATTCTACAATACCGTTGTATTTCGTCCCATTGCGGATTGCATGTAAAAGTGATGAATAAATCTGGATAACCAATGCACCTACATATTGCCATGGCGTCTTGATAATTTTGAATCATGTATCTTGGCCCACCAGTAACTGTTGCTGGCAGTATAATTCTCTTACCCTTTGAGGCATCATTGGTCTCGCCGTTGAAAACAGCATCCCGAAGCCCATTGTAGATCTCAGCTCTAAATTCGATTTGGTGGGTGTAAATAAATTTCAATATAGCACTTTCAACCATTGAGAATGCATCAACTATGAATTGTTGGAATAACCGGTGGGAATGTAACAGGACACCGTTGTGCGAAGGTCGGTCTTAGATTCGAAATGCGAAAAAGTCGCGCATTGTGGCATGCTTGTCTTCATCTGTTGGTTTTTTCTTAACTTTGTTCAAGATAATATCTTCTCTCTATCCATCTTCACCATAAGGGAATAAAAGAGGATATTGCAAGCCTACATAAGCCGGGTGAAGTTCTGTTATTCTTTGAAGCGACCTTGATTTGGTCTCAACAATAATATCTCGTTCTTTTGTGGATCCATCAAAATCACCGACAATTAAGGCAGCAACCTCAGACACTGAAGGCAAATTATACCTCCTCCCATATTTTTCTCTTTTGCCTATGAGTCGAAGGCAAACAAAATTATTGCCGTTTGCTGTGAGTGCATCGCGAGCAAGTCGGAAAGACTTTGCAAGGACGTTATGATTATCCAACGTAGTTTTGATAGTAGAAACAATATCCGCATGAAGCTTGTTCAAGTGATCATTAGAGCTGCAAAAAATGGCATAAAACATGTAAATATGACGTCTGCAACCATTATGAATTAAGTGAGATAACTATGTTTGAGTGTTAAATAAAATTGTATGGAAATGACCTGACAGCGGTGATTCTATTTCGAATCTCATTTTCAGTGTCGTATATATATAATTGTGCAAATTTTGCTACTCCGCCTTCTGGTGGAAGCAAGCTCCCCATTAAATGGTAATTTTGCCCGTGTAGAATAAAGGTTGGGGGCCCATGGCTTTGGTTAATTGTTCTTTGTATCTTACCCCCGAATGATGTGAAAGAAAACATACTATTGTAGCTCTTAATGTTCGATCGAAAGTGTTCCGCTTTTTTGGTGCTGTCAAAGTAAAGCTTCCTCAACGAATCAGGAGGTTCTTGAAGCATAGGAAGTTGGACTTGACCTTATCGGTAGCATAGGCTTAACTTTGGACATTTAGGCTTGTAGTGCTTTTCTATGCGCTCTTCGTACTAGAATATAGCTTTGCAGTGTTGGCATGTAAAGGTCGGATCTCCAATATCCCAATAATCTATGGAAAGGAAATAAGCATTGGCGAATGTGTGTTTAGCTCGAAAAAGAGACCACAGTCAAATTAAATATAATAAGATTCAATATACCAACATTACAGATGATTTGATAGATATTCAAATCATGCAATATATACATGTTAAGAGTCTCGATAAAAAATGTTTTTGTCATATGAATTTAGGTTGCATAAGACTATAATTACTATTAAGATTTTACGATGTCCCATGAAGTATCATGTTGTGGATCAAAATGTTTGCAAGTAATTTTAAATCTCACTTAGGTTTAAAATTAGGAAATGTGGAGATGCGAAAGAAAAATGAAATTGAAGATTGAGTAACTGTTACTTAAACAACTTCTCTCTATATATATTTATATAAAATGTATGTTATGAGAATAGAATTTTAATATGAAAATATGAGAATGTATTTATAGTCATTAGATTAATTTAAATGACTAAGATTAAATCTACCTAATTAATGGTATGCAAGCAATGCATCTATTATAGTCATTAAATTCAAGTGTGAATTTATTGATAACCATTACCTCTATAACCATTATTTTTAATTTCTATTAAAATTTACCTAATAAATAAATTAAAATCATTAGATTTTGTTATCTGAATAAAATTAAAAGTATTTTTCATAAATTAATCTATATTTTAAAAATCTGTTAAAATATCGAATAGATCTCCTAAAAAAATATATTCTTCAAAAAAATGAAAAAATAATTCAACCGCGCTTACAAAGTCATATTTTTTATCCCCTTTTGTTTTGTTTCCATTTTAAATAACATATTAGTAATTATTTAAAAGATTTTTTTATGAATTGTAAGTAAAAATATTGTATCCGAATAACGTATCTTTAGATTTACGTTTAAAAAATTATTTTAGATATATAAATCCAGTTGAATTATTATGTAAAATTATTTATGTTATTAATATATCAAAGTTAATTTAAAAATACATAAAAAAATATTTTTACTTGTTTAATCTTTTGATAAACGTACTGTTAGAATTTATTAATGATACAAAATTTCTTAATATATTTTAAAATATAATAAAAATAACAAACATAAATATATTATTTACAAATAATAAATGATTCATGTAACAAACAAATTATTTGTGCATTTAGTCGTTGTTAGTTACATAAGTCATTTGCTATTTGTAAAAAATATATTTATTATTGTTATTTTTATTATGTTGTAAAATATTTTTGAATTTTTTTATCGTTAATAAATGCAAAACGTACTTTTATCAAAACATTGAATGCTTTGTCGTCGTTGAATTATATTTTTTATTATTTTTAAAAGTATATTTTTTTGAGAAGTTCTATTTCATATTTGCATAAAATTTTGAAAATATGGATTCAGTTATAAAAAAATGCGTTTAATTATAACTGCATTCCGACATTCTTATATAATGATAAAGTGAATTGAAAGGAATATTATAAATTCAAATAATAAGCATATTTTATGAAACCAAACAAATTGAAAGCAACGTATTCTAAACTTTATTTTGTACCAAAGAGTTCAGTTTAAAATGAGTTAAGACATTAGTTAATAAATCTTTAAACGATATAATGGTTATTAAGATACAGTATACAGCGTAGATCAGTGACGGGCCAAAAAAATTTTAAAAATTGGGTAAAAATATATATCTTAAAATAAATTTTATTGAACATTACTAATTATATTAAAATATAGTAAAGATATAAAAATTAAAAAGAGTTAGTGAATATTTTCATTCTTAAAATACTATTCATTATATATAATTTATAAAAATATGTTTCTTTTTATTTCTAAAATTTAAACTTAAAATATTTTAATTAAATTATAGATAATTTGTCATTCTAAGTAATTTTATTTATTTTTGTATATATTTAATAATAAAAAAACTGAATTAATTGACATGTTATTAGCTCTTGTTAATATTATCATTTATAATTTGAAACTATAATTGCATTTAAATACCATAAAAAAATAAACCCATATATGAAAAATATGTTTATATCAAATAATAAAAATTTAATTCATAATTATTTTTCTCTTTTTTTTTAAATTATTAATACTTTTATATATTTGTAATTTATTTTTGATATATTGTTAGATTAAGAAATTTATGCATCTATTTAATTATGTATTGTAATTAAAAAATATATTTTACATTCAAAACACAAGTAATTATCTAAAAGAATAAATATAATCAAATAAGTATATAGAAAAATATACATATTTTAATATATCAAAATTAACTTCTATGCCTTTAAATAATTGTTCTACTTTTTATTATAATTTTCAAATATTAATTATCTCATATTCAATTAGAAAATTTATTTGTTATAATATTTATGACATAAAATAATTTTTAGTCCAAAATGGTTATTATTAGCAAGATTACTTAAGAGATAAAATTAAAAAGTATCATATAATTTAAAAATAAAAAACATTAATTAATAGATAAATATTATTTTTTCTAATTTCAATTAATGTTTGAAGACAAAAAAAATACTGATAGATTCATTTATATTTAGAAAATTGGGATTTAGTTTGTTAATTAATTAGTTGATTAGATTTAAAAAATTATATTATCACTATTTATTAATTTTTTATTGAGTTAATTTATTTAATTATTTTAAATTTTGATATTAAATCAAATTTTTAACAAAATAAATATTGTTACACGTTAACTTGAATAAAAAAGTTATTCTTAACATGAATTTTAAAATAAAAATTTTGTAAATTTTTGTGGGTAAAAAATATAATCACATTGGGACAAATATATTGATTTATATAGAATTATTACTTTTTATATATTGAATTATATTGGCAAGTGCCACCCTCCTCCTAAGCCTGGCTCCGTCCCTGGCGCACATAACTGTTCATGAACCGCATTGCGGATATCTGAATCATTAATTTGCTAATTCACCAGGGTAGTAACTATGGTTAGGATCAATTATTGTTACTTATACTATAACTATAAGGAGTATATATAGTACATCCATTCAAATATACATCGATGAAAAGATATATTCATAAGCATCTCATATTAAAAATTAGATTGTTAAAGATATCAGGGTAGAGCCCGTAAGAATCAAAAGGATGCCACTAACAAAATTGATAAGTAAAGGACAAACCTGGATTGACATCATTGGTGGCAATCCTGTTCGATGGTTGACTCCGTGTTATGGTTGGCTCTGTATGTTCTGTTGTCAGTTGTAAATCTGCTAAATTGAGAACATTCCATGAATCATGTGCCCATCAACCTATATGTTGCTGTGCCAGATAATGATATATCAAAACGTTGTGCAACTTTGTTACCTGGAGGAGCTTCTCCTGGATTTTGATTTTGGCTGAAACTGAAATCGGCACTAGAGTTGGTCTCATAATCATGTGCATCATCTCTATTGACTTCCTCAATATGGTAAGAATGGCCTGCACAAACAATTTTGGCTTTTATCTAAATGTTTTACATGCATTTGATTTCGTCTTTAGGAACGCTTGAAAAAGTTTGTGTTAATGAATTTGTTTATGATATAAAACATGAAAAAGAGAAATTTTGTACAAAGTCGGTCTTTAATGTTACCTTGGTTGGCTTCAAATGGAGGGCAGATTTGCAGATTGATTGGTTCAAAGTTGGGTGTGTTGTTTGCAGATGCGTTAAGCACATAAGAGATGAATGGTACATGCCTCGAAGACGTTGGGAAAATGATACCCATTCCGATTTTGTTTGAAAGAAGATCTTGCGACATTGTTTGACCTAAAGAAGGGAAAATTGTGGCATCATCCTTTTGTTATTTTAGATCGTTATAGTTATACACTGATATATGTATGCATAATTTAGCTGCATGAATTGTGAATAAGAAGGGAAAGAGATTTGTACCTCCACCTGAGAACATATCCGAATTTGTTGCAAGCCTGGATGATTCCACATTGCTATGGTCATGTGTTGATGGAATCAGAATGTGGCGTCTTGCGCTCACACTTCTTGAAGGCTTTTGAGCATAGGAGGAAGGATGAGTTAGACATGAGGTTAGTTGCATCGTGTTCTCTCCTCCTAATTACAGCAACAAATGTATACGATATGGTTAGAATAATTCTGTGTGTCAAACAATCACAACTTGCATGATATTTGAAAGAGTCCAAACCTTGAAGTGTAATCGTTTTGATAGATGAAGTTGTATGCAAGAAGTTGCTAATGGCATTAAAGAAATCTTTACCGAGTGATTGATCAGTGGTGTGAAAAATCCCTGAGGTCCCCAACTGTGTTGAAAAGTTATTTGTGATGCTGGTGCGGCTAGATGCATTTGGAGGACTTGGCTTGTCATGGTTATAGCTAGAGCCTAAAACATGAAGGTTCCTATTGTTAGCAATGCATAGCTAAGAAATAGCTAGAACCAAAATCTGCACTGAAGTGGTCCCACAGAACTTCAACCGTAGGTCAATTTGCTGTAACTCAAGGTGATAGGCTTCTCTAATTAGTGTCGTGATGTTATCGCTACCACAAGAAAGAGAACTTTACAATGTAAGTTGTTGAATTTGTGAGTAATATAGTATGGTTTAGACAAAGGTGTAGGGCGTAACTTAACACAAAATAAGTTCTTTTTATTTTTCATTCAAATATCTTCACCTATATGTGTCAGCCATCTACATAACATACCTTGTAAGAAAGCAGTTGACAACTCCTTCAATGGGGTTCTATCTTCACACAGTGGTGTACAATTGCAAGATGTATGCATTATGCCTACAGGTTGCTTGTGTGGAAGTAGTTGTGCTATCCCAAGGTTTTCTGCAAAGGATTAGAAAGGATAAAATAATGATGGTTAATGCAGGAATGCAGCACAAAGGTAACATGAAATTTGTTTCGTATGACCTAAACATATAGTTTGAAAGCACCTTTCTGGTCTGAATCAGTTAGCTTTCTTTTTTTTTGCAGATAGCTTTGCCAATCTAGAGTGTCTCGTTTCTTTCGCATTTTCACCCGATTGTTTCATGCTAGTGTTGCAATTTCAGGTTAGGCTGATGAGGGAAATCTGGGTCAAGAAAATAAAAATTACTGGTTCATGGGTATTGAGGTTCAGTGAGATACTATGTATTTGCAATTTTAGGATCCATATGCGAATTAAATCTTCAAGTTGTGATTCACACATACCTGAATTGTAACCATGGTGTGGAAGCCTCGAAAAAATATCCTGCTCTTTGATGCACAATCTTATAAAAGCATAAATAGATCTTAGAGGGCCAAGTTGACTTTGTTAGATATTTTTTGTACACCTATTTATATGTGGAATTGTTTACAAAGTATCCTATCACAGAGAAAAGTTTAGGAAGCTGTTGACATGAAATCACAGCAAAAGTGATAATTTGCTGGCATAGCTTTTCGGGCTTCTATGCACAGCGTCCCAATTATACTGCTCTAATTTGGCATTTAAAGTGATGCGAAACAAATACAAAAATAATGCAAATTTTTTAGTTTAAACCAAACTTTCTTTCTTTAGTCACAACATCAACTTGTAAGTATATATTTCTTTTTCATGCAGTTGGCAAGTAAGAGTAGTTGAGAATAAAGTTCATATTTAGTCATGGTACAGGGAAACAAAAAATCTATTCATGGCCATCCTTTGGTTTCAAATTAACTCTAGCTTGAGATGTCACAATTGTGCTATTTTAATTATGTATCAAATTAATAAATTGAAAACTATATTTTAATTTTTATTCCTATAAGAAGTGACAATATTTTTGTTGACAGGTTTAAAAATTTAAAATGAGATTTTCGCAAAAATATTGAACAATAAATTGGAAAAGTTAGCCATGGCTAATCTGTATGCCAAAGACTCAACTGAGACTGGTGTCATGGCTAATGTAATGACTGCTATCCTTAGGAGCGCACATTTGAAGGCAATGTTTACACAAAGCCCTCTAGGCCTTGGTTCCTTATCACTCGTTAATGTGTATGGTTACACCTTCAAGTCATGAAAAAATTATTTTATTCATTGTAAAAGTAAAAGAATAGTGTAATAAAAATTCTAGGGACATAGGTCCAAGTACACAGTGCCATAAAGGCAAGGTCTAGAGGGCCATGAGAAACTAATCATAATAAGGGATGCAAATATTTATATCTTGTTTGTCAGTAAACTATAAGAACAACAATATGTGCAACTAAAGTGATGTAAACCAAATACAAAAGGAATGTAAATTTTCTGATTTAAACCCAACTTTGCTTCTTTAGGCATAACAACTTGTAATTATATATATATTTCTCATGCAGTTGGTAAGTAACAGTAGTTGAGAATAAAGTTGATATTTACTCATGCTCTATATGCACAAAAAATTTATTCATTGGCATCCTTTGGTTTTAAATTGAGCCTAAATTCAAATGTGACACTTGTGGTATTCTAATTATGTATATATTTAATGAACTGAATATTATATTATAATTTTTATTCCTACAACTTCACGCTAAATTTTTATTCATAGGATTAAAAGTTGAAAATTATATTTTCCCAGCAAAATTGAATTATAAATTGGAAACATTTGGTCATGGCTAATCTCTATAAGCCGAAGAATCAAGTATATTATACAGGCATAAAGGCAACATGTACATGACAGTAAGCTAACACCTTATGCAGAGTTAATTTTCGCTGAACTTCATCTATACCTTTTTAGCAAATGGAGCACTATATGATCACGGGCTAAAAGCATGGATTCAATTTATATGAGAATTTTAAAAATTGTTGTATTGCTTCCTTGATTATGATGGAGTATAACAAAATTTACCTCAACCAATAATCATTCATAGAGAAAAAAAAAAGAAAATCATGATACACAGGTTGATGTTGTAAACACGATGTCCATTAGATAAGTTATAACAACCAAAGCATAAAAGTACATTATATTCTAGTAGATGTGGCCTACCAAAGATGCATTACCTAAATACAGCATAATCAGGTTTAACATATATTGTTTTTCCACCAAAGATAACGACATAGAAACTGGAATTAATCACTAAAAGCACGCTCCAAAGATAGGATACAAAACATGCACCAAACTTAACCTTAAAACTAAGTTGATTACAAATACCAGAGGTAATCCAGACTAATTATACCATGTGGCTCCTTATAACCTTCATCAAACTGAATGCACTCTCAGATCTCGACTTCAAACCGGGTATAATGTCTCATGATACACATGCAGTGACCTAATCCTTACTTTATCTTCATATTCTACCCAATGAAGAGTCTTCCTAGTCTTGTCCATGGGAGTGTTATAAGCTTCGTTTCATCACCAGTGCGTGTAATCCGCCCCCTGGCCTCCTCCTTTCCAACAACCTCTCCTATGTAATCTGCATGTCACAATACATAGTTTTAAATCTAAAGGTATAACTTCCCAGTCTGATCAAAGGATGACAAAAAAAAGCTATTTCAATTAAACTTACCAAATAATAGATTTCCATCGGTTGAACCATTTTCATCAAGTTCATGAAATGAACGGAATTTGAATGGGTTAAAAGCAAAAGTCTCAATAGGTAGGGCTGCCACCACAGTCTTTGTATAAAAGTTAAGCTTGTACTTGTGAGGACTTGTCCTAACCTTTCCATTGTTAAGCTTGACAATAAAATTTTGCATAGTATAAACACAATGCTCCTTTATCCTATTTTTGAACAATTCCAACCCAGGCTTGCAAACGGTTGCATGAATTCTATCACCCTGTAAATTGGATAAAAACAACATGAACATAACTTATTAGTGCACACCTAAGAAGAAGTTGCAAGGTATAAGTATGAATGATGGAAATACCTTCTCATCTTGTAGAACCAACTCCAAGCTAAACACCTCATTCTTGTTCCACTGACTTGGAAACTCATACAATCGAGCAACCCCCACAACCAAGGACCAGGCAAGCTTGGTTGGATTGATATCCCCGACAAAATCCTTCCTCGCAGGCATTTGTTTGCAGCAGAAAAGAATATCGACCTCAACCTATAGCAGATCCAAATAACAATACACATATATAATTTGTATAAGCTTTGGGGTTCTCATATTTATACACAACTATTTTTGTCATGATGATAGTGGTGGGCGGGAAAATCTGTGATTTTTGAACACCAGACGGAGCCCGCCTAAGTTGGAGGTACCAAATCGATCGCTTTATTAACCGCAAGTCACCAGTCAGGTGCTGCAGAAGATTCTTCCTTTATAGACATTTTGAATTTTTCCAGGACCTATCACCAAGCAAGCCAGTCACGTAAGCGCGGTTCTTGGAAGTAACACTGGCAGCCTCGTTCACTGCGTTGCAATTTCGGCGAAAGGCCCTGTTGAGAGGAGGCCAATTTCTTTTCCGCACCGAGCCCTATTTCTATAACATTTTAGTTTCCTTATGTTTTCACTGTGACATTAGTTGTCGCCGAACCCTAGCCACGTGTCCACATCCGCCCTTGCTTCTCATTTGGAGTGTCATCGAGGGAATTATTTACTTTAACTAATGAACAACTTATTTCAAGGACCCAGCCATGTTACCTTGGCTGCAACGTGTTGTCACCTAAGGGTATGCTCAATTGGAGGGAACACTGTGGATATACCTCAGTGAGTGAACTGCTTAACTATTATATTTAGAATAGATATATACTAGTGAATGACCCGTGCGATGCATGAAAAATATTTAGTACTGGAATTAACAAAATACATCATTTATGTATAATATAGTGTGTATCATAATCAAATAAAAT
Source organism: Arachis hypogaea (assembly GCF_003086295.3). Taxonomy (NCBI): domain Eukaryota; kingdom Viridiplantae; phylum Streptophyta; class Magnoliopsida; order Fabales; family Fabaceae; genus Arachis; species Arachis hypogaea. Next base: position 125,723,588 of record NC_092048.1, read on the forward strand.
TATACTTAAAAATCCTAATATCTGCCCTTAATTGAATTAAATTAACATATACAAATTTTTCAGCATAAATGAGAAACTGAAAATCATTCTTTGCATATTCGTTACTAATGTAAAAAAGTTTCTTCATGCCATGTTACATAACAAAAACACAATTTCATATATTTTCTAAACAATCAACAAAAAAATAGGTTCAACATTAGATAGAGTTACCTAATAACCTCCTATTAAACATTGAACCACCTAATAAAAAATATCAAGACTTCAACTTAAAAATATCATCCACAATTTACTAATCAATCATCCTGAATGATACAAATAGAGATTTCTCTACACATAAAAAATTTAATGCTCCGAGTTATAGATTATGAAAAATCTCCTTATACACAAAGGCCATAAATGCATTAGGGAACAAAAGGATCTAAAAAGCATGAAAAAAAAAAGACAAACAAAAGTTGATAAGAAAACAAATGAAATTAAACATGAAATGAATGAAGAGTTATTTTATTTAGAAATACATAATAAAAAAACATAGGAGAACGTTAGTACTCTAATAATTATATAGAAATATTTAAGATTTCATTAAAACAATGATTTATTAATTATACTCTAATATTAGCCTCTAATAAAAAAATATTGTTTCGATGTAATATTGATAATATGCATTATAAAACACATAATGCATATTAAATCATAAATTTAATTATCTTTATAATAGTTAAAAGAATTAAATGTTAAACATGTATTAATTTTTTATATACTAAAAAGATAAATTATAAAATATTAAAAATCATATTGTACTTCTATTAAAGTTTTAGACAATTTGTTAAAGATTGCAACCATAATTATTACAGTACTAAAATATGTATCAATTTGTTCCATTTATTTCAATCTCGCAAGAAAAATTACAAAATATCACTGACCATACTAAAAATAAACACAAAGGCATGGTATTCCATTTTAGAGAAAAACCCAAATCAGCCCCTGACAATTACCTCGAAAGACAACGAGGCCCCTGACAAAAAAAAATTCCAACCCAGCCCCTGACAAAAAAAAAAACCCAACCCGACCCCTGACAATTACTTCGAAAGGACAATGAGGCCCCTGTACCAAAAAAATTGGCACAGGGGCTAATCAGTCCCAAAAAAAATTATCAGGGGCCGGATTGGGTGTTTTTTTTCTTGGGGGCCTTGTTGTCCTTTCGAGATAATTGTCAGGGGCCGGATGGGGTATTTACTCTCCATTTTATTAGTGATTAGATTCAAACTAAACCATCAATACTCGTGTTAATAATTACTTAATATGTCAACAATGCACTTATATATTCTATAAACTTTAGAAATAATATTGGTCTCTCATTAGATTTACAATGAAAACGAATGATACAACAAATTTTAATTTGTATATATAGACTACTTCTTATGGATTGAAGTTGAGAAGTCTCTCAAAGCACTCTTTTGGGTACCAAAATTGCAAAAAAAAAATAAAAATAAAAATAAGTTGTGCTACGAAACCAAACCTGTTATCCAAAAAAAAAAAAACAGATAGTGCACAATTTTGATTTTTATAGATGGTTATAAACTAATTTAATAATATGATAATAAAAAATCTTTAAAGCCAAAATTATATCCTTCAAATAAAAAAAATAAAAATACAATATATAGACAAATCAAAATTAGCACACAACTCTTTCAAAAACAAATAAGAAAGAACACGTAGATATATAGAACTTTCTTGCCCACTTAATTGCTCAAGGACTGAATGATATCAAATTTATCAATCACATGAGCAAGTCTTTCAAGAACTTCTTAGTCCTAAATCATTTTAGAAACATAAATGGTTATTTTTTTTTAGAAAACTGGATGCATAATGCACAAAGTCTAATAAAGAGGACCTAAATACAAATGGTCATATGATAATCCAACACATAACATTTTTCTATCAATGGTCAACTAAATCTCCAAAATTCATAACATTTCCTAATTATTCAGCTGATGCATATAGATATGTTCAAACACACACATAAGCACCAAGAAAGGAAAAAGAAATAAGAGTACAACTAATTATCAATCACAAACTTGTAAGGTGAAAATCCTATATTCTCATTGCACCTCCTTTGATAAAAAATCTACCCCAATAGTTTCTTTGTACTAATTACTAAACTTATTATTTACATTTCTAAATTATATTTATTAGGAAAATATAAGAATATGAAGCTCCTTGGTATACCGTTAAACTATACAAAAACAAATCACAAAAAAAATACAATAAGAATCAACAGAGATAAATAATTTTGAAGACAATCAAATACCAAAGAATTATTCATCAAAGATGTCTTTCTCACTAATTGATGTAAACTCAAGCTTCAACCACGATTGAAAGTGCACAAATGATTCAAATAACTGTTACATATAGTGAAAATTGTTTTACAGTATCAACAAATCATAATAATAATGATGGAAAACTAAAAAAAAAAAAAGAATTGGTATAACAGTTAAAGAACAAAACAATATCTTTGTAAAGCTCACAACTAAGTTACCTGAGAAGGATTAATTTCAAAAGCATGAGTTTTTTTCTCTTCAATAGCTGCTGCCACCTCAGCTTCATTTAGCAACTTACCATGAACGCCTTCAATTTTATCTACTGCTTTGCTAATTGCAAATACATCCACATTTGTACCATATAAGAGAAAAGTCCATATGGAATTTGAATTTCACTGGTTCAGTCAGAGAATGCACATTGCATAGTATTTAAGATACAGTAACATTTTCAAATGTTCACATCCAAAGTTGCATGCATCCACAACATCTATACCATAATCACATATTAAACAATATTAAAATTGTGAAAAAAAAGAAAGGTACTTTCTGCACCCCCAAAATCACAAACAAATGCATCTTTTATGACAATAATTTCTACTAAGATTTAAACATGAAAATTCAAGAAGTATGCATATACTTCAAAGGCACATGCGCACATCAACGGTTAAAAAAAATACCTAACCAAGACAAAATAAGCTGAAAGCTTTTTGTTCATATCAATGCCTCAGGAGCTAATGTTCAAATACAAATAGTTCACTGCTCTAATCAATTTTAGCCAAAGTTATTTAAAAATAAAATAAATTAAAAAGATGTTCGTGAGGAAGGAAGCCTGCATAGTGATAAAGCCAGAAAAATGTTCCCCGTTGCTATGCTTCAGAATGACACTCTCATCCACCCATCCATTTTCCTTCCGAAAAACACTTTAACAACAAATTTGAGAAGCTAAAAACTCGAGTTTTCTCAGTATTATAAACATGAATTCATATAACATGAGGCAAAAAGAAAAACAAAACAAAAACAAAAAAGATCCAGATTTGAAGTAAACCAGTTACAAAAATGGAAAGAAAACCATGAATTTAATAGAGAGGAATGTACCCAGAAGCTGATATGCACTCTTAGACTGCGACGAACAGCGGAGCAATCGATGCATATGAAGAAGCCATACGTAACGGACGCTCATGTTGGATTCTTCACATTGCAATCGAAACACATCTAAAGCGAAAAAATAAAAAACGAATTTAAAAATCACAAAAAGTAAAAATATAGTAGATCAGAAAAAAAAAAACTTGAAAAACATCAAACCAAAAATCTCAAAATTGAAAATCTGGACATCAGAAGTGATCAAACCTTGTTTTCAAATAGCTTGTTTAGAAGTCCCTTGTAAAGTACCCAGAATCTCCATAGTTGTAGCGGATCCGCTGCCACCACTGTCGCCGTGCATGCCTCCACATCTACGTCCTCCTTGGTTGCAATCCCTGGCCATATGGCTCATCCCCACCACAGCTGTAGCAAGCGCCAGAAGAACGACTGAATACAGTAAATAATGAAAACAGGAGATTATAAATATACTTGTTTTTTCAATTCAAAATTGAAATTTGAAATTTCATATTCTTTTTACTTGTCTGAAGAGGTGGAAAATAAATGTAGGTGAGAATTAATAAGAAATAGTT